>NC_052056.1:82395039-82705289 GCF_903992535.2 Arvicola amphibius | reverse complement strand
AGATCAAAGCAAGTACTAGATTATCAGAGTAAGAAGCAAGAGGCTGGAGAAATGGCTCAGCAGGGCACAACACCAGTTGCTCTTGCAGAGATCCCAGCCTCGGTGCCTAGCATCTACATGGTAGTTCAACTACCTGTAACTCCAGTTCTAGGGGATTTAATGCCCTCTTTTGACTTCCACAGATTCCAGACACCCACACTGTACAAAGAGATATACTCAGGCAAAACACTCATTCTTAAAATAAGATAAAACAAAACAAAACAAAACAAAAGAAACAAAGCAATACCTCACTAAGAAGCAGCACCAGGCTTTTCAGATGGTCATGGAAATATCCTGAAGGGACAAAGGAGCTACTGCACATGAGTGTGATAGAACAAGGTCTTGGAGAAGCCACCAGTTAAACACCCTCTCTACA
Organism: Arvicola amphibius; assembly: GCF_903992535.2. Classification (NCBI taxonomy): domain Eukaryota; kingdom Metazoa; phylum Chordata; class Mammalia; order Rodentia; family Cricetidae; genus Arvicola; species Arvicola amphibius. The sequence continues at coordinate 82,704,874 of NC_052056.1, read as the reverse complement.
AAAGACTGCTTTGGAACACGCTAGCGCAAGGATACAGCAAAGGGCTTTGGCGAGGGATCCTGCTAGCAGTGTCTCTGTGTGCTGGCCCTTTATGTCACCTGCAAATGTAAAAGAGCACAAAACAGGGAAATTCTAAGTCTTTTTTTTTCAAATAAAGTCATTTTGAAATGCAAGTATTCATGAATGAATCACAAGATGACATGTTCAAAGTAGATTTCAAAACACAGAGACTAGTAATCAGCAAACCCAAGTAAGCTACTCCACGCCTGTCTTAAAAGTGTCTAGGTGTTTATTTAGGGGAAGGAGAGGCAGAGATGGGAGTTGGTATTTAGAGGCTGGAGAGGGACTGGAAAGGTGACTGGGTTCTGGCTGCTCTTCTAAAAGACCTGGGTTCAAAGCCCAGCATCCAAGTGGGGGCTCACAATCATCTATGACATCAGCTCCAAGGAATCTGATACCTTCTTCTGGCCTCCACAAAAACCAGGCACACACATGGTGCATAGACACACATGCTAGCAAAAACATCCATACACATAAAGTAAAATAAACCAATATGAAAAGTAAAAAACTAAAATAAAGGATGTGGAATTTTATTTAGGATAAGGTTCTTGAGACAGACAGTAGGAAGGCTTTGAAACAGTGTACGCACCTAGCACTACTCAGCCGTACACTCAGAACTGGTTAAGATGAAGTCAGGTGTGGTAGCCTATACCTTTAAGCCCACTGTGTTGGAGGTGGAGGCAGGCAGATCTCTGTGAGTCTGAGGCTAGCCTGGTCTACACAGCAAGCTCCAAAGCCAGTCAGGGAGACATGGGAAGATTTTGTCTCAAAAAAAATTGTTTAGAAACTCAATTTTTTTTAATTTGTGTGTGTGTGTGTGTGTGTGTGTGTGTGTGTGCATGATGACTGCAGAGGCCCGGAGGGTATTGGCTACCCTGGAGCTGGAGTTAGAGGGGGCACTGAGCCTCCCTACATGGGTGCTGTGAACCAGACCTGGGTCATCTCCAATAGCAGCAAGTGCTGCTAACCTGCAGGCATCTCTCCAGCTCTAGAACTCAGTTACTTCTTATAAAGTTTACAGCCAAGTGCCCATCACCATGCTCTGACTGTAGAGCAGTTTCTATCATCTGAGACCATGGGCCCACATGTCTGTCCCAGCCCTGGGTCAGTGTCAGCCCCTTCTCATCTCTAGAGTTCCTTTTTCCTCTAAGGACCACTGCAGACCAAAGGCTGAAAGCCATGGCAGGCTGCAGGGACACTGAGCCCTGAGCTGGGAAAGGCACTGTTGACTTTTAAGATGACAACACTGGAAGCTGTGGCGGTTTGAATAAAAATGGCTGCCACAGGCTCATACATGTGAATTCTTGGGCCCCAGTTGGAGGAACTGTTTAGGAAGGATTAGGAGGTGTGGCCTTGTTGGAGATTTGTCACTGGGGGTGGACTTTGAAGTTTCAAAAATTCATGCCATTTTCAGTTAGCTCTTCCCCTATTCTATGCTTTTGGATTAGATGTAAATTCTCAGCTACTGCTCCAGCACCAAGCCTGCCTGCTACTGCCATGCTCCCTACCATGAAGGTTCTACTACCCTTTGGAACCATGAACCCCAAATTAAATGCTTTGTAAGTTGCCCTGGTCATAGTGCTTTTTTTTTTTTTTTTTTTTTTTTTTTTTTTTAGTTTTTCGAGACAGGGTTTCTCTGTGGCTTTGGAGCCTGTCCTGGAACTAGCTCTGTAGACCAGGCTGGCCTCGAATTCACAGAGATCCGCCTGCCTCTGCCTCCCGAGTGCTGGGATTAAAGGCGTGTGCCACCATCGCCCGGCTCCGGTCATAGTGCTTTTTAACAGCAATAGAAACATAAGACAGACGGACACATGAGCCTCCCCTAGCTGGGGAGCCGTTAACAACTGAGGGTCTGGTGTGGCAAGGTTGGCTTTCATAAGGGTGTGGTCCCTGACAGGGCAACCATACTTCAGGAAATGGCCCATACCATGAGTATATGGGCAACACGAGAGGGTTTTTTTTTGTTGTTTTGGTTTTTGTTTTTGAGACAAACACTCTCCTGGAACTAGATAAGTAGACCAGGCTGGCTTAGAACTCATAGGAGATCTGTCTGCCTCTGTCTCGAGTGCTGAAATCAAAGGCATTTGCAACCCTGGCCAGATTATTAAAGAGAGAGAGAGAAAGTTGGGAGGGGGTGAGGAGATAGGAAGAGTTAGGAAGAATGGGGTTGGCAAATATTACCAGAATACATGGTATGCATGAAATCCTCAAAGAATTAATAAAAACCTTACACTTTAAAAGCATACAACAGTCTCACTACAGGGAGGTAAGTGACTATAGCCAGGCTCTTACTTTTGGTCATCAGATCTTTGATCTCCTCGGCAATCACCTCATTTGCGGCTGTCAACAATTCGTATTTCCCATCTTTACTCCCGGAGGGATTACAGTCAGGAAACAGGTTGCCAGGGTCTCCGAAGAAGTCTCCAAGTCTGCCATTCTTCCCCGGGTATAAGAATCGGCTGACAGGGCAGAGTAACCAGCATGTACAACACATACGTATGAAACTGGCAAGGACTAGAAAGCAGCCTCCAGCAGAGCGCTGGCTCCTACCTTTCCTGGATATGGCTGGCTATCACAGCCAGCTGGTTGGAGCGGTTCATGAAGAGGTGGGAATTCGCCAGCACCATCACAGCATCCATGCATTTGGATAAAGTAAACTGACAAATGCGAGAAAAACAAGTCAGCTCCTGATGAAGACGGCACTGAAAAACCGACTGTTTATTACTTAGCTTTACTTATATACTGGTGTGTTTAAGAAAGGGCCTTGCCCTGGACAACAAATGTCCAGCAATTCACCTGTCTCTACCTCCCCGTCATGACATGTGCCACTATGTGCCAATGGACAGTCACTGACATCTGACACAGTGATTCAACACTAAAAATCTGCTCAGCTCTGCCGCTCCTAAAACTGGAAGGAAGCACAGCACCTGAGAGGAAGCCTTCCTGACTTTACTGACAGAATCATTTATACATGAGAACATTACTTCTCAAATACTGGCACGGTGGGGCCACACATGTAAACTTGGAAGCCTTGAACTTAGGAGACAGAGGCAGCTGAACCTGAAGTTCAAGGTCATCCTCAGGCTGTACAGCAAGCTCAAGGCCAGCCAGGGATACCCAAATTCCTGTACTGAAAAAATTTTTTAAAAAAGTACAATGCAGGGAGCCGATTTGCCGGCCACCATCACAAGATGGCGCTGAGCCCCTGCAGCGCCGAGTAAACAACTCCATATTAGGCAAGGCTCTAGACAGAACCTCCCGCAGGCACGACCCGTGTCCACTCTCCCTATATAAGCAGCTGCCGTTTAGTGCTCGGGGGCCCCTCGCTTTCAGCTCTCCCTTAACCAAGAGGCTCCAATAAAGCGTGATTTGAGAAGAATCCTCGACTCGGTGGTCGTTCTTCCCTGCTGGCCAGGGGGGTTCGCCGCAACTGGTGCCGGAACCCCGGGACGCCGGGACATCTTTCCGTCACCGGGCGAGGGGCCATAGGAGGATCCAGAACTCAACACGCGGGGCGTGACGCGTCGGTAAAGCAAGTCTCCCAGGTATAATGATTGCTGGAGTTGAGCCCTGAAGTGTTCTGCCTAGCTTTTGTGGTAATTGTGATGTGTGTGTTCCTGTGTTGTTTTTGATTGAGCTGCCAGAAGCCTGGTCAAGAGAGTGCCTTTGTTATTGCAACAGCGCCTAGTCAGAATCGGAAGTAAGTCCGTTGTAGATAAAGCGGCTTTTCTCTAAGAAGACTGCCATAAATTAAGCGGCTCCCCGGTAGGGCGCCCATGCATAAGTGCGCATTAAGAACGATTGATAACGGTCGTGAAGGACATTGACCAAAACACACCGTGGTTCGCGGTCTCTGGGGATTTCACCTTGCCCTCATGGGAAAAATTAGGACGGGACTTGGAAAAGGCTAAACATGAAAACCAAATAGGCCGTGGCGCTATGCCGCTATGGCGTCTAGTGAGGAACTGCTTACGAGGGGGTGATGATGCAGATCTTGTTAGGAAAGGTAGAGAGGCATTAATGACACACCAGGACAGCTTATCAGAATCGGAATCAAAAGGGGAAGACTTGGACAGGCCTAAAAGAAAAAGGAAAAAAGGAAAAGAAAAAGGATCCAAAAGTTAAGTCCAGGAAAATGGGCCAAAGAGAGCCCTTGGACAGAGAAAAATAAAATATAATAAAATATAATAAAATATAAAATAAAATAATAAAATATATAAAATGAATATAATATAATATATATAAAAAAATATAATCCCCAAGGCCAGGGGATCATTGAAAGGGCTAACAGAAGCCTCAAAGATATTCTAACAAAACAAAAAGGGGGAATAGCAGAAACAGCATCCCCCAGGGATAGAATTGCCTTGGCATTTTTTACATTTAATTTTTTAATTTTTGATGGTCAAGGCCGAACAGCGGCTGATAGACATGCTAACATGACCCCCGAAGATAAGGGAGTGTCTGTTATGTGGAAAGATGTGTTGGATAACAAATGGTATGGACCGGATCCAGTCATTGCGGGATCCGGGGGAGCTGTTTGTGTTTTCCCACAGAGTCAAGAAATCCCTCATTGGGTACCGACACGGCTGACAAGGAGCCTGAGACCAACAGCTGAAGATGCGGGCTGCAACAACATGGATGCTGATCCTGGCAATGGAGACAGCCCTGCTGAACACAAGTCCAATGACGTTATGGGCGGTAACGAGGGCCTGGCCCATGCCAATGCCTGTTCATGCTAATTCCTCCATATTGCCCACACTGTTTTCCACCTCCTGCGATCTGGAGGCACCCTGTCTGCCTAACTCAGACGCTAAACAGGAGTTGTTTAATGCTACAAAGATAGCCCTAAATGGGACTCTGTGCTTCTCCCTTGAGGGGAAGGGATCCTGCATAAGGTTTTAACGCAAAAACTTGACCAATTGGATGGATCCCCTGATGCAGAGTAAAGTTGGGATAGGGTCCCTGGGCGCAGCATTAGCCCAGGTGACTCAGGGTGCCACCTCAGGGTCAGGAGGGCCCAGTAATGCTACCACCTTGGCCATGAGAGTGGAGTCCATGGTACCGTTGGGAGGTGCATCCACCCCTAAAAATGCCACTCGTTTTAGGGCATCACCACACTGTGTTCCAGATTTTTCATTTCTACCTACATTTACAGCCTGCCAAGCTAAGACTTGGGAAAAGACACAGGTTGCCTATGGGTTCTCCCTATCCCCATCTATGAGGAGATACCTTTATAATCAGTCTAATCAAAATTCTACTATCGGATCAGGATGGTCCTGGTATCAATGGTTGCTCTCTAATGAAGTAGGAGCCACGATGGACATCTCAGCCTTGGCGACGCTACAATTAACTAAGACTTGGCTCCTTAATGTTTCTGGTAGCATATCAGAGTCACAGGGCTGGAGAGATGGCTCAGCCATTAAAGGCTAGGCTCACAACCAAAAATATAAGAGTTCATAGCCATGGCTAATCAGGTACAAACGGCGACCACAATTAACGACGTGGTTTCAAAAACAGCTGATGCATTAGAAACCCAGAATAAAATCAACAATCGTATCCTTTCTGGCATAATAGCTGCCAATCAGAGGATAGATTATGTACAGACTCAGGTGGATGAATTGACCCGTCTGGTCCAGATCAAATGTGTCTCCTATCAGAAACATGTGTGCATTACTTCTCTTATCTTTAACAATTCCAGGAATGAGTCACGAAGAATTGGGGAGTATCTGGCAGGGAACTGGTCGCGGGAAGCAGAGATGTTTCTCCAGAATCAATTGTTCCAGATCACTATCCTGAATAATACTCGTGTCCAGCCCATCACCCTTGAACAGTTTTCTGATTGGCTATATTCCGCTTTCTCCTTTTTTAAGGAATGGGTGGTGGTTGGGATATTTCTGGCATGCTGTCTGGGAGGATGCACGGTCTGCTTGTGGCTGATTTGCCGTCTTCGAGCCCAAACAAATAGAGATAAGGTTGCTGTCCTACAGGCCTTAGCCGCTTTGGAGTGTGGTGACTCTCCCCAAATATGGTTATCGGTTCTTAAGAACCAGTAGGCATTTGTCCTGCATAGCCTTTGCACCCCTGTAGGGCTTGTTCCCATTGCACCAGGGAAGGTATGCTGAGACAACACTTGAGGTACTGCCTTTGCACCTCCTAGGGGTTTGTCCCATTGCACAGGAGAAGGAGTACCACGAGCCTGGGCCTCCCTTGATCGGCCCCCACATCATGAGGTGGGAGCCAGAACGGGAATAAGACCCCTTGTTGCCTACTTTGCTATAAAAACTAAAAGGGGGAACTGCAGGGAGCCGATTTGCCGGCCACCATCACAAGATGGCGCTGAGCCCCTGCAGCGCCGAGTAAACAACTCCATATTAGGCAAGGCTCTAGACAGAACCTCCCGCAGGCACGACCTGTGTCCACTCTCCCTATATAAGCAGCTGCCGTTTAGTGCTCGGGGCCCCTCGCTTTCAGCTCTCCCTTAACCAATAGGCTCCAATAAAGCGTGATTTGAGAAGAATCCTCGACTCGGTGGTCGTTCTTTCCTGCTGGCCAGGGGGGTTCGCCGCAGTACAATCTCGTTTGTTTTGTTTTAATAAATAAACTGTGTTTCATCAAAATTTAAAACTTGGGTCAATGAGATGGCTCAGCAAATACAGGAACTTTGATGCCTGGGGAGCACTTTGAGAAAGGAGCAAACTAACTACAGGTGTCTACAAGCATGCAAGCATCCACACACATACACACACACACAAAGTAAACCTAAAAACACAAAAGGATGACCCTACCTATCTCAAAACTCCAAAGACGAGGTCTGGTGGGACAGCTCAAGGTTAAAGGTGCTTTAAACAAAGGCTGATGAGCTGAGCTCAATCCCCAGAGCGCACGATTGAAGCAAACAACAGGCCCCCAAAAGTAGTTCACTGACCTCCATATACATGCTGTGGCACACCATACCCTCCTCCCCCAAACAGATATGTAATAGAAGATGCCTCCTCATACAAGAGATATAGGAACTGTTTAGAAAAGCAAAATAGACAGGAGGCAATCAGCTGCCTGCATACGTAGACCGGAAGAGGGTGACAGTCAACAGGTCACCAGGCTTGAGGACTTCATGTGCATTCCAGGAGGGAATGGTGGGGCCAGTTATACATCTCCCTGCTCTAAGAACTCTGGTCTGTACAGTATAACTAGCGGCTTTTATACGCTCACAGCTCTCCTTCCCGACAGTGTCTCCAGATGCCTAGGCTGAGAAGATGAGCCTGACCTCCTATGACCTGCCTGCCTCCACCTAAGGGCTAGGACTGGACGAGGGCCACCACACCCGGCTTGTAAGGACTCAATACTACACACAAACTGAAATTAAGGAGAATCGTGGGAAGGCTCAAGCCATCTTACCTGAGATCCCTTTAATGCTTGCTTTCCCCACCAAATCGGGTTGGTGTCAACTATGATAACCAGAAGATTCAACTCATCTTCTGCAAACAGAAACAAGAGCAACATTTCAAAATGTCAGCCTCATGAAACTGAAATACAGACTACATTCCTGATGGTCATTTAGTAACTAGAGGGCCTCATATGGCTATTATCCTCTGACGGATCATGAGCTCACCAAAAGAGCCAAGTTTCCTTAAAAATTAAGGGCTGAAGACACAGCTAAATGATTAGAGTGCTTGCCTGGTATTGGGGAAGCCCTTGGTTTGAGAGCCAGTATCTCATTTTATAAAATAAGGGTCAGAGATGGCTTACGAGAGAAAGGCCTACAGCCATGCCCGATGACCTGAGTTCAATTCCTGGGATGCACATGGTTAGGTGAGACCTGACTTAACAAAGCTGCCCACAACATGCACTCTGGCTTCCACAGATACACACACACACACACACACACACACAAAGTTAAGAAAAAAATTTAATTTTAAATGCTGGGAATGATGGTGTATGGTCTTTAATCCCAACACTTGGCAGAGGCAGATGGATCTCCCCGAGTTCAAAACCAGGTCCAGCCGAGCCGACCAGGGATGAGGAGCTGGGTAGAGCTTCTTAATGCTCACCTGCCCCACAGCACTACAAGCGCTAGGCTGTGGGTGGGGCAATGCCAACCCTCTGCTCCTAGCTTGTGGTGGACACTCCACCAATGTATACTGACTTAACCCAAAGGTATCCACATTTTAAAGCCTGGTCTTGGGCTTACTGAATGAGCAACAGGAATCTCCATGATAGGATTTCAAGCAGATTAGGGACCCATGAGCCATGGGGTTGGCCCATGAGAAGCCAGGATGAGCCATCATAGAACAGCCAAGCCAGTTGGGATTAAGAATCTTTATTTTATTTAGTTAGTTTTTATTTATATAGCATAGGCTGGCCTCAAATGCCTTATGTAGCTAAGGATGACATCAAACTTCTGATCCTCCTCCTGTCTCTTCCTCCCAAGTTTTAGCTTGTACCAGCACATCTGGTGGTAAACAGTGCTGGGGACCAAACCAGGGCTCTGTGAATGTCAGCAAGGACTCTACTATATTGCTACATTCCCAGACCAGGAACTTTTGCCAAAAAGGGGAAAATAATTCTTATGTGACCATTTTTTTTTTTTTTTTTTTTTTTTTTTTTTTTTTTTTTTTGCTGGCCTCGAACTCACAGAGATCTGCCTGCCTCTGACTCCCAAATGCTAGAGATGAAAAGTGTGCACCTCCACTGCCCGGCTGTGAACAAAGTTTTGCCATGTAAAGGAATTAGGCCACTATCCACACTGACAGACACAACAAAGCAGGCCCAGCTAGCACAAGTTTTCAACAAACAGCCACAGTAATAACTATGACTAGTGATGGAGGTACTGGCTCCAAGTCCTCAAAGAACCTACACTTAATTTAGTCTGGTTCTGGGAATGAACACAGGAACTTCTACATGGTAAGAAAGGGCTCTGCCACCAAACGACAGCTCCAGCATTCTATATGAACGAGAGCTTTAACTGCGGCCATGTATGTGCCACATTTATGCTGTGCCCTCAGAGGTTAGGAGATGGCACCACACCCCCTGAATGTTTCTGCCGCTATGTGGCTGCTGTCCAGGGTCCCCTGCTAGTACTCTGAACCACTGAGTCATCTCCCTAGGAACTATGACCCTTTAAAACGGGATCTTAAAAAAATTGCCCAGGCTGGCCTTGAATTTAGTAACCTCCTACCTCTTGAGTATCTGGGATTACAGGCATCTGGCACCCACCCAGCCAAGAGCCTGCACTTCGAAGGGACAAAGCAACCCTGCCAGTGCCTGCTCTCATGAAAAGCCTGGATGCACACATAATAACATGGTGAGTGTGTGCCCGGCTTACTTCCTCCTACCTTCCTTCTCACAGTCTGGCTCCTTCCACCAGGACCATCCCCCACCTCTGGTTTCTGCAGAACCAAATCCTGCTCAGGCTCCCTTCCTTAATAGTACCAAGAAGACTGAGAAAATAACCAATGTGCTGCCTGTCAGCACTGTGCGCATGAAACATCTCTGCCAGGTCCCTTCAGCCTCTGCCTCCCTGGCTGACAAGCTGTGCCAGGTCCGCCTTTCTCACAGAGGTGTGAGTCACGGCTGCGACTGCTGAGTGCACTTCCCTAATTACTCTTGCTCCCCACAATCCATTTCTCACACAGTAGCCAAAGCGATGCTTCTAATGTTGTCAATCTAAATAACTCCGGGCCAGTGAGAGGGCTCAGCTGGTACAGGCGATTGCTGACAAGCCCGATGACCTGAGTTCAATCCCGGAAACCTGAACAATCGATAAGAGAACCGATTCCCACAAGTCTGCCTCTGACTTCCACAAGCAAGCAAGCGCGCATGCGTGCGCACACAACCAATCAATCAATCAATCAATAAATGCACGAATCTTTGGGAGGAAATGTAATTTAAAAGCTGTAACTAGCAGGTTAGTATATGAATAAGAACCTCTCATCTTCCTCTAGACGCCCACTGCCCTGCCCGTTTGCTCTTCTAAGTTTAACCTCCCAGGATGTTTGTACTTAAAGTGAACTTTATAGTGTTGCTCAATCCAGTTCTGGGTGTCTCGATCTCTCCTGGACTCCTATCGAAAGACGGTCCTCTTGAACTTAGTTGCCACACATTTGTCTTCACAGCCCTGGTCACCTCTTGGAATGATTTCACTTGTCAACCGCCCCTCTCGACAGAAAGACATCACACACTCAAGCTTCCTGTGTTGATTCTGTGCTGTACCCTCCGGTTTAGAGAATAACGTTCAGCACACGGGGAAATCCCAGTATTTACCAAACGACACACTAGCGTGCTAATGCAGGCCTGTAACCCCAGAACTCGGAAGGCTAAGGCAGGAGAAAGCGCCTACGTAAAAATACTAGGGCTGCGGATGGGACTCAACTGGTAGAAAGCCTACTGAGAAAGCACAAAGATCTGAGTACCACGGGCACGCCTGTAATTTCCAGAATGCTAGAGACTGGAAGATCAAGAGTTCAAAGCCATCCTTGACATCACGAGTTCTATGTGAGACCCTGTCTCAACAATGAAACTGCTGAGTGAACGAACGACTACACTGGCTGCTCGTCTAAAAGCCAAACGTGTCCCTCCCAGTCCGGCTCCGAGTCCGGCCCGTGCCACCCTCACCGTCTGTGGCCATGGCACCCCTACGCCTCGGTGAAAAGCCGACCAAGGTTCGACGCGCGCACGCCAACTTCCGGCGCTGACGAACGACGTCACCTCAACTTCGAGGCGACGGAAGTGATGCTTGAAGCGTGCGACACGCTGTCAGCCTGTGGCTTGCTGCCGGCGCGGTTGCGAGAGTCGCGGAGAAGCGATGGAGAACCACGGTGAGTGAGTGACCCGAGCGGCGGGGACACGGGCAGTCCGGGCTCGAGCCGCTTCCTGCTGTCACTGCTTTTGTGTCGTGGTCTGGGCCCTTCGGACGCGCGCAAACTGGCTCCAGCACACGCTGTCCGAGGGGCCGCTTCCTAAAAACTGGCTCTCTTGCCGGGCCGTGGTTGTGCGCACCTTTTATCCCAGCACTCGGGAGCCAGAGGCAGGCGGATCTCTGTGAGTTCGAGGCCAGTCTGGTCTACAGAGCAAGTTCCAGGACAGCTAGGACTGTCACACAGAGAAACCGTGTCTGGAAAAACAAACAAAAATTGGCTCTCAGAGTTAGTGTGCAAGCCTCCGTGTCCGGGTGTCCTCTGTGCGCAGTAAGAAGACACGTTGACCCTACATGAATGAGTAAGGCATCGTTAGTTTTCTTGTCCATCATGGTTACCAGGATGTTTCTGTTAAGTGAAAAACAAACTAATATACTGATTTTAATGAGAAATGAGTTAGGTAGAAGTGTATGCGTTTTCACATTTGTATTTGGCACACAAGTAGACTTGACTGTAGATTGCTCAGAAGGCTGCAGGAGAGATTAATAAAGTGGATGAGAGGACTCCCTAGACTACTAACCCCTGGGCTTGGCCTCTAAAGTCTCTGTCTGGCACACCAATAGCTTTTCCAGCGCTCTGGAGGCAGAGGCAGGCGGATCTCTGCGAGTTCAAGGTTGGTCTGCCTAGCGAGTTCCAGGACAGGCTCCAAAAGCTATAGAGGAAACCCTGTCTCAAAAAAACTAAAATGAAAGAAGAAAAACCAATGTGAAAGATGTGTCCCTGCCAATAGGATGAAAGTATCTCCTATCCCAATCAACACTTGTTCCCTGTAACTTTAAAAGCTGCTCTTTTTTAAAAAAATGTTTTTAATGTTTTTGCTTCTTATTCAAGGTCAGCAGTTGTTACCAAGCGCTCTAGCCTCATCTTGCTAAGTTTGGGTGATGACTCGTGTTTTTTTCCTCTCTTCCTAGAGTTAATTGAATACTTTAAGTCTCAGATGAAAGGCGATCCTAACATGGCCTCAGCAGTGGCTGCCATCCAGACCTTGCTGGAGTTCTTGAAGAGAGACAAAGGTAAAAGAGTCAGCCTTGACAGCCTGGGCCTTAGGAACGTTTTCAGATCACTTCTAGGAGAGCAGCCAGGGACAGGGCGTCGTGCAGCTCTGCCTACAGTCTCAGCTCAGCTTCTGTCTCTGCGTCCATCCTTTTGGCCAGGGAGCCCTCAGGCTGTCACCTAAAGGACACCTATCTACCTATAAAATACGCTGGGAATCAAGAGTCAGTATAACAGTCTTGGCCAAAAGGCTTAAATTAAAGCAATAATTTAGCTTTATAGATGAGTACCAAGCTCCTAGCTTGTCCTAGATTCTGTGCAGATGCTATAGAGAATGTTCCAGAATAAATATTGCTAGGTGTAGTGGCACAGACCTTTGATCCTAGCACTCAGGAAGCAGAGGTAGATGGATCTCTGAGTTCAAGGCCAGAGTGGGTTTCAGGACAGCCAGGGCTACACCGAGAAACCAAAAACAAACAAAATATTCTGGTAGCGCTTGCCTTCACTCCCAGCACTTGGGAGGCAGGGACAGGTGGATCTTTGTGAGTTTGAGGCCAGTCTGGTTTACAGAGCTAGCTGGTTCCAGAACATCCAGGGCTACACAGAAACCCTGTCTCAGGGGGAAAAAAAAAATTCTGGTATCAGTATTCATTGGGATCTACTAAACAAATATTGTCATCTTAAGATTTTGTCATAATATGACCTCTTTTACACAGAAATTATAATGATGCCTTTTTTATTCTCATGGGGTGGCCAATAGAAAAATTTTCTTTAACACAGCCTCAAGTGTCTTCCCAATGTACATACATTCAGATACTGTGGACCTGCACTGCCTCACCATCTGCCACACTGTCGCTTACTGCAGAATACATCAGCGCAGCCCTGCTGGCTTCTTGGATTTTTAATTTCTGTCTTATTAGCGTGTGCATGAGTGTGGTATGCATATGCCACGGTGAGCCGGTGTGCTTCATGGACAGCTTTCAGGAGTTTGGTCTTTCGCGCTCAGGTCACCAGGCTTGAGCCACACAGTGCTTTTGTTCAGAGTCGTCTCATTGGCCTTTGCTCTTTATACCAAGTGTGTTCCTACCTTGGGCCTTTGTATCACTGATGTCTACACAGAAGCTGTCCTCACTGGGTCCTTTCCTATCCAAGTCTCCATTTAAATGGCCTGTAATGCAAGAGGCCAGCCCTTTACAGTAGCTCGCTCTTGTTCATCGTCCTACGGTCTCCTGTCCTCATGACAGTTTGTCACTTGTCTGTTGTTTATTGTTCGTGAGAACAGAGCCCTCTCATGCAGCATCTCCCAGTGGCTGGCACAGAGATGCAGCCAGTGTTCTTTGTAAGAGTGGATGAAGTGCAGGCCTGGGAGGGCCGTCACCCTAAATGAACATCACATTTCTGACGTCATCATTGCAGGGGAGACACTGCAGGGCCTGAGGGCGAACCTCACCAGTGCCATAGAAACCCTGTGTGGCGTGGACTCGTCCGTGGCCGTGTCCTCTGGTGGAGAGCTCTTCCTCCGCTTCATCAGCCTCACCTCCCTGGAGTACTCTGTAAGCCCACCCTCCCTCGGGAGCCTCTTTTACTTCTCTGTTGGCCTGCAGATACTGTCAGCGTCCCTGCGGTCTCCCTTCATTTCGCTCTTCTCCCCAGGATTACTCCAAATGTAAGAAGATCATGATTGAGAGGGGAGAGCTTTTCCTCAGGAGAATATCCCTGTCGAGAAATAAAATTGCAGATCTGTGCCATACTTTCATCAAAGACGGGGCGGTGAGTACACGGCTCCCCTGTGCTGCTAGAATCAAGAGCTTTGGAGTCAGGCTACTGGGCCTGAAGTCCTGACTCTGCCACCGACTGCTGGGACAAGTCAGTTTTCTGTCTTGCAGTTTTCTAGTCTGTTAATAAGGACAGCAGCAGCTGACTGGCTGGGTGGGTGGGACATACATGAGATGCCGCCTGTAGCTAGTGCTCTACAAACACAGATTCTCACCATCATGAACTAGGAGAACATGGGACCGACATAAGTGATTTTAACCTTTTTTTTAATTGGATCTGGAGATGAAAGTAAGGACCTCAAATATGCTAGACATGCTCTACCACTGAACTACGTCCATAGCCTCTTAGAAAGCTATTTTTTTAAGAAGTATTTTTAATTACATTTGTTTCTTAATTATGTGTTTGTGTGAGTGTGCAGAGGTGCCACAGCAAGTGTGAGGAGGTCTTCCCACTGCGTAGGATCTGAGGGTCTAAGGCTTAGTGACAAGCACCTTTACCCACTGAGCCATTCCACCTGCTCTAAAGTGTTTTTATGATTGGGTGTGTAGTTAGATCTCCAACCTGAAATGAGTCTGTCCAGACCAGCTGTTCCCATGGTCACTGCCATGTATTTGAGCCACCATCAGTCCTGGGTGGAGCTGTCCTCTTCACAGCCGTAGCCTGCTCCTCGTCAAGTGAGGAATAACAGGTAGAGCCAGTCTCCAGCTTGTCCACTCCACCAGGTGATAAAGCCTTCACGTTTCCTGAGCATCAGCACAGCCCCCACCACTCAGCCTCCATGTACCACACCTCACGACTTTACTGCATTTCCCAGCTTTGAAGTATGCTATTAAGTATTTGTGACTTACTGGGAGGTGGACACGGAGCTGTGTTAATGGCAGTGTCAGACCACACCTAGGCCAAGTGGAGACACAGCCATGACACTGGCTGTGCTGTGGTGTGTGTTTCTTGCCTGTACCACCCACAGCTCTTTTTTTAAAAAAAATATTTATTTAGTATACAATATTCTTTCTGCATGTATACCTGAAGGCCAGAAGAGGGCACCAGACCTCATTACAGATGAGCCACCGTGTGGTTGCTGGGAATTGAACTCAGGACCTTTGGAAGAGCAGGCAGTGCTTTTAACCTCTGAGCCATCTCTCCAGCCCCCACCACCCACAGCTCTTAACCGGGTTAACAGATGGATTAAAATCTGAGTTGCTGCTGAGCGGTGGTGGCGCATGCCTTTAATCCCAGCACTCGGGAGGCAGAGGCAGGCAGATCTCTGTGAGTATAAAAGAGCTAGTTCCAGGACAGGTACCAAAGCTACAGAAAAACCCTGTCTACAAAAAAAAAAAAAAAAAAAAAAAATCTGAGCTGCTGAATCTTGAACCTGCGGGCGGATCACCCTCAGGCTTGTTAAATGAAGACTCCTCAGGTTCAAGATGCTACCTGAGAACCTGCAATTCTGGTGAGACATGTCCACCACCACGCCTTGTGTGGTCCTCTACATCCTAGAGCATAGTCTGTGTGTGAGTCCACAATTATCTGTGCCAGACAGCTGTATTAACCCCACAGTGCTCATCAGTTTTGGAAATGAAATCTCTTAGCTTAACCTGCATACAGTTAGATATCTATTAGATTTTTACCTCTTCTAGAAAACTCAGGTGGCTCTGCAACAGTGGGATGATGTGACAGAGGACCCCTAGGGCCTTGTTCCCCTGGCCTTGCGCTGCCAGGGTCTCATCAGGCCTGTGTTACCTCCCCTTCCCAGCCCTGTAAGCCCAAGTATGCAAGCTCTAGCTTATTGGCAGAGAGCCAACCCTTGACGTCTTCTGTACATTTGGGTTCCTCTCGGGTCAGGAGTGTTGAACTTCCGTGGGCTGTCAGAGTCACCCTTCCAATTGTGGTTGATCTGCAGCATACGGGGCTGTAAGCACGAGTCATACAGTAGTGCAGGCAGCACAGTGGCTGACTGGCAGCCTGCCCCTCTGATGAGGTTTCTTGTTCCATAGAGAATCTTGACTCACGCCTACTCCAGAGTCGTCCTGAGAGTCCTAGAAGAAGCCGTGGCAGCCAAGAAGCGGTTCAGTGTGTATATCACGGAGTCTCAGCCTGATTTATCCGGGCAAGTATCTTGCACTGGCCAGTGAGTCAGCATTGCCTAGGACCCATTCATGACTGTTCTGACCCTGGGAGGAGAGTCCCTGTGGGTTTGAGGGGCACAGTACAGGCTGTAGCTTTTTTTGCTTGTTTTTCAATTTTTAGGGTTTTTCTTTTTTCTTCTTTTTTTTTTTTTTAAGATTTATTTATTTAATCCATATACAGTGTTCTGCCTGAATGTATGCTTGCAGGCCAGAAGAGGGCGCCAGATCTTGTTATGGATGGTTTTGAGCCACCATATGGTTGCTGGGATTTGGATTTGAATTCAGGACCTTTGTAAGAGCAGCTTAACCTTGAGCCATCTCTCCAACCTTTAAGGATTTTTCTTTAGAGAGTTACATCAGAGGAACAGCAGGAGACTGTATGAAAAGCTTTTATCAGTTGGTGATTGACAAAACCATCTCCAGATGACACGAAAAGCAAACTTTGTTCTCAGCTGACTTCATTACCAGGTTCCTTTAAGAGTATAGTTTTTGTTTTTCTTTGTCATGCTGAGGAGTGAATCCAGGTCCTGCACATGCTAGTCAGGCACACCAGAGCTGTACCTACAACTTTGTAGTTTAAGAAACTAGTGATAAGCCAGGCATGGTGGCACACACCTTTAGTCCAGCACGTGAGAGGCAGAGGCAGGCAGATCTCTGAGTTCAAGGCCAGCCTGATGTACTACAGAACAAGTTCCAAGACATCCAAGGCTACACAGGGAAACCCTGTTTCAGAGAGAGAGGGAGAGGGAGAGGGAGAGGGAGAGGGAGAGAGAGAGAGAGAGAGAGAGAGAGAGAGAGAGAGAGAGAGAGAGAGAGAGAGAGAGAGAGAGAGAGAGAGAGGAGAGAGGGGAGAGAGAGAGAGAACCAGTGATGGCTCAGCAGTTAAGAGCACTAACTGCTCTTACAGAAGATCTAGGTTCAATCCCCAATACCTAAATGGTGGTTCACAGCCATCTGTAACTCCATCTTTAGGGAATCCCACGCCCTCTTCTGGCCTCCTCAGACACCAGGTGTGCATGTGGTGTGTCTGGCCCATGCAGGGAAAACACTTACTCATGTTGTCTTAGGGTTTGTCTTGGTGTGAGGGGTGTGAGGAGGCACAATAACCACAGCGGCTCTTGTAAAGGCTAACATCTGATTGTGGTGGCTCACTTATAGTTTCAGAGGTTCAGTCCATAATATGGTGGGGAGCATGGCAGCAGGCAGGCCGACACGGGGTTGGCAACATATTGATCAGAAAGCAACAGGAAGTGGACTGTGACACACTTCCCCCAACAAGGCCATATCTGCTCCAACAAAGCCATACCTCCTATAGTGCCACTCCCTGTGAGCTTATGGGGGTCAAATACATTCAGACTACCACACACAGAAAATAAAAGCAACTAGATCTTAAAAAAAATAAAGATAAAAAAATTAAAGAACTTGGGTTCTCCTTTCCCTGGTCCAGAGTCACGACCTGCCCCCTAAGCCACTGAGGTCACAGGACGTCCCTGTCTAAATCAAGTTCATCACGCATCACTGTGGACCTTTCGACTTTATCTAATGTCCTCATGTCACCTTCAGGAGGAAAATGGCCAAAGCCCTCTGCCACCTCAATGTTCCTGTCACCGTGGTGCTGGATGCTGCTGTTGGGTAAGTATGACTCTCCCGCATGTGCGTGCTGGCTCCAAGCAGGGCTTTCGAATTGGAGTGTGAATCCCATCCATAAAATCTGACTTAGCATCTCTCCCTTAACAAATAGGCAGCCACTCTGCAGTAGCAAGGTTCTCACAAGGTCGTGAGAGGGCCCAGCATTGGACCCAGGTTCATGCATGTTAGTGGCGGGGGTCTTATTTCTGAAACAGGCTCCTGTGGCCCAGTCTGGCCTGGAACTCAGTCCTTCCTCAGCTTCCCAAGTGCTGGAATTGCTAGCGTGGGTGGAACGCTCAGCCTCTCCTGTTTTCTGAGTAAAAGGATAAGGTCAGCCTGTGGTGAGCAGTGGGCCGTCAAGTGTCATCACTGAAGAGGCGTCATCTCTGAGAGAGAAAGCGCATTATTAAGGAGGCTAGGAGTGTGTTCCATAAACACTTTCAGCAGCTCTTTCTGTCTCAAAAAGTAAACTGTGACTCGACCCATTAGCACTGCAAGGCAGAGACAGGTGGATCTCTGAGTTCCAGGCCAACCGAGGCTACAAACTGAGACCTTGGCTCAACAATTTTAATGCCGTGGCAAGGTACAGTGCCAGGGCAGCTGCCTGTGGCAGACGCCCTTGTGAAAACAGCAGCTGTGGGAAGAACTCACCACCATCAGACATTAACTAGAGCCAAGAAAAGTATGTGAAGCCTTTCCTTTTGTCCATTTCCTCAGCTATATCATGGA
This sequence comes from Arvicola amphibius, assembly GCF_903992535.2. NCBI lineage: Eukaryota > Metazoa > Chordata > Mammalia > Rodentia > Cricetidae > Arvicola > Arvicola amphibius. The sequence goes on along the minus strand of NC_052056.1, from coordinate 82,686,648 downwards.
GAAAGCAGATCTTGTCATAGTTGGTGCTGAAGGAGTGGTTGAGAACGGAGGCATTATTAACAAGGTGGGTACTGCCACACTGGCCTTGGACGCCCCTGTAGCACAGATTTCATCTTTAGAGGCTGGCCTTTGTGACGCTTGTCAATTTGCACATTTACACAGATAGGTGCTTTTGTTTGGATCTGTGTTTTGACACAGGGTCTTGTATGGCTGAGGCTGGCCTGATCCTCCGGTCTCTGCCTCCCAAGTGCTAAGATTACAGGTATGCATTACCACACCCAGGCAAAACAGATTCAGCTTAGAGAGTTGAATGTCTCTGGCTTTGTTTACATTTGATTGAAGGTATTAGTCCTCGGGGTTTTCTTGCCTAGGAAACTGTCCATGACACAGCATCTTGGTCATGTTACTCTGTGCATGCAGCATCTTGAGGCTTTGGTTCAGTGGCTTTCAGCATGATCACACCATGCTGTCACCAGTGTTTGTAAAACTTTGTTTGTCCCAGATGGCCTTTTCCCATGTCCCTGGGTCCCCTTTGTTCTGTCCTGACTTTCCCAGTGCTACTGACACAAGGAGACTCGCCAGCTCACGGCTTTGATCTTGGCATACTTCACTACCTGCCGCCCCAGTCATATCCCCAGCCCCCAACTGCAGTGGGTGTCAGGGCTGTGTCCTTTGACAGTGTGCTCATGGACACTGACCATGTGGCCATGGTCACTGATAGTGGACATTGGCTTTCCCTCCCCTGGCTGTGGTGCAGAGTGCTGCTGGGACACTGGTCAGCAAGCGCCTTCGGTCCCTGGGAGGTGTGAAGTGGCTCGTCTTGGCTGTACTTGCTTTTCTCTAGCTCGTGATACTGGACACCTTTTCATGTGGTTTGGGACCATTTATCTTGGAAGAAAAAAAGTGTTTTGGTTTTTTGTTTCTTTTTTTTTTAAAATATTTATTTATTTATTCTGTATACAATATTCTGTCTGTGTGTATGCCTGCAGCCCAGAAGAGGGCACCAGACCCCATTACAGATGATTGTGAGCCACCATGTGGTTGCTGGGAATTGAACTCAGGACCTTTGGAAGAGCAGGCAATGCTTTTAACCACTGAGCCATCTCTCCAGCCCCCTTTTTGTTTGTTTCTGAAGACAGGGTTTCTCTGTGTAGCCCTAGCAGTCCTGAAGTAGCTCTGTAGACCAAGCTGGCCTCAAACCCACCTGCCTGGTCTGTTTTCTTTCTTCCTTTTTCCTCTCTCTCTTTTTTTTAAAGATATTTTATGCTGCCTTGAACTCAGTATGTAGTTGAGCATGCCTTTGAATTTCTAATCCTCCTGCCTTACCTCCCCGTAATCTCTAGGGATAACATTTTTCCCACCAGGGCCTGATTTGGGCAGTGCTGGGGCTTGAACTCATGACTTCAGCATGCTAGACCAGCATTCTGCCAGCTGAGCTAAATTCCTAGCCCTCAAAGAGGACCTTTAAAGAAAGAAAACAAGCCAGTCTCAAAAAACTAAACGAAACAAAAAATTTACCATGCCAGAATTGCCCTTACTCCATGCTTCCACCGCAGTGAGTTGTACAAGCTAACCTTGCATCTCTTCCATTTCCCTGACTTCTCAGATTGGGACCAACCAGATGGCCGTGTGTGCCAAAGCCCAAAACAAACCCTTCTATGTGGTCGCAGAAAGCTTCAAGTTTGTGCGGCTCTTCCCACTCAACCAGCAAGACGTCCCAGATAAGTTTAAGGTGGGTTTTACATAGCTGACAGGGTCTTCGATTCTATAATGTTCTAGAAAGGTTCTCACCTTCCACTGCTGACCTCCAGTGCTCTTCTATGGTACCAGGACACACTGTGGGCAGTCTCCATCTTGTTTATTTACTTAGCAGAGAAGCTGTGCCGTAGCACAATTAATAAAAACCCTGAGGCACAAATTGGGGTTCAACCTGAATGTCAGAAAAGCAAAACAGCGAGTCACTGACTCTTACCTCTACCTCAGTCTGAAATGGCGATCCTGCCTCCAGGAATCTCGGGATGAGACTGTGTGAGAGAGTTGTCTCCTCCCGCTTTATATTCCTCTCTAGGGCTGGGATTAAAGGTGTGCACCACTCCTGCCTGGTTTCTACGGCAAACTAGTGTGGATACTGGATTAAAGGTGTGTGTCAGCACTGCCTGGTCTGTAAGGTAGCTGTTTTAGTCTCTAATCTTCAGGCAAGCTTTATTTATTAAAATACAAATGAAATAGCACCATACTGTGTGGCTGGTGGTGGAACCCCAGCCTTAGAATCAACTCATCTTCATTCCCACCTGTTTTTATAAAACATGACCTTGGTCAGGCCCTTTCAGTGTAGATTTGCTTATCTGGGATGGGATGGGATCCTGTGAGTACTGTCCCTCCTAGCCTGCCACACAGCCAGTTTCCCGACATGGGGGCAGTCCTGACGTGAGCTCACTTTGTGCTCAAACTACAGCCTCAGCAGTAGAGAGCCTGAATACGAGGCCAACCCAACTAATACAAGTTCTTCCCTCCTCAGTACAAGGCAGACACTCTCAAGTCTGTGCAGACTGGGCAGGACCTCAAAGAGGAACACCCGTGGGTCGACTATACTTCCCCGTCCTTGATCACCCTGCTGTTTACGGACCTGGGCGTGCTGACGCCATCTGCTGTAAGTGATGAGCTCATCAAGCTGTACCTGTGAGCAGAGTTCCCTCCTGCCAGCTTGCAGGGAGCACGTGTGCAAGGGTGAGCCAGCCGGCTCCAAACTGAATCGGTTCGTGTCGGAAGTCCTGGCGAATCCTTTCAACTCAGCTCTGTCACATCTGAAACCTGTTCCCAGTTATAGAACCAAGCTGAAGCATCCTTCTGGTTTCAGAAACCCACTGTCTGCGGAAGTACAGTTAGGTGACTGGCTGCAAACCAAGGAAAGACAGCACACGAGTGGGGACCCTCTTCTCAATCAGTGAAAGTGACGCAGGCCGCTCTGCGGTGGCGACCACTGAGAACACATCGTGGCGCCTTACAGACAAGGCAGGAGACACTGCTGGCTGCACCTCCTCAGCAGGGTCAGGCCAGACAGGAAAACACCAATGCCTTCCAGGATGCTGCTTACAGAATGTCTGGACCTAACCTCTGTCTATAAAGTAGTTTACTTTAAATATGATTAAGTCCCCAACAGCTTTTGTAAATTAAACATGGGAACAGATCAGGATCTTTTAAAATAAATTATATGAACGATTTGAATATGGTTATTGCATCAGTACCAGGAGCCCCAGGCCAGAAACTATAAGCACAGTTGTGCGGAACACCACAAACAGCCTAGCAGCATTGTCTCAGGACAGAATTCCATCCCTGGCTGACATCTATCTGCCAGTAAGATAGCACCAGAGTCAATACTAAAATGTCCTCACTCTAGTCGGGTGTGGTGGCGCAGCCTGTAACCCCAGCACACAGAGCCTGAGGCAGGAGGATCGTTCTGAAATCATCCTCGACTACATAGTGTAGCCCCTATTGCAAAGGAAAGAAGGAACCTAGAACCCACTGTGCATAGCCGCCTCTGAATCTGCAGGTGCTCCAGACAGGCCTGCACAGGACATGCCACATTTGGGTGGGAGGAAGGAAGGGGAGGTCATCTGACTGGGAATACTTAGAAATTTTACAAGGCCTAAAATCAAGTGTACTACAGTATCTGTTTTTAAAAGGTAATAATTTAAAATAAGTATATATATATTCATATTCATATAAAATATTTCATATATATGAAAATTTTAAGTCTAATATAAAGTACAAAATTACACCAGAAAAAGCACAATCAAAATCAATACTGACATCTGTTATAAAGTACAGATATCCATTCAAATAACGAAACAGTTCTGTGAGACTCTGGTAGGACTGTAGTGCTCGTGGGTGTACAGTTCTTTGGTGTTTCCCCGTCAGCGCAGGCAGCTTTCCAGAACAGTCTTCCGGAAAGGGCAGGAGTGTGGGTGGTGGCATAATAGCCTTCACCTGAGGCTGAGGTCAGCCGTCCTCTTCCAAGTCTGAGACCCCTAAGTCTGTCAGTGGGACTGTTCTTTTGGTGCTTGTCAGCAACCCCTTCTCAAATTCTTCTTCTGTGATCTTACCTTTCTTAAACTTTTTCAAGAGCCTTGTATCATTAAGGAGTTCCTGCATGTCCTCGTCATCGATATCCGAACCCTGAGAGCAGAAGCAACAAGGCTGTTAGCTGCGGCTCTAGTAAGCAGCAGGTCCTGTTGGGCCTACAGGAGCCAGGGTCAACTAACACCAGAGGCCCCAAAATGAATGGGGAGTGCAGCATCCACACAGCCCAGGCCAACTGTGGCCACCTTGCTGTCCTCACTGTCGGGGTTCTAAGAAGGAAGTTAAGGAACAAAGAGCACCACACTTTACCTCATCCTTTTTCCTCTTCGCATTCATCTTCTTCTTCCTCTCCTTCTTGGCCTTCTGCTTCGACCAAGCTTTATTTTTGATGAACTTTCTTCTCCCTTCATTTTCTGTCCTCTCTTTTCTTTTTTGCTCCAAAAGTTTCTGCCTCTGTTTTTCTCTAATTTTATCTTTAAATGGAATCATGTCAGTATCGACGTCTGTGGGCACAAAATCTGGAAACTGCTTCCCCCTCAGTTCTGGCATCTTGGGCATCCTTAGCAGAGCAAACCCTCGAGCAAGGCTCGCAAAGTCGAGATCTAATAGATAAGAGCTTAGAGTCAGCACTGCAAGAATCACAGCTGGGCACGGGTTCTTCGTGATGTTTCTTCATTAAATGATGTCATAAATTTAATTAGAATTTTTTTTTTTTTTTTTTTTTGGTTTTTCGAGACAGGGTTTCTCTGTGGCTTTTTTGAGCCTGTCCTGGAACTAGCTCTTGTAGACCAGGCTGGTCTCGAACTAACAGAGATCCGCCTGCCTCTGCCTCCCAAGTGCTGGGATTAAAGGCGTGCGCCACCACCGCCCAGCTTTTTAATTAGAATTTTTAAGAAACATTTTTCAAAATGGAAATGGCAGTTTATTTTGCATCTACTCAGAGCTCTATATAGGACTTTTTTTACTTTTATGAACACTAACCTAACATGCCACATATTTCATTAAGACAAAGCAACCCTCATCACCCAAAGACTCAGAGAAGTAAGAAGAAATATGATTATGCCAGACATAGTGGCACCCAGCTTTAATCCCAGTACTTGGGGTGGGCAGAAGTAAGATCTCTGAGTTTGAGGCCAGCCTGGTCTCCATAGCAGGAACCGGCAGGGCTACAGAAAGACCCTGTCTCCCCCCACCCCCCCAAAAAAAAAGGTTAGAGAAGGCAAAGCACCTGCTTACCCTTCAGCCTGAAGATGAGGCTGCACTCGTGCTTTGCATAAGCCTGGACGAAGGACACGAAGGCTTTCATGCCCTTCTCGAACACTGCCCTGTCGGCCATGGCCATGGCCCGGAGCTTTGGCAGAAGGTCTACTGTGTTTCTCTGGAGGCTCATCTCCTGCAGGGGGCACTATACACAGACCACCATCTTACTTCCCTGCAGTCCCTCCAACCCAGTACTTTCCAGAGCTAATAAACCAAGGACAGCACAGTACACCAAGATCCAGGGGCCAAATCCAGCCCAAGCACGTTCCTTAGTCAAATGTGAGCTTGGAGCTCTTTTTTTTTTTAAGTTTGAAAATGACATTGCACATAACAGTCCCAACTAGTAAGATAGCAGGCAACAATAGGCAGTGTTCCCAAGTTATGATGCTGGCCAATGCCTCCCAACACAGCCCAGGTGAGTTGCTAACCTCCTCTCAGTTGCTAACCACCAGCTACCAGGCAGTGTGCCACTTACTTTCTGGTTAATGGCCAGGAAGTTGATGTACGCCTCCTCCATCGGCAGTAGGAACACCAGAGCGCTGCCGCCGTGGCCTATCCGGGCTGTGCGTCCACAGCGATGCACAAAGGCACTAAGGGGACAGGGTGGGGCAGTACCCCAGGGTGGCAGTGAGCAGTCAGGATTCAGCCACACAGCTGTCGCACCACACAGTGCTGCATAGCGAGTATAGAGGAGGTGCAGAGAAACAGACGCTGCAGACAGGATCTGAGGGATGGTCTGCTGGCTCTGAGGACACCCAACCAACCAAAGCTGGGCTTCCTCAGATCACACAGCAGTCACAGGGCAAAACTGAGAAACAAGAAAAAGCCTAAAGAGAAAGTGCCCTGGAATGACAGATGTCAGGAAAAGCATCACTTGAATCTGAATGCAGCTCTGACATTTCCAAAGTGTGTGAGGAAAACAGCACGGCGGCGCATCCTCTAGTCCTAGCGCTCCTAAGGCAGAGGCAGGTGGATCTACATGGGGCAGCAACGAGTTCCAGGGCTACAGAGAAACCCTGTCTTCAAACACCAAAAATAAAAAAGAGATAAGTGTGTGAGGAGTGTCCGCTCACTCTCGGAGAGACGCGGTTTAGAGTAGTCTGGTGCTCTTTTCAATACTCTGTAATTTGCACTTTCGTTTTTATTTATCCTCTACACACACACTTTACAGACAGTATCTCAACTTTGCAGCCCAGGCTGATAAACTCTGGACTTCCATCCTTAGCCCCCTAAATACCACTATTATAAGCAGGAGTCACCACACCTAGCTGTCTGAACGTGATTGCTAGAACAACACACCAAAGCTATTTGACCACTTGCCTACTTCCAGAATTGAATGTTTCAGGAGCTGAGCTATCACCCAGCTGGTAGAGTGCTTTGATTTCAAAACTAAGCCAGAAGCCGGGCGGTGGTGGTGCACACCTTTAATCCTAGCACTCGGGAGGCAGAAGCAGGCAGATCACTGTGAGTTCGAGGCCAAGAGCTAGTTCCAGGACAGGCTCCAAAGCTACAGAGAGAAACCCTGTCTCAAAAAACAAAAACAAAACAAAGCCAGATATGGTAGCACATGCCTGTAACCCCAACACTCAAGAGGTGACGGCAGGATGATCAGAAGTTCAAGACCATCTCTGGCTACAAGAGACTCTTGTCTCAAAAAAAAAAAAAAAAAAAAAAAGTTTAAAATTTCACTGCACATTCACCCCCTCCATGTTCCTGTCTTACTCAGCTCAATCCCTAGACAGAGGAACAATACCTCACACGTACCTGGCATTGCTGGGAGGGTCGTACTGTAAAACCCAGTTAACTTCAGGAATATCAATTCCCCGGGCCATTACATCCGTGCACACCAGGATCCCACTAGGAATGAGAGAGCAGCACATGAGCCTGGCCATCCCTATCCATCATGTGTTCCAACCCCAGCGACAGCAGTACAGGGCTCTGGAGTCTCTCACAGAAACAGCTACTTTTTTAAATGTAATTCTTTGATTTCTTTTTTCTTCCTCCTACAATCTTCCCAGACTTTATAAACTTCCAACAAAAGTGGGGACTAGAGGAGGCTGCAGAGATGGCTCAGCACCCATGACAGGCAGCTCATATCCACTGGTTAATAACTCCAGACCTGGATTCACATGCATAAATCTACACACATCACGCATAATCAATAATAAAATGTCATGGACATACACACACACACACGAGTGGGAGAGACAGCAAAAAGATTCTTTCTAGCCAGTACTAGGGTGGGGCCAGGGCCTCTGTGTGCTAACAAGTGCACTGCCAACCACTGAGCCTCACCCAGACCCTATTTCCCTTTTGAGACAAGGTCCTCTGGTCCATCCCTCTGTAGTCCAGGGTACCCTTGAATTTCATTCCTGTTTCAATCTCCCACACATTGGGGTTACAAACATGTACTGCCACAGCTGGCTTAATTTTTTTAATTTTTATTTGCCTGCATGTATGTCTGTGTGACGGTGTCAGATCTTGGATGTTACAGATAGTGGTGAGCTGCCCATGTGGGTGCTGGGAATTGAACCTGGGTCCTTTGGAAGAACAGCCAATGTTCTTAACCACTAAGCCAACTCTCTAACCTCTGGTTTAAATTATCTTAATTCATGCATTTCCACTTGAGAAATAAAATTGTAGGGGCCTGCCCTCAGCAGCCACTAGAAAACAAGTGACATCTTTACTCTGTGACTAGAACAGCAGCAGGGTGCCGCTGTGTTCTTGTTGCTGCTTGAATGGAGCCATACAATGCTTAGGAAAAACAGGAACAGCTGTGCTCATCAAGACACCCCAAATCCCCTCTGTCTAGCCAGCGCTCTATAGCCCACAGCAGGACCTGTCCCAAAAAGACTAAGGGACTGTGTTTGCTCGTTTACCAGGGGGGGCAAGTAGTTCCTTAAACCTCCACTGTGCCAAGCCCTGGGAGACACAGCAGTGAACACACATGAGGCTCCTGACTACACAGGCCTGTGATGGAGCAGAGAAATCTAGTAAAAACTAGGTGACCCCAGCGTAGTGTATGGGGTGAGGGTCCAAAGCAGGCTCTGGGTGCCTTCAAAGATGTAATAACTAAGAACCAAAGAGGCTCCAGGAGGGCAGAGGGAGAAGGGGCAAGTGCAGGACCTGAGGAGTCGGGTGACTGGTGACCCGACCTGCCACCGAGGACACCGGTCCCCACTGACCTCTGCAGCTTGCGGAACTCCATGAAGATCTTATTGCGCTTGTACTTCATCTTCCCGTGGATGCACAGGATCTTGGCTCTCTTCAGCAGTGCCTCCAGGGCCTTCCCGTAGTACTCCACACACGCGCACGTGCTGTGCAGAAGAGAAAGCGCTCAGTCACCGGCCACTGGAGACCAGGGGCTGGGGAAGGATGCAGAGAGGGGCAGGTGTAAACAGGAACTCTCGGGACAGTGGGTACAGACCTGTCGAAGCAGCCCCTCGCTCCTCCTCACCATCCATCCAACCCCTCAAACGCCAGTGCAAACCCTGACATGCGTCCTGCTGTCTACCAATGACCCAGTAAGCAGGATCTACTTCCCCCTGCTGTCATCAAATCCAGATGGGATTTGAATTTCCTGTCTTTCTGCTTGGCCTCCCAAGTACTGGGGTTATAGCAGAGACCAAGCCTGGGACCAGTCTGATGCATTTCATTGTACAAAAGTCAAAACAGATTAGAGAGGAAAAAGAGAAGCCATACTGAATATGTTGGCATATACCTTTCAACCCAGCACTGGGGAGGCAGAAAGAAGTGGATCTCTGAGTTTGAGACCAGTCTGGTCTATATAGCTAGTTCCAGGCTAGCCAGTGAATCCCTGACTAAAATAAAACAAACAAAAACAACCCAAGCCCACCCAAGCAGGCACCTGTTCCTATCTTCCTGGTGATAGCAGGACACTCTGTGGCTGAGCAAGCTGCTCCAACCATCTCTCTGACCCTGCTTCTCAGAGCAGCATTCAGCTCAGTCTAAATGAAAGGGGTGGAGGCAAGAGCACTGCCTTCTTCCCCGCTCTCTGCCTCAGTGAAGACGTGACAAGACCACATGAACAGTGCTCATCTGGAAGCTACAAGATGACTCTCAAGATGAAAGAAAGGTCCTGAACTCAGGAGGCAGAGGCCAGCGGATCTCTGAATTCAAGGCCAGCCTGGTCTACAAAGTGAGTTTCAGGACAGTTCGGACTGTTTCACAGAAAAACCCTGTCTTTAAAAGCCAAAAGGATGAAGGACAGGCAAGGTGGAGGCAGGTGTGGAACATGAGCCTTGACACTGCTGAGCACACACGGCAGAGGCAGGTGTGGAACATGGGCCTTGACACTGCTGAGCACACACGGCAGAGGCAGGTGTGGAACATGGGCCTTGACACTGCTGAGCACACACGGCAGAGGCAGGTGTGGAACATGGGCCTTGACACTGCTGAGCACACACGGCAGGCAGGTGTGGAACATGGGCCTTGACACTGCTGAGCACACACGGCAGAGGCAGGAGCTGCTGCTTCTGGACATCACCGCAGCAGGAGCCACAGAAGCTGGGCTCTAGTCACCAGGTGCACACAGCCCGAGAGCTGCGCCTGCACTGTGCCCGCCTCCCCAGACCCGACCTGGAGCCTACCTGAAGAAGACCAGGTGCTTCTCCTGCTGATGGTTCCGAAGGAAATGGACCAGCTGATTGAATTTCTCATCTGCCTTACATATCTACAAGGAGGGGGAAAATCACATATTTGCAAAAATAATCCCATAACTGTTTTCAGTTCTAGCCTTTTCTTTCTTTCTTCCTTTCTATTTTTTTTTTTTTTTTTAGGGGGACAAGGTCTCACATAGCCCAAATTGACCTCAAACTCTTGTAGCAAAGGTTGGCCTTGAACTCCTGGTTCTCCTGAGGACTAGGATTACAACAATGTATGCACCACTACACCCAGCACAGCCTTCACTTATTAATTTTAATATGCTGACTTATTTGAAGGGGCACACGCACAGAGGTTGAGGGTTGCTGGCAGGAATTGGCTCTCCATCTGCCATGCTGTATCCACATTGAAATCAGTGCCTTCACCCACTGAGCCAAAGCCAGCCTGCCCAGCTCAGAGGGAACAAGACAGACATCCTTCAACCTGCCCAGTTCAGAGAGAACAAGACAGACATCCTAGCCTGTCCAGCTCAGAGAGAACAAGACAGACATCCTAGCCTGCCTGGCTCACAGAGAACAAGACAGACATCCCAGCCTGCCCAGCTCAGAGAAGCTTGATCACGTGCTGCTGCCAGTGTTCACTTTATGTCATAAAACTGTGACTGGAGGGCTGGAGAGATGGCTCAGAGGTTTGGAAGAGCATTGCCTGCTCTTCCAAAGGTCCTGAGTTCAATTCCCAGCAACCACATGGTGGCTCACAACCATCTGTTATCGGGTCTGGTGCCCTCTTCTGGCCAGCAGGCACACACACAGACAGAATATTGTATACATAATAATAAATAAATATTTTTAAAAAACACTTATAAAAAAAACTGTGACTGGAAAACACTGCCATATCAGGCAACTGTTCCCAAGACCCATCAGACAGCCAGGCCTGAGCCAGCAGCGGTACCAGCTCCCTAGCCCAGGCAGCAGTGGGTCCAAGTGAAATGGAGAACACGCATTACCTCCAAGCTTGAATCTGGGGCCAGGTTGTTCCAAAGCTGTCACAGTAAGACAAGCACAGCTGCAGGAAATGAGTGGACGTGACTACCTGAAGCACTGCCACGGAGACAGGCTCCACCCCTTCCCCAGTCACGTGCTCAATCCAGGCCCCAACCAGAAACATTCAGTCCCAGTGAATGGGTTTTCCTGGATTTTGTAAAACTAACACTGCAGGTTACACACTGGTCTCATAGGGCACAGTAATTCAGGTCTGTAATGCCAAGGAGACAGAGGATAAGGAGTTCAAAGCCATTCTCAAATACACAGTGAGGCACACGCCTTTAATCCCAGCACTCAGGAGGCAGAGGCAGCAGGTCTCTGTGAGATCGAGGCCAGCCTGGTCTACAGAGCAAGTTCCAGGACAGCCAGGACTGTCAGAGAGAGAAACCTTGTCTTGAAAAACAAACAAACAAACAAACAAACAAGAAATCTTAGCTGGGAAGTGCTGGCACCTGCCAACCTGTCTACAGAGTTAAGTTCCAGAAGAGCCAGGGCAGTTGCACAAAGAAGCATGAACAGACAAAAAGTTGTTGTACTGAGACACTTCTAACTGTCATCTAAACGACCGAAAGGGTGGTCACTGTGTGTCCTCAGTGTTTCCTGACTCTACCCATCCTGAGCAGCGTGGGGGTTGATTCACTATCCAACGGCCCTATGTCATGGGCCTATGAGGGACAAAGCTGAGACCCCATCTGAATCCTGCCCTGGCTCCTGCTCTGTACCAAGTGGTAAGCCCTGCCACTCCTGGGAAGATGAGGCTCCTCCCTTCCCCAGCCCAGCGTAAGGAAAGGCCAGCCCATAAATGCCAACATCCCTCAGGCAGCTGCTGTCTGAAAGAGCTCATAGTCCACACAATGCGACCCTCTGGTCTTAAGCCAGCCCCATCTCTGTGGATAGTGGAGGCACAGGACAAAGCCGCAGGCCCCGCGCTCACCATGTAATGGTTCTCCAGGCGGGATGGGGTCTTCTGGGTACTGCTGGCTGCCACGCCTTTCTCCTTCACAGAGATTCGGACAGGGTTCCGGAGGCCCGCTCGCACCAAGTTCTCCACTTCCTGTGTCTGCGTGGCTGAGAAAAGGCCTGTTCTTCTCTGCTTTGGCAAGAACTCCAGGATGGTGTTTATGCTGGAAACAATGCGCGCGCGCGCACACACACACACACACACACACACACACAAATTAGAAAGAGCAGAGGAGCTGGGCACAGACGTAAGAGGCAGAGGCAAAAGGACTGACAACCTAGGCTGCTTCAGAGCTAAGTTCTAGAATAGCCTGGGCTTCACAGTAAGATCCTGCACAAAATGAATCAAATATTAAAAGTACAGATAGCAGCTGGGCACAGTGGCCAATGTGGTCTACAGAACAAGTTCTAGGACAGCCAGGACTACATAGAAAATCCCTGTCTGAAAAAAACAAAACAAAACAAACAAACAACAAAACCAAAAAAAAAAAAAAAAAGAAAGAAAAGAAAAGTAGGGATATCATCCAGACACAGGCCACACCACTGGGAGATAAAAGCATTATAATTTCTGTTCCTCCTTTACATCCTCAAGGTCTCTCCAATACAAGTGTATAGTAATTGACATGGACTACATGACAAGCTACATACATGAATCATATCCAAAACCCTGTCTATTAAACAGAGAAACCATGAACAAAAACATAACATCAAAAACAGAAAAACTGAAACTAGCCAGCATAGTGGCCTATGTTTGTGCTGCTGACATGCAGGACTCAAAAGATCCCGAATTCAAAGCCACTCTGGGATACAGAGTAAAATTTGTCTCAAACTTTAGCACAATACACAGACTCATCTTTTAAAAATAAAAGAAGTGGGACTAAACCCTGAGACAAAAGCAGAAGGGTCAAGCCACCTGAGGTTTGACAGAAGTCACACTGCACCTCCTACCAGCTTCACGCCCCTCCAGGAAGTCCCCATTCTAGTACCTTGCTTCAAAGCCCATGTCAAGAAGTCTGTCTGCCTCATCCAGCACCAGGACATCCAAGCTTCTCACACAGCTGGCCAGGTCCAGACCCTCAGCCTTCCTCCGGAACATGTCCTCCAGGCGGCCAGGGGTTGCCACAATGATGTTCCCACTTTGGAAAGAAAGTTCCCATTCACCGTGTGCTCTGGATCTCAGGAACAGATACCAAGTCCGAGATAACAAGTCCCCACCCTGCAAGACCATCTACGTGCTAGGAGAATGATGGCTGCACAGTAGACAGCAAGGGCTGGGAGAGGAGGATCTGGTTACAGGCCAGGATTCGGACAGGATAGGCAAGGTCCAGCCCACTGGCCACACTGGCCACCTGTGTTAGCAAGCATGTTGCTGGCACACAGCCACACTCTTTACCCCTACTGTAGACTATCTCTGCCATCTCTCTCTACTGCAGCAGAGAAACTGAAACACGACACCACAAGGCCCACACAACGCAGGCCGACCTCTGACCTGAAGCAACAGAAAACACAACTATAGGAGGGAGACAGATGGGGTAAGGGTGACCATGGCATAATACTTGTCTGGTATGCATGAGGCCCGCAGTTCAAATCCCAGCAAAAACAAACAGGGAAAGAGAGAGAGGAAGAGTTAGACCAACAGGTTGAGAGCCAGATGTGACCATGCAAACCGGCTGGTTATGTTTTCACACAATGTAGACCATAAGCAACTGCTAAAAAAATCTGAGACACACATGTTTGGAATTCCACCCTCTACAATCTTCACAAGCTGGCAGCAAGGAACCAGCCTTGCCAGGCAATGCCCAGCAACAGGTGAGTACTGGGGGGCACCAGGCGTTCACACCCAGGTTGTTTACATACCTGCCCCGACTCCCAAGACAACCGGAGACTATGAAGTATTCACAGGGTCAAGGGAACCAGGAAGTGGGCAGGGAGGAAACACCCTCTGGAGGACCCCAAGGTACTTCCTAGGAGCCAAGAACACAGAGGCAGGAGCAGGAACTTGCAGGCTCACCCATGCTGCTTGAACCTCTCCACATCTTCTCCAGGATTCCGGCCTCCGATCCACAAGATCTGACTGAAGCAAGAAATGGGACTTGGAGCAAAGTCAGGCAAAATAACAAGCCAGGCCAATAGGGATTCTCCACACCCATCACCTCAAGTGCCATCTTGAGGGCCTTGCACCCAATCACCTGAACTGCGGGAAGTGCTTTGTGAAGTGCGAAAGGACCTCGTCAATCTGAATGGCCAGCTCCCTAGTGGGAGTGATGATGATGGCTCCGACCTGCCCGCAGGGAGGGGAAACCACAGGGTCAGCAGTACATAGGTTCCGAGAGGATCACATTAGTGCTGCATTATGTATCCTCAGACAATTTCTAGAACTTTTCAGCAGTCTCAGGCATATCATCTATCACCACACCTAGGGCTGTGAAGGGCGGCTCAGCGGTAGGCACTTGCCTACCATAAACAAAGCCCAGCACCACAAAACAAAAATATAACCAACACAGGGCTCAGAGATGGCACTCGGCACTCTCCAAAGACAGGGTTTCTCTGTAGCTTTGGTGCCTGTCCTGGAACTAGCTCTTGTAGACCAGGCTGACCTCAAACTCACAGAGATCTGCCTGACTCTGCCTCCCGAGTTCTGGGATTAAAGGCATGGGCCACCACCACACGGCAAACCCTTCCTTTTATAAGTTGCCTTGTCCGTGGTATTTATCACAGCAGCAGGAAGGTAATTAATACACTCTCTGTGTAGCCCTAGCTCAGCTGGTTCCATTTTCCTCTGCCAGTTTAAATCCTCACATTTCTTAGATAAACTTTATACTCACAGAGAGTCACCTGCTTCTGCCTCCCAGGGCTGGGATTAAAGGCATTCAATACTAAGTCCAGCCAATATTGAACGCTTTTTTTTAAAGATTGTATTTATTTTTATTTATGCACATGAGGTTCTGCCTGAAAGCTTGGACACACATCCTGTGCATCCCAGGCCAAAAGAGGGCACCAGATCCCTTATAACTAGAGGTATAGAGATTGAAAACCCTCGGGAGATCCTGGGAAACAAATCCAGGTCTTCTGCAAAAGCAACAAGTACTCTTGTCCATTCAGCCCCCACTGAGGGTATTTTAAACAACAAAATCACAACAAAAGCCACAAAAATGAGGAGCTATGGATATAGCTCAATAGTAGAGTACTTGCCTAGTAAATACAAGGTCCCAGGTTGGGTCTTCAGCTAAGAGAGGATTAAAACAAACAAACTAACAGATGGCTTATGAGGATACCTGCTTACAGTATGAGAGCGAAAATGGCATTTCTACCCATACCCACAGGTGACCGAGAAAGTACCCAAGTGTCATGAGAGCAACCCAGCATCGACTTCGATTTAACAAGCAGGTAAATTCAAAATAGACTCCTCAGATACCAAACAGGACTCAGCTCAGGCCTAAACCATCCTGCCTCCAGGACAGTCAGCCAACCCTCCTCACCTGGCTCTTCTTTAACTTCTCCTCCCTTCTCAGAAGAATCTCCACAATGGGGATGACAAAGGCCAGGGTTTTCCCACTACCTGTCACCTGCAAAGGGACAAAGGTTTTGCCTTGCTTCCCACTTGGCTATGAGAACGAGGGACAGACTGTCGCATGAGATACTCACAGCCTCCGCAGCAACATCTTTGTTTTTCATGAACAGAGGGATGGTGGCAGACTGCAGGGAGAGATTACAGCAGCTGTTTACACAATACCACAGCCAAACAACAGAGACCCAAGTCCTAGGAACACAGGGCTGACTGAGGTCAAACTGGACTCCGCCCCGCGGGGATCCCGAGTAAACAGTCACCACAAGGGGTTGAATTAAACGAGACAAGTTGTAGCCAGGTGTAGTGGCACCCGCCTCTCTAATTCCAGTACTCAGGAGAGAGGGGCAGGCAGAACTGTCTCAAAACCAACCAACCAACAAAGAGAAATACTGTGAGTTATCTATAAGGACAAGTGTGGCAAGAGTCTTAACATTCCCATTGTTCCTTCTTGGACTAGGAAAGAGCTGGAAGCATTGAGCATTTTAAGTTTATTTTTACTTATCTGTATGTACTCTACAGTCATAGAAGAATGCAAGAAAAGAGTGTTGGATCTCCTAGAACTGTAGTTACATTCAGTGGTCAGCCTATCCACTGTGGGTGACGGGAACTCAACCCTGGTCCTCTGCAAGAGCAGCAAGTGCTCTCAACCACTGAAAGAACGCTGGAAGCATAGGATTTACCACCAGCCCCCGGGCATTTGCACTGGTATTTCTCTCTCGGTGGCAATCAGCTTCCCCCAGTCACCTAAAGCCCCTCCCTGATTATTCAGGTCTCAGAATGACAACTCCCTCAGAGGCTTGCAGCCTCACTTCACCGCACGAGTCTATCTCAGTTTAAATTACCTCAGATAAATTACCTCGCTCCTACGCTTCTTCCTCTAACAACCCTCTAAAAATAAGGCCCACCGATAGCTACCAAGACTGCCAAGTCTCCAGAGGCTAAACAAGACCCAGATACATTCCAGGTCCTAAATAAATGGTTGGCGAGCTTTTGGTGGTTTGCTTGAATGCTTGTTTTTGATAAACTGGACAAGGGAGACTCTGTTTCCCCACATAATAACCACAGGTCACAGTCACTGGGCGCCCACCTGGATTTATTTAGTCCCCACTATGCTATGAAGAAAGTGATTGTCATCATTTCTCAGACGGAAAGGGCATAGATTGAGCCACTGTCTGAAGTCGCTAGGGCAGGCACGAAGCTCTGAGACCCCGGAGTGGGTATCGTGAACACGCGTGGCACTGCCCCGATCCCCGAGGCTGCATTGGAGCGGCTGACCACTCGGCCTCGCTTCCCAGTGGGCCCGATACCTGCACCGGCGTCATGTGAGGGAAGCCCAATTCGCGCAGTGCGCCCAGCACCCGAGGATGCAGCGGCACCTGCAGCGACTCCCAGGCACCCTCCGTCACGTGTTCCATGGCGCTTTCCCTGGCCTCCACTGTAAGACCGCTCGGAACACTGAGAAAGTACCACCAGAAGCACTTCCGCTTCCGGCTGGTCCAATGCCGGGCGGAAAACCGCACTCCTGCGACGACGTTCCGGAGGGCGGGCCCGAGATGCTAGGAAGAGGTGCACCGCGGACGGGAAGGCGAGGGCGGTAGGGCGATGGAAGTGACAGGGAGGAGCCCCGACTGGTCCCACTAATGGATACTGGGGCTCCCCCGCCCCGTCGGTGAGCATATAAGGAGCATGACTCTCAGGAATTCGCGGCCAAGCGAGGACGCCAGACAGTCTCCCAGCTGAGCCTTTAAGCTTAGCTCACCTGCGGACCTGGGGTCAGCTTTCTCTGCTGTCTTCCCGAAGCCCTTCAGTCTGATCAGCAGAACGCGTTTACTTTCCCCCTACACGGACTTTAAGCGTCTGCATTTAGTAGATTCACAGCCCCCAAAGCAAACCAAGAGTGGGGGCGTAACTAAATGTTGCCTATAGATACCAAACTTGAGGCACAAATGAAAAAGCCCTCATAGCATCCTCAAAAACTTCTGCAACTACCAGAGGGCACTCTGAGGACAGGCAGCCTGTTAAGGGCATCAGGCAAACACGAGGCTATTTGCTTTTTGCGCTCTAGTTACTACTTTGCTGAACTTAAAATCTCTTCCGACTCTGTTTATTTACTAATTCTACGAAAGGTAATGGCGGCTATGAGACATCTATAGGACAAACCATGTAGTTTGGCGGGAGGCCAAGCTTTAAGGGATGCAGTCCTGGTGACTGGCCATTCCCTGCTTTTTAGCAACTCAAAGATAAAAAGATCTCTGCAGGAGAGCTGGCTCCACCTTCCGTTTTCTACAGCCTTGGAAAACTCACTTCACCTCCCTCCACTCTATCTCCCTACATCCATAAACTACGTGGTTAAGTAAAATTAATTAAAATGTGACTTTCTCCACCCACAAGATAGTTAACATTGGCCCAAAGAAACCACACAGGATAAAATGGTTAGTTTTATGTTTTGGTGGGGTTGTTTTGTCTTTTGAGACAGGATCTCTCTATGTACCCTGGCTGTCTTGAACTACATAGACAGACCATGGTGACCTCAAACCTCAAAAACATCCACATGCCGGGCGGTGGTGGCGCACGCCTTTAATCCCAGCACTCGGGAGGCAGAGGCAGACGGTTCTCTGTGAGTTCGAGGCCAGCCTGGTCTACAAGAGCTAGCTCCAGGACAAGCTCCAAAGCCACAGAGAAACCCTGTCTCGAAAAACCAAAAAAAAAAAAAAAAAAAAAAAAAAAAAAATCCACATGCCTCATCCTCCAGAGTGCTGGGAATAAAAGGATGGGCCATTGCACACCTGGCTTAACTTGGTATCCTTGTTCACTACCCTTGTTTTCAGGAAAAATGACATAACATAGTTGTTTATAAACATAGGCATATCTCATCTGAAGAAGAAAATTTGTATTTATCAAAAAATTTAAGTTAGCCAACATTAATATAAACCACAGATATTGACTGTTTTTAAAAAGAATTGTTTATTTACTGAACCTGGGGCATATTAGATACACAACCAATTTTAAATTTACATCTTTTAATTCAATTCTGAAGTGTTTTCACACACACACACACACCAAAAAAAATTGGCATGCAACAGCTGCCCTACGGTGAGAGTCACCTTATCAACAGACTGTTGCAAGGATAGTCATCAGGGTTGAAAAATTATTTGTCCTGAACATGAAAACTTCTAACAAATTTAAATAAATTTTACAAAACTTATTACTTGTAGTTTTCCCCTTGCAAGATCCAAAATGGAAAATAAAATCTCCAGGTAGTTACCAGACATCAATCAGCACATAATCCTGGACCACCCACACCCAAAGCAGAGCGACTTTCATGAAACCCATCATCAGAGAAAATGCCTCTTAATTTTCTATAAACAAAACTGACATGTGCCAAAATAGAAAGACACCAGAGAGCAAAACCCTAGTGCTGACACTGAACCAGGGCCCCAAGGCCACTGACTAAAAGGACAACAGTGGCTGCCTATCACTGCAAGCAATCCAAGAGGCTTAACCCTTTGGCATGAGAAATGCAGGCTTCCACTTGAGCAAACTCGCTCCTCCTCAGTGCCAACAACGAACAGAGTATGTGGTACAGAAGGGAGAGCAGTCTGTTCCAACACCCAAAAAACTGGCTCCAACAGACTTCTAAGTTCTCGGCTGCTTGTGTCAATTCGAATAGAGGTGATTGAATTCTAAGGTTCAATATAAAACATTAAGGGCAAAGTGTTGGGATGAGTCTTTAGTTTAAAGCAAACTCAAGAGAAAGTATGAGTGCCCACATGGTAATATACCCCACCACAGGTCGCCCTGCCCTGAGCCGGGGCCAGAAGGGTCAATTTGAGTTTATTGTTGATGTACTGACTCAACAAAACAAACACCTGATAATGAACTACAGATGAGGGACTCCCTAGAATGCAGTCAGGCTGTGGGGTGCTTCCGGAACAAACTGCGTTTTATTAAAAAAAAACCAAAGCGGAAAGCATAATAAAGACCATAGTCCCAAACAGCATTAATAGCCCCTGAACTCTTGGAAGGACTTGTATAATGGGGCAGCATTCAAGTAAGAATTAGAGGCCAATCAAATGTCAAATTTCCATTCTAACTTTCCTAAACAGGTTACCCCCACACCAATTAATCACAAACATAAGTCATGAACATTCAAAAATAAAAATGTATAAACTAATGACATTATTATGACCAAGGTGTTTGGTAAACAAGTGAATTGTGAATTTGGGATCAACAGGAAAAGGTCTTTTAAACAACCCTCCGGACTTCAAAAAATCTCTTCAGGTAGTAGATCTGTCCCAATGTCATAGCAACTAGAACAAGAGCTTCGAAGAAGGACCAAAGGACCACTCTGCTGTTTGTGTTGTCGTTGACTGTGGAGACAAGCAAACAAACGTTAACAGCAGCACAGGAGCCTCGTCACCTCCATGTAACATGCCACCCAGGGCTGACAATCACTCCACTCACCAAGGCCGAAGACTGAGAGCTTTAAAAATGACCGACCTATCCTGTAATTCCTACCCTCAGGAAGCGACAGTGGTGGATCACTACTAGTTCGAGGCCAGACTTAGCCCCTCAGTTAAAACAGAGTTCAAGGCCAGTTTAGAATATTGTCTCAAAAAAAAAAAATAAACAAGGCCAGTTTAGAATATTGTCTCAAAAAAATAAACATGTGTATCTGAGGAATATTATCTGCCACAAAGCCTCTCACTTGTGTGAAAACAAATTTTCATTATTTTATTTGAGACATTCTTTATATGTCTAGGCCAGAATAGCCAAGAACCGAGGTTTTTTTGTTTGTTTTTTGGTTTTTCAAGACAGGGTTTCTCTGTAGTTTTGGAGCCTGTCCTGGAATTCACTCTTGTAGACCATGCTGGCCTCGAACTCACAGAGATCCAACTGCCTCTGCCTCCCAAGTGCTGAGATTAAAGGCATGTGCCACCATGCCTGGCAGCCAAGAACCAGTTTTATAGCTGAAAATACCCTTAAAACTCCTGACTTTCCCACTTCCATTTCCCAGGTGCTCAGATTCCAAGCACATGCCACAATGACCAGCATCTCCTTTAACTTGATTTTTAAAAAGCATCGTTGTGGGGGTTGAAGAGATTACTAGATAATCAGGAACATTTGCTACTTTTCCAGAGGAACCAAGTTAGGTTCCCAGCATCCACTTCAAGTGGATCACCGCAACCTATAACTCCAGTTCCAAGGCATCTGCTGACCTCACCTGGCCTGAGGACACCTGCATGCATGCATGTGGCACACACAAAGAGATATGTGATATATACATAATTTTAAAATGAAAGACTTTTTTTCTTCCGAGACAGGGTTTCTCTAACAGTCCTAGAACTCATTCTGTAGACCATGCTGGCGGCATTGAACTCAGAGATCTGTCTTTCTCTGCCTCTGGAGTGGTGGGAATTAAGGTGAGTACCACCATCACTTGGTTTAAATAAATCTAAAAAGGTCAATAAGATGGTTCTTAATGATATTCTGCTATATACATAGTTGGTGCCTAGTCCAACTGTCATCAGATAGGCTTTACCCCACAACTAATGGAAACAGATGCTGAGACCTACAGCCAAACATTAGGTGGAGTTCAGGGGATCCTGAAAAAGAGGGGAGGAAGGATTGAACAACTCAGTGGTAGAAAGGACACCATAAGAAAACCCACAGAACCAACTACGCTAGGCTCATAGAGGCTCACAGACTGAACCAACAACCGAGAGCCCTCTGAATATATGCTAAAGTTGTGTATGGCATGTCTCTGACTCTTCTGCCTACTTTTGGGACACATTCGTTCTACAAGATAGCCTTATCCAGCCTTAATAAAAGAGGAAATACCGAGTCTCACATCAATTTGATATACTAGGTATGGCTGAATGGCTGATATTGATGGGATGCCAACAGTTATCTGAACAGAAACAGTAGTGGAGTGGATGAGGGGAGGGATGAGGGACTGGGAGGGGGAAACTCTGATTGGGAAGTTAATAAAAAAACAAACAAAAAAACTTATGCTGTCGGGCATGGTTAATCCTAACACGAGAGGCCGAGGCAAGTGCCTCTCTTGAATTTGGGCTAACTTGGTCTATATACTGAGAACCAGGACAGCCAGGGTTACATAGAGACCTTGTCTCAAAAAACAAAAAGCAAACAAAAAAAAAAAAAAAAAAACACCACACATACAAACGTTTCTGGTATAGAGTGATGTCTCTGCAGTAAACCAGCTTACAAGGTTCAATAAACATGCATCTCACAGACCACCCTTCAGTGTAATTCTAAAGTCAAGGCCTTGGTATGGTCTATTTGCAAAATTATAGGCAGCGGGAAACCCCACCACCAGGGGACACTGTCACAACTGTGTCAATAACTTACTGGCTCTGTGTATTCTCTCCCGGACTTCCATGTACTCCTGTTCATGCTTTACCGCTGTCATTGCCACTGCCAGCTCATTGATCATTTCTTCTAGCTTGTTCTGATGAGCTGCGGAGGATTGGGAGACAGAGCAGCACACACTTAGTCATCTCCTTGTGAGAAATACTTGTTAAATAAAATATTCCTCAGAGAAGGCACATGAAAGCAGTCAGTTTAGAAAGAGCTCAAGCAACTACTTGAGCTCTATGGCAATTCAATCCTCAAGAGCTATTCCTTTTGGTCTTGCTGTTTTTGAGACAGTGTCTAATGCAGCCCAGCCTGGCTTCAAGGTTCACAAGATAACCAAGGCCATACTTCCACTCCTGACCCTCCATCCTCAACCTCCCAAGTAGCCATCAAAGCATCAAAGGCATGTACATCCACACCTGGTTTTTTTTTTTTTTTTTTTTTTTTTTTGAGACAGGGTCTCACTATGTTGTCCTAGCTGCCCTGAAACTCACTCTGTAGAGCAGGCTAGCTTTGCACTCACAACAATCAACCTGACTCTGCCTCTCCCTCCTAAGTGCTGGAGTTAAAGGGATATGCCACTAGCTTTTCAGAGCATTTTTAGAAGTCCATTCCAGCAGAGGACCCACTTTATTTCCTAGTAGGCAACAGACTATACTAACTAGAGAAAAATTAACCCTGAGGAATTCCTTCCAGTTAACTGTACTAATGGCAAAAAAACAAAAACTCACAGTGCATATTTGTTTTACTCATAAAACAAACAAATGAACAACAGCCAAAAGCCTAAGTACACACATAACAGTTTTTAAATTAATAGGGAAATCTACTTTACACAATTTGCCAGGCAGTGGTAATGCACACCTTTAATCCCAACACTTGGAAGGTGGAGGCATTCAGATCTCTGAGTTCAAGGCTAGCCTGATCTACAAAGCCAGTTCCTGAACGTAGAGAAACCCTGTCTCAAATTCTCATACACACACACAAAAAAGAATCACATAATTCCGATGTTAATTTAGCACCAAAACAGGTTTTTACCAAAACAGGTTTTTAACTACATAAAGTGGAGCACAGAACTTAACACTCAGGAAAACTAACCAATCGCATGCTGCTCCCCGAGTATCTCAACTGCCAAGCGCAGCAGCATGCATGAGTGAAAACAAGCGGGAGTGGTCTGGTTCTCAACCAGGGACTCATTCACAGAAGAGTGGGGGGGGGGCTCTGGAGGGAATTCAGGGGTCAGAGGAAAACCTTCAGGATCAAACTCAGGTCCTCACACTTGACACACGAATCACCTCGACCACCCCGGGTATCCTCTCTTATCAAGCTGTTCTAAAAATAAATCCATTCAAACAAACAAACAAACAAACAAACAAACAAATAAATAAATAAGAAAGAGGGGGTTGCCTCCCAGCTGCCCAGGACCCAGCCTCAGATATTAAAATTTACTCAGGGTAACCCTCAGATTTTCAAGCCACTGGTCTTCACGCTGAAGGGCTGGACCAGAATGTCCAATCACCCCTCAGAAGCCTCTGGAGTGCATGCGTTATGTCAAATGTTTTAAGTGGGGTTTCTTAGGAATGGAACTTCAACTGTAGAATAAAAAATGTCTACAGACATTACCAAACATCTCAAAAGGCAAAAACTGACCCATTTGGAAACCACTGCTTTAGAGAAGGTTCAACCTAACAGCTGCCATCAACAAGCAAAAGCAAGAATCTGAGACAGCTAAAGGATTAACCAGGAGTTCACTACCCACATTCATAGGCCATTACTTTCTAGCCATGTAAATAGGACCAACATTCAGAGTGTGAAAAAATATCAAGTCCTTCAAAGCTGATTTTCTCTCACTGAAAATTAGGCAAGCTCAGCACTATAAATGGCCCTAAAAATAAGCACAGGAATTAAACAAAATTCTTGAATTTACAGACTTCAAAACCATACAAAACTTCACCTTCACTGTGTGGGTCCTTGTAAATGCTCAGTATCGAGGTATGCATGCCCTAAACAAACACTGCGGGATGTGATAAACAACTGCCGCTTCCCACCAATTCTACGATGTGCTGTGGAAAGGGGGGGAACATCCTGCTGGCTGCTGGGAAGCAGCAAAGCAGTTTCTGCAGAACCAAGCGTAGTACAGACCTGTGGTCCCAGGTACTCGGGAACCTGAGGCAAAAACATCACAACTTAGGCCCAGCAGGGGCAATGCTGTGAGACCCTATCTCAAAATTTAAAATATACAAAAAAGGCTGAGATGCGGCTCACTCAAAGTGTGCTTGCCTGCCATGCAACAAAGTCCTATATTTAATCCCTAGCACTACCACCACCAAGTAAATAAATAAATAAATATTAACAAAGCAAAAAAAATGAGTGTGTAATAAACATTCGGCCAAAGCAAACTTGTCATCAGGAGCTCTGAACAACTCATGCACAGTATTTTAAAGCAAACCAAACTTTACATTAGAAACCTTAGCAGTAAGAAGCCTAGATAAGGCTGTCTCTAAAGTGTCTAGTAACACTTTGTCTTGTGCGTTAGTTCAGCCTTTGCACCCTTCAGCATTCATTTTAGGCAAAGCCAAATAAAAATGTCAGTCATGGTACTGCCGTACCTATCTAACTGAAGTAATCCAACTTGTACCTATTAACCAAATTTTCAAATTTACCTAAAATAATGTAATTAGTCACAGGGGATTTTAAGAAGGAAAAACCACTCTCATGCCAGCAAACTGAAGTTAGAGAAGAAGAGAGTCAGACACTAGGTACATGGGTGCAAAACCAAAAAACAGGATGCTGTCAAAAAACAAAACCAGCCAATGACATACCATCCCAGGAATCTCCACCACCTAGAGAAAAGTGAGGAGATTAGCTAGGCTAGCACAGCACGTCTGCAACTGTAAGCAGAGGTGTGTGTGGGCCCCAGAACTAGCGAGTTATCAGAATCCAGACACATGGATTCTAGAGGTTTACAAGAGGACACGATGACCCCATGGCTGCCAGAAGGGACAATCAAAACCACTGAAAACAAACAGTAACCTTGAGAAACAGGTAAATTACAAGATTACATCCACTTCAACAGGAATATTTTTAAGGACAGTGAATCAATCTGCAAAGAGAAATTTTAAAAATCTCACACACACACACACAGTACTCAGATGGGTGCGTGTAATGAATTAAAGTGAGTTCTTCATCAAAAGTGACATCTCACCTTCTGTCTCCATGTCTTGTCCTTTGGGAGCCTCCCCAATGTCAATGGTGAACATAACTATCTTTGGAGTCATGGTGGACATCCTATTACTAAAGCAGAACTTGTAGGTCCCATCCATGTGGGCTGCAAATGTGTACTTCCCGCTGGACTCTCGGTCTCCTTTATAGATTCCTTTATTATCTGGTCCTGTAATCTGGAGGCAGGAGAAAAAAACAGAAAGTTCACTAAATATTAAGATAATAAGTAGCATCCTTCAGCAGGAAAAAAAATCCGCTAGACTGGGACTTGATTAGGTCCCCAGCAGTGAGCTGCTTTGGGCACTAATTCTCCCACCTAATCAGCAAGAGTGGACTCAACGGTTCCCTAAAGCACCCTCCACTCTGACTGCCTTTAGGTATCATCTGTCCAAGGGAAATGTAAACCTGTCAGAAACAGAAACTGGACAATTCAAGATACGGTCTCGGACTGCCCTAACTCCTCCAGGAAAACTGACAACAGTAAGAAAGCTTTCCAAATTGAGAAATTTTCTTTCTGCTTTTTGTTTTGAGATAGGGACTTATTATTAGCACAAGCTTCCTCTGTCTAAAGTGCTGGGGAATTAAGACCAGAGCCCTTCGGACTGCGACCCTCCTCTCAGGCTATCAAGCACACACACTGCACTGATCATGAAGCCACTGGCAACTGCCATGTGTGATGCACAGGTGCCATACCACCATGCCCTTCCTCAACACCCTGGAGGAAGTCACACAGCTGTTTCTCGGTCTAAGGCTAGTTATGGTTTTGGATGTATGCTGACTGTTGATACTTACTGTATAAATACAATTTATCAATTGTTCCAAGATGAAAAAAAGGTGTGCCCAATCACACCCTACCAAATGAGTAATTTTATAAAGGATAAATTTTAGCAAGGATTTTTGTTATCACTGCCAAACAACAGAGGGATGTGATTTATCTGGCATGCTTGTTAAGGACTGGAGAAGAGCACCAGGTTGGAAATGAGTGTGCGTGTATGTGTGTGTGTGTGTGAGAGAGAGAGAGAGAGAGAGAGAGAGAGAGAGAGAGAGAGAGAGAGAGAGAGAGAGACACTATGTGTCAAAAGAGGGTATCCGATGAGAGAGAGAGAATCTATCAAAAGAGGGTATCCTGGAGCTGACGTCACAGCTTGAGTTGAACCCCTACACTGAACTCCGGGTCTCTGAAAGAACAGCAGGCATGCATAACTGCTGAGCCATCTCTCTAGCCCAAGCCTGCCTCCTTTCGAGCCAGTCACCTGCAGAGCTTGAGGAACTGGAAAAGCTCATCTTTACTTTACCTACATGGGTTCCTGGCTAATAAAAGTGGCCTCCAAACTTTGGGGTCCAGGTTGTAGTAGAGATTTGCTCAGCTCTATTATCAATCACGACCAAATGAACATCTTTACACCCAGTCGGGAACACTAACAAGCAAATTAAAACTATTGTATCTGGTACTGTAGGGGTTCCCCCCCCTTATCGAGCAAATTGTCGGAACATGACAGTGACCATCCCTCAGAAGGCAGAGGCAGGTGAATTTCATGCCTGCGTGAGCTACACAATGCAACCCTGCCTCAAAAAAATTTGGCAAGCCAGGTTCATTCTCTAAATAAATGTTTTCTAAACACTTCACTGCAATCTCGCTCCTAAAATGAGTGACCCCAGCGCATCTCTCGTGGGGCCGATAGGGCCGCTTGCGTAAGAAAGCGGGTAGGAAGTTAAGCTGGTTTCTGCCAAAGTCAGAAACTGCACGGCTGCCTCAGCGCTACTCCGCGGCTTCCGATCTACTTTTTCAAAGTTTGTTCCCGCGCCACGCCGCACGCGAGTCCTTGCGGACCGAGGAGAACGACGCTGAGCCGCTCCCGCCCGAGCTGACACGCGGCCGCCGCGGGACAAAGCGAAGGGGGAGGCCGAGTCCGCGCCCGAGTTCCGAGCGGAGCCCGAAGCCGCTCGGAAAGACGAGCGCTTCCCAGGCCGCGCGGCCGGGGCCCGTCGGGGGGCTGCGCGACGGACGGCGGCGAGGCCCCTCCCCGGCCCGCGCCCCGGTGGACGCTGTCCCGCTCAGGCCCCGCGCGCAACCCGGGACTCTCCAACCCCCCGAGCGGCCGAGCGGCGCCGCCCCGACGGCGGGCAGCGCGCCCACACCTCCACGTCGATGTCCAGGAAGCCGCCCTCCGCCACCTCGAAGATGAGGCCCATCTTGGTGCCCGAGGTGACCCGCTCGAAGAAGCATTCCTCGGCATGTGCGTCGATGCTGACGAAGTAGCCCGAGGCCGTGGCCAGCAGCGCGGCCAGCAGCACCAGCAGCTCTGCAAGCGTCACCATGGTGCGGCACGGGCCGAAGCCGGGACGCGGACTGCGGCCTCCGGAGCCGCCGCCACCGCTGCCGCCTCAGCCGCCGCTGCCTCAGCTCCGCCCCTTCCGGCTGCTCCTCCCGTGGGGGCTGATGCGGGCG
Source organism: Arvicola amphibius (assembly GCF_903992535.2). NCBI lineage: Eukaryota > Metazoa > Chordata > Mammalia > Rodentia > Cricetidae > Arvicola > Arvicola amphibius. The sequence goes on along the minus strand of NC_052056.1, from coordinate 82,659,068 downwards.
CCGCTGATTGGCCGGCGCCGACAGCTGCCACGTAACGGACGCACGGCGGCCGCCGAGGGACAAGATGGCTCCTGAGACTGGACGGCATATCCTATGAGCCAAAAAGCCATCGGCCCCAGCCCTTCGACGTTCAAACTAATGGTCACGTGGACTAGAGCTAGCGAAAAGACGCTGTGCTTTTGGAAGTGCTAGTTGCTCTTTTGCCGAGGACCCGAGTTCGAGTCCTAGAGTTCACATGGTGGCTCACAACTGGCTGTACTCCAATTCCAAGGATTCAACACCTTCTCCGGACCTCCACGGACACTGAACACACATGGTATACATGCACACAAGCACACGTAACACCCCAAACACATAAAATTTAAAGCATAATAGCAATAAATAAGGATCACAACGACTTATTCAGAAAGTGATAGTATATGAGAGTCTCCCCTGCCCATTACAATGTAATTTTAGGATTATCCAAGGAGATGACTGGAGAGTCAGAGACAGGCAGCATCAAATGAGAATTCCAATGTTTCTGTTTCTTTTGTTTGATACCCCATCACGCTGCTTATCTAGGCTAGGGAATGCTCAAGGTTCTTGATCCCCACACCATCCTTCTGAGAACTCCTAAGGATGCTGAGAGTGCTAAGTCTTCTGGTCTCTGAGGACCACTACACTCACACGCACACACACATACTTATAATTGAAAGGATAAAAATAAACCTTTAAAAAAAAAATCTATGTCAGCCGGGCGGTGGTGGCACACGCCTTTAATCCCAGTACTCAGGAGGCAGAGGCAGGCAGATATCTGTGAGCTCGAGGCCAACCTGGGCTACAAGAGCTAGTTCCAGGACAGGCTCCAAAGCTACGGAGAAACCCTGTCTCGAAAAACCAAACAAACAAACAAACAAACAAAAATATCTATGTCCATGACATTGCAAAATAAAATCTCACCTTGTTCAGATTCCCCAGAATTACAGCCTTGCCGCCTGCCCTAACCCCCACTTGGGATTGTTGAATTGCCTGCTGAATGTCTATTTGTCCCTCAAAACTCGATTTAAATGTCACTGCTTCATTTCTGAATTTTTTAATGATTTATTTGCTTATCTTATATGCCTTAATGTTGTGCCTGCATGTATGTCTGTGGGATGGGGTCAGATCCCCTGGAACCAGGTTACAGACAGATGTGAGCTGCCATGTGGATGCTGGGAATTGAACCCAGGTCCTCTGGAAGAGCAGCCAGTGCTCTTAACCACTGAGCCATCTCTTTAGCTCTGGTTACAGGATATTGGTTGGCTACCAGCCCTTCTGTGTTCTCAGTGCACACTTGTTCTCACTGAAAAAAAAAAAACTGCTTGCTTGTCTTGAGAAGGTCTAGCCTTCTGTATGGTGCCATTTGGGGGCATGTAAGACACATGTTGTCACATGTTGGGTGAGTTCATTGGACAAATTTGAGAATTACAAATCTGGCTTGCACTTCCACTTTTCCGCATAATTCTGTGACCATGACTAGGACAGCACAGCAAGCTTGCAAATCTCATGTTTGTTTGTGTGGGTTTCTTGGTTGGTTGGTCTTGCCTTTTGTCTTTTTCTTGTTTTTTTTTTTTTTTTTTGTTTTTCGAGACAGGGTTTCTCTGTGGCTTTGGAGCCTGTCCTGGAACTAGCTCTTGTAGACCAGGCTGGTCTCGAACTCACAGAGATCCGCCTGCCTCTGCCTCCCGAGTGCTGGGATTAAAGCCGTGCGCCACCATGGTTGTTTTTTTTTTTAATATTTATTTATTATATATACAATATTCTGCCTGTGTGTATGTCTGCAGGCCAGAAGAGGGCACCAGACCCCATTACAGATGGTTGTGAGCCACCATGTGGTTGCTGGGAATTGAACTCAGGACCTTTGGAAGAACAGGCAGTGCTCTTAACCACTGAGCCATCTCTCCAGCCCTTGGTTGGTTGGTTTTGTTTTTGTTTGTTTGTTTTGGGAGAGAGAGAAAGAGAGAGAGAGAGAGAGAGAGAGAGAGAGAGAGAGAGAGAGAGAGAGAGAGAGAGAGAGAGACCGGTAGGCAATAGGGGGCAGCAGTTTCCCAAGGTAGGTGACAAGAGAGAGGGAGCACTGCAGTGACAGTGTCTGCCAGCAATGAAGTCTCTCAACCTTAGCCAGTGCTCCTCCCTCTTCCAGCCCCACACTGGGCCTCCTTTCCCCACACAGGTCAGCTCTTTAGAAAACCACCCAGGGACAAATTTGCTTTCATGTAGAAATTTAGCGTTAGGTTTTAACTTGGAAGAGATTAAACCATTCAGGATTTCAAATGGGAAAATCTAACATCTCAGGGAAAACACAGCAAGCTGTAGGTTGTGAGTTTATTATATAAGCCAGGTGTCCAAATGCAAAGGCCTTCAGAGATCTGGCGATTTGATTTAGGTAATGAGAAGGACTATAGCAGCCCAGGCTGGCTTCAAACTTGAAGCAATCCTCCTGTTTCAGCTTCCCAAAGGCTAGAATTACAAACAAGAGTCACCACTCTTAGTTCTCAGTTCCTGGTAGTTGTTGGTTTGTCTGACACTCACTGTGTAGATCAGGCTGGCCCCGAACTCACAGATGTGTTCTTGCCCCTGCCTCACAACTGCCTGGTTAAAGTCTCAACCACCAAGCTCAGCCTCTCGTATGTGTTGAATGAATGAATTTTTCAACATTGTGCTTGTGAGTATTCCCATACTATGGCACAGCAGAATCATGTGATTTTTTACTGCTGCATGGTACTCCATTGGGTGAATTTAGCAACAGAAATTCCACTTATATCTAGCTTTGTACCATTCTGAGTAAAGCGGCTGGTAGCATTCTTCTCTCACTCCCTTTAAGTTGCACAGTAAGAGTTGAATATTTTGGTCCCAGAGGAAGTGAGTGTTTAGACAGATCACCTTTCCCTGTTACACTCCTGTCAGCAGGGAGTGAGGCCCTGACCCTGGCATTCTGGAACTAGCAACAGGATCTGAAAGGCGGAAATGTGAGGTGAAGGAGGCAGAAGATGGAGGGTGAGCCCAGAACCTCCAGGCAGTCCTAGAAGAGTCAACAAAAAGTTAGCGGACGCCTTTAATCCCAGCACTCGGGAGGCAGAGGCAGGTGGATCTCTGAGTTCGAGGCCAGCCTGGTCTACAAGAGCTAGTTCCAGGACAGGCTCTAGAAACTACAGGGAAACCCTGTCTCGAAAAACCAAAAAAAAAAAAAAAAAAAAAAAAAAGTTAGCGGAATATTCGACAGACACCACAGTGTTGAAGTCGGGTGTAATTTCTGCTCTTCCAGCGGGAGGAAGAGAGAGGAAGGAGAAGAGGAGGCTCATCGGTAGATGTGGGAGGGAAGAGGAGGAGGGTGAGGCAGGGAGCAGGAGACACGGAGGAGGTAGAGAAGAGAATGTACACAGGAAGGAGGAGGAGGAGGAGATAGAAAAGAGAAGGGATGTAGAGCTACAGCAGTTACCATGGGCTGTGAAGAGGGCGTCGCGAGTGGGAGTGGGAGATTATTTAAACCTGAGCCTTTTCCTGGTCCTTCTGCCGCCGCTGCTGGTTGAGCACCGCTGTCCATTCTAGAGAAGTGTCATGGCTGCAGCCCACCACCACACTCAGGCTCCAGAGTTGTCAGACTTTCAGACCCCCGCGCCCAGTTTCCAGGAAGCAGTGACTTCTCCTTCGGCGGGATCAGTGCTCCCCTCTGGCTCGCCTGCTCTCAGGGGATCTTGTGGTGTGCCACCAGTCTGGGGCTCTTTCCCCTAGCTATAACCTGGGGGAAGGGTCCCACACTGGGCTGGAGCCTTCTCCCCACACCCAAGGGAGTTTTCTTCTGTGCAGTTCCTCTTCTGTTGTACAAATCCTTCTTTCCCCCACATTTGCATCCGAATAGAGCTTTGCAAAGAGTCCGCGGATGTTGTCATTCTTTTAAGCCCGTATCTTTATTTAAAGATTTATTTATTTATTATGTATACAACATTCTGCCTCCATGTATGCCCGCACGCCAGAAGAGGGCGCCAGATCACCAGATCTCAGTAAAGATGGTTGTGAGCCACCATGTGGTTACTGGGAATTGAACTCAGGACCTCTGGAAGAGCAACCAGTGCTCTTACCCTCTGAGCCATCTCTCCAGCTCCCCCTCCCCCGTATCTTTATTTAAAAAGCCAAAAACCAATAAGAATGCTTCTGCAGGGAAGGGCTTTAAATTTATCTGTTTATTCATTTGGCAGGGAGGGATATGTGCATTCAGTGCCAGGCAGGGGAAAATGCGTGGAAGTTGGTTCTCTGCTTCTACCGCATAAGCCCTGGGGCTAGAATTCAGACCCTCAGGCTTGGCAGCAAGTGCCTCTCCCCTTAGCCATGTAACAACCCAAAGGAGGGCCTTTTTGAATCTTGTTATCTATCCCTGGCTTATTGGGATTATCTTTTTTACAGTGTGTGAAGATGAAGATGTGTCTCTGTCTTTCCTCACCTGCTTAAGGCACCTTTTGATTGCACGCTGGTCTCAAACACAGAGATCCACCTGCCTCTGCCTCCCAAGTACTAAGATTGAAAATGTGTGCCACCACTGCCCAGATATATACATATATATATTTTATTTGTGTAAGAACACGCACCTGTGTTGAGGTCAGAGGACAAATCATAGGAGTGGGCTCTCTTCTTCCTCCACGTGGGTCCTGGGAATGAAACTCAGAACATTAACAGGATCCTTTACAGGGCTGTCTCTCCAACCCAGCTTTTAGCTCCTGAACCTCCTGGCTTTATCTCCCAAGTGCGAGGATTATAAACACAAAACAGTGAGACTAGTGAAGGCCTTCCAACTGTCCTGTTGGAAGTTAAGACAATTTTTTTTTTTTTTTTGGTTTTTCGAGACAGGGTTTCTCTGCAGCTTTAGAGCCTGTCCTGGAACTAGCTCTTGTAGACCAGGCTGGTCTCGAACTTAAAGACAATTTTTAAAAATATTTATTATGTATACAATGTTCTGTCTGTGTGCATGCCTGAAGGCCAGAAGAGGGCACCAGACCCCATTACAGATGGTTGTGAGCCACCACGTGGTTGCTGGGAATTGAACTCAGGACCTTTGGAAGAGCAGGCACTGCTCTTAACCACTGAGCCATCTCTCCAGCCCCTAATTAAGACAATTTTAAAACTGACTTTCTTTTTATTTATATGTACAAGTATGTATCCACAGATGACTTTGGGCACGAGGAGAAGGTGCAGGATGGCCTGGAAGTAGTTACAGGTGTCTGAGAGCCACCTGATATGGCTGCCGAGAAACTTGGGCTCTCTGCAAGAGAAATATACATATTTAACAACTGAGCTATCTCTCCAACCCCTACTTTCATTTATTTATTTTTTACTTTTTTGATTCATTTTACTTAGCTAAGTGTTTTGCTCATATATATGTCTGTGTACATCAGGCATGCCTGGGGAGGTGAGAAGATGACTCTGGAGCCCCTGGAACTGACGTACAGACAGTTGCGAGCCACCATGTGGGTGCTGGGAATTGACCCTGGGTCCCTCACAAGAATATTAGTGCTCTCATCTGTTAAGCCATTTCTCCAGTGCTCCCGCCCCCACTTCTTTTTAGACAGGCTACTCTATTGCCAAGGTTGGCCATGAACTCAGCACGCGATCCAGGAGATACTCGAACTCTGGTCCTCCTGCCAGCATCTCCCAGCAAGGTGACAGCTGTTTGTCAACATACAATTTATTTTTGTTTACTTTAGCGTGTGTGTTCAGGCGTGCGTACCACAATGCAGGCTGGAGCCAGTGGAGGCAGAAGAAAGCTGTGGGCTCCCCAGGAGCTGGGACTTCAGGGTTCCTGCTGAGCCACTCTCCAGCCACTGAGCATATTTTATATGAGGTTCAGTTTCATTTGGAATGGATTCTTCAGTGGGTTAGCCTGTTTCCTTTCCTTTCTTTCTACTTATTTATTGACTTATTTATTTCATTTTTTAGAAGGGGTATAGTTTTGCCGTGTAGTCCAGGCTGGCTTTGAACTCCTGACCTTTAGCTTCCTAAGTACTGGGATGTAAGCCTTTTTCTGTTACTTCCATTACCTCACACTTCATCATTGGCCCACACTTGCATGCCACACCCACTCAGCATTCATTCAGTTCTAGTCTCTGCTCAAGACCAGAACTTCCCTCTGGACTAGGTGGACCATAACTCTGAGTCTTGGCAAAACAGCATCCTCTGGTTCTTCTATGGAGGCTGAGATGTTGTGATCTTAGTTTACAAGATCTGTCTTATCATGGCACAGACAGGCGATCCCAGCCGTTTGGAGGCCTCAGAAGGGATGGAATTTTATAATATGTGCAAGCAGATTCACAGGCTAACATTGGACCTCAGGGAAGCTGGATGGTGCCTAGAGAGGCGGAGAGAGAGGCAGAGGAATGTGAGAAATAGTGGCAGACCAGATCTCAGGAGTCCATGTCTGGAGCCCTGCGATGTGGTCCACACCTTTCATCTCTGCACCCAGGAAGAGGAGGCAGGCGGATCACCAGAAGGTCAAAGCCAGCCTGAGCTCAAACAGCAAGCAAAACAGGGCTGGAAAAGATGGGTCAGTGGTTAGAAGAACTGCCTGGTCTTGATAGAGGACCCAGGTTCAGTTCCCAGCACCCACATGACAGCTCACAACCTATTTTGACTCCAGTTTCAGGAGATCTGATGCCCTTCTCTGGACTCTTTAAGTCCCTACCCACCTCACACAAATAAATAAAATGATTTTAAAGAAATGAACGGAAATGGGTTGCCCTAATAGAGATGATTGTGTAAAAAAAATAAATCTAAAATTGAGAGCGAGCCTTTCTAGGACTTCATATGCTTTCAACAAAAAACCCCAAGGAACAAAAGTCTCCATGATGAAGGCGGTTTCCCATTTTACAGATGGAAGTTATCCAGATAAAAATGCATGTCTCTCCTGAAGCCACACTGGTCCTACAACAGCAATGGGAACTTAGTGCCTTAGTCAATTTCTTTTTTTCTATTTATTTATTTGTTTGTTTGTTTGTTTGTTTGTTATTGTTGTTTGTTTTGTTTTGTTTTTTGACACAGGGTTTCTCTGTGTAGCTCTGGCTGTCCTGAAACTTACTCTGTAGACCATGCTGGCCTCGAACTCACGAACTTTAATTCCTCCTGAGTGCTGGAATTAAAAACGTGCACCACCACCTGGCAAGCTGGGGTCCTATTACATAGTCCTGCTTGCCTGAAACTCACACAGAGATCTGCTTGTCTCTTGTCTTCTAAGTGCAGAACCTCACCAGATTTCAATTTTTTTGTCCCAGACAGGGTTCCTCTGTAGCTTTGGAATCTGTTTTAGAACTCACTCTGTAGACCAGGCTGGCCTCGAACTCACAGAGATCTGCCTGCCTCTGCTTCCCGCTGGGATTAAAAGCCTGTGCCAACCCTACCCGGTTCAGATTTCAAATTGTTAATTTTTGTGTGTAGGCACACATGTGGCCATCTACACCCTAGCACACTCAGGGTCAGAGGACACCTTCCAGAGTCAATTCTGTCCTAGTACCTAGTGGGTCCTGGGGATGGAACCCCATGCACAAGACTTGATGAGAGATGTTTTTGCCCTCCGAGCTTGCGCTACCACTCATCAGAACTTAGACCTGCTCCTCTGTCCCACCCCCCACCGCACACACTCACCTCGTGGTCCTCCTGCCTCCACATTCAGTATGCTGGCCTTGCAGGTGTGTGCCACCAGACCCAGGTCCCACTGCTTGATGAATGACTTCTGGTCTGTTGGTCACCATTGTAACTATCTTACTCCCTCTGATCCTTTCCCTCTATTGCCTGCCTGCCCTGGGCCACCTAAACTGACTGAACACACAGCAGAGCCTTCACAGGTGGTTTGAGCCTTTTAGTCTGTGCCTGAGGCCTCCTCCTCCAGGAAGCCTTCTGTGCTCTCTTCACCCAGCTAGGGGTAAGAGTGGCTATGCAGCTGATGCCATGTTGGGTCGCTGTTGATATATCCCCCCCTCAATGCTGGGAGAGTTTATTTACCTTTCTGAACAGGTGAATGGTTTACTTTGACACAATTCTGAAGACTGAGCAGAGCACCTCAGTACACACCTGTAATCCCAGCACTCCAGATGCACAGAGTGTTGGTGTGTTCAAGGCCAGCCTGGTCTTGGTCTATATAGTGAGTTCCAGGTCAACCAGCCCTACACAGTGAGGCCTTGTTTCAAAGTTGATTGATAAACTAGGGGGTGGTGGCACACATCTTTTATCCCAACACTCCTGGGGCAGAGGCGGGCAGATCACTGAGTCTGAGACCAGCCTGGTCTAAAGAATGAGTCCCAGGACAACCAAGATTACACAGAGAAACCCTGGCTTGGGAAAAATTTGGTTGGTTAATTAATTAAAGTAAATAGGCTCAACAAAATGGCTTAGTTCATAAATAAAATAAAGGTATTCCTGCCGGGCAGTGGCGGTGCTGGTCTTTAATCCCAGCACTTGAGAGGTAAAGGCAGGAGGACCTCTGTGAGTTCGAGGCCAGCCTGATCTACAGAGCTAGTTCCAGTACAGCTAGGACTGTTACATAGAGAAACCCTGTCTCAAAACGAACAAACTAACTAACAAAAATATATATGGACATTCCTCTCTTGGAGCCCCTCCTTCTCTTGGGAGTTCTTCCTTGCATTTCTTTAATAGATTTGTGTTCACTCTGCTTTAAGAACACACACACATATATATACATACATACAGCTGGGTGGTGGTGGTGCACACCTTTATCACCCTGAGAGGCAGAAGCAGGCAGATCTCTGTGAGTTCGAGGCTAACCTGGTCTATACAGCAAGGTACGGTACAGCCAGAGTTACACAGAGAAACACTGCCACGACAGAAAGAGAGAGACAGAGAGACAGAGACAGAGAGAGAGTATTTTGGAATGACACATTCGCCCCAAGAATTACAGACACATTAAATAAGCTAAAATACACGATGTGCTTCAAGCATAGCCTGAGACGGAGCTCTCCTGTGCTGAGCTGGGCTGTGTTGGTCAGCTACCTTCCAGATGTTCAGCAAGTTCCATGGGGAAATGTAGCCCCCAGTGCAACAGTTTCCCTCTAGTGCAGCAGTCTCTGGTGTAGCAGCCTCAGGGCCAACAAAAACCCAGCTACTGTAATAAATACAGATCTCTCTCTTTTTTTTTTGAGACAGTGTTTCTCTGTGTAGCCCTGGCTGTCCTGAAGACTAGGCTGGCCTCAACTCAGAGATCTGCTTGCTTCCTGAGTGCTGGGATTAAAGGCACAGGTCACCACTGCGCAGCTCAAGAGTAAGATTTTTTTTAACAATAAGTAGGATTATTCTAATAATATTCTGTATTAAAAGTTATTTAAAATTGAGTTGGGCGGTGGTGGTGCACACCTTTAATCCCAGCACTTGGGAGGCAGAGGCAGGTGGATCTCTGTGAGTTCCTGAGGCCAGCCTGGTCTACAAGAGCAAGTTCCAGGACAGCTAGGACTGTTACACAGAGAAACTCTGTCTTGAAAAAACAAAACAAAACCAAATTATTTAAAACTTATAAATTGTTTCTTTTTGCTGTCATCATTTAATGTTTCCACACAACAGTTGGACTTTGTAACTGAGACCAGAGAGAGAGAGAGAGAGAGAGAGAGAGAGAGAGAGAGAGAGAGAGAGAGAGAGAGAGAGAGAGAGAGAGAGAGAGAGAGAATAGGACAAAAGGTTGTGCATGCCTTTAACACTACCACTCAGGAGGCAGAGTCAGGAGGACCTTTATGAGTCTGAAAAACAGCCTGGTCTCCATAGCGAGTTGCAACTCAAAACAAAAGCAACAAAGCTTATGTCCTGAAGAACCAGGGACCTCTCAGTCAGACAGCGAAAGCCTCTCTGCAAGCAGAACTTAATGCTATGTGGATGGCAGTTTACGATGGTGGGAATTCGAGGTGTTCCTCCTTGGACGCGTGGAAACAGAATAGTAGGGGCCGGGGCAGAATCAGGATAATCGCTCCTGGGATGGAGTCTGATGGCGAGGCCAAAGGACCAAGAGAGCTTGGGACCAGTCTGTTTCCTTCCACTGAGATGGAAGGAAACGTTTGGCTCTAAGGAGCTGCGGGTTAGTGACTGGGCAAGCGGAGTAGCCAGCAACTTTGAAAACCGAGGACGCTTGTGTTGTTGGCTGAAGTCGCCTGAGACGCTGCTGGAGCAGAGTGGAGTGCTACGGAGACGGGGTAGACTGGGGAGCCGAGGAGAGAGAAGACTTGAGGGATCAGAGTTCCCCTGGACGTACTGAAATCCGGGTAGCACATTGGGTGGCTTTGGGGACCGAGGATCCCTGTGCGCTGTGGGTTGCTGTCCCCGAGGCGCCAGCTTAAGCGTAGGTTGGGGAGCCACAGAATTAGAGTGGTCGAGGGAAGAGCAGGGAGCTTCTAGTTGCCGGTATCCCCCCCCCACCCCAGCACCAGCTGGATGGCAGGGTGAGCCCACCCATGACCCCCTCCCTCCGCAGACAGACTCCACCTCCTCCAGAAGCAGCCAATGGCCGTGCGCGGTGGCCCCCGCTGCCCGAGAGGCGGAGCGCGGCTGGAGGAGGCGGAGCAGGGCCGGGGTCGCAGGGACCAGAGCCCGAGAGGCGGGACCGGAGCTGGGGGCGGAGCTTCGGGACCAGCAGGGCTGCGCACCGGGACCCCCGGGGACGGAGACGCGCGCCCCTCTCCAATCCCACGTCGCTTCGCAGCGTCCCGGCGGGAGGAGCCGTCACCCAAAGTTTGATTCTCCTCCCCGGGAGGAGTCTCCGGGCCGCGGTCCCTCCGGGCACCGGGCGCCACCCGCCTCCCAGGCCAGGACCCGCGTCTCCATCGCTCGGTGTCGGAGCCGCAAGTCGGGAGGCGCCGCGGGCCTGCGCACGCGCCGCCGCCCTCGCCATCCTCCCCGCGGTGCTCCAGACCCCCCTCCCCAAGTTCACGAGTTACGCGAGTGGACCGGCGGCGCGGGACCCGCGCGGGGCCATGGAGGAGCCGCTAGGGTCGCCGCCCGCCGCCCTGTCGGCGCTGGAGAAGAACGTGGCGGAGCTGACCGTCATGGATGTGTACGACATCGCGTCGCTCGTGGGCCACGAGTTCGAGAGGGTCATCGACCAGCACGGCTGCGAGTCCATCGCGCGCCTCATGCCCAAGGTCGTGAGGGTCCTGGAGATCCTCGAGGTGCTGGTGAGCCGGCACCACGTCGCTCCCGAGCTGGACGAACTTCGCCTGGAGCTGGACCGGCTGCGCGTGGAGAGGATGGACCGCATTGAGAAGGAGCGCAAGCATCAGAAGGTGGGCGGAGGCCTCAGTTTGCCGGTCCGGGCAAGGGGCTTCAACTCCGTGTGTGCCATTCGGTTCTGGGCAGCCGCTAGTTTCTGTGTGGATGAGTGTACACAGTGCCTAGAGTAGAAGAGAATGTTTAGGGTGAAGGAGGGAGGGAGGCTCCTGTGTCTTGGCCCAGCTTGCAGCATTTAGTAGCTGTGTGACCTTGGGTAACTTGCAGAGGATCTTTGGGCTTTGTCTCCTGGTCTCTCCAGTGGCGGTTACAGTAGAACCCACCTCCGTGGATCAAATGGGATGCAGTGGGCACAGTACTTAGATAGTATTATTTTATTCCAGGAAGGAAGTCAGTCCCCACCCTCCCTTTTTTGTGACCAAGGTGTGACACCAGCTATCCAGCCCTCCTTGTCATCCTATCAGTGACCTCAGCGTGAGCACCAGTCCTGAACCTCATCCCGGCTTCATAGACGCAACTTTCTTCCCAGGGTTCGGTTCCCCCAGTTTATCTACCTGCACCCTCAGGTGTCTTCCCAGCCTTCGTCACGTCTTTAGTTGTTTGACAACTATAAAGTGAGGATTTTCGTCATTTTCCGGATGAGGAAGCAGAGGGTCCAAATGCAAAGGGATTTACCCCCGGGTTCCCTGCCCTTGGGAGATACTTCCGGGGTCTCTTCTCCAGTCTGCTTGAATAGGGGCGCTGAACAGCTGCAAGCGACTTTCAGGCCCACCTTCTGCCTTTAGAGAGGTGGTCTGCCTTTGGGAAACCAGACCAGACCAGACTCGGTGCCTGGGGTAGGGAAGTGGGAGACGTGTGGTTTCCTGCCCCAACCTCAGCCTGGGCGGCTCTGGAAGGTCCTCTCTCTGACTGGGGATGGGAGGATACTCCTTTCCTCTGGATGCTGGAACCTGTTCTGGCTTGCTGTGTGGCCTCAGGAAGTTTGGTTAGCCTCTCTGTAGCTCCCTGGCAGGCCATCCTCTATTGTGTACTGTCAGGACGGATCTTCACTTGTCTTAAGAGACAATGGTCAAAACTAGGTGTTCGGCCTCACCCTGATGACAGACCAAGGGTGTGTGTGAGTGTTATGGTCAGGCGAGTCTGTGTTTACAACCCCCCTTGTCCTGTGCCCTGGGGTCAGGAAGGAAACTGAGCTCCTCAGAGTCAGCTGCCTTTCCAGGGTCACACTTGGAGCCGGAAAGTGCGTCCCTCGGTCCTGTAATTAATTTTCAGAATCTCAGCATCTGTGGGACACTGGAGCCAGACAGCCTGGTTTCAAACCCCACAAACTGGCAGGCTGTGGGCTTTGGGGCAGATCGCTGTCTTCTGTGTCATGGTGTCACAGGGTAATCTCCGTCCCCACCCTGGAGGATAGTGGCGAGCACTGGATTGGGGATGGCTAGTGGACACGAAGGGCCTAGAACAGACCCTGGGACCTACAAGATGGTCTCGTGCATAAAGGAGTTTGTCACTAGAGGTCCAAGACTCAGAGGTGTGAAGTCTGAGGAGACACACTAAGATGCCCCCAGGGGTTATTGGTGCATTTCCACCCCCATTTCCCTCTTCCATCTCCCCCTTCCCCTGTGGGCCCCCCCCAGATATTCCACCTCTCCTGGAGGGCCTCCGGGAGGAAGGTCCTTGCCTTCCAGCTGAATCCTGACTGCGGGCTTAGGCCCGGTGTCTGCCAGAAGTCCTGCTGGCACTTTTTCATGTCCCTTGCCAGTTCTTTATTTCTGCCATGTCTGGGCTGGGCCGTCACAGGTCACCCGAGTCGGATGGAATTCTCAGCTGCACTTGTTGCTTCAGAATGTCACCAGCTGCAGCCAGGAAGTCAGGCACCCCCGCTTGTTTGTACACAGCGAGAATGGAACTCCTCCTCCCCAGCCCAGGCCTCTTTGTGTGGTTTGGGTGCAGGGTCTGAACAGGCCCATCAGATCTCTTCTGTAACAGAGGCACTTCAAGCTAAAAATCATTTTCCCCACAAAATCCTCAGCAACCCTTGATCACGCCTTCATCTTCCCTTCATCTCTGTAAACATGGCTTTAGACTGACTGCATCCTGCCCTTCACATAGATTTACTCCACGGGGCTCATCACTCAGCCTCAGGCCACAGACCCACAGTTCTGCGTGATTATGCAGTGTCCAACCCTATGGGCGTGCCATGGTGTGCCAAGTGCTCTCCTGGGTGATGTGGGCCAGCCGAGTTGGGTCCTCAAGTCAGGCAGCCGGTGGGTGAGAGGATACAGAGAGCAGGGCTGTGTGGGTATGCCTGTACGGAACACACAGCCTGTGCTGTTCACTCAGCAATTATATGGATATAGTTTTAAAACTGGAGATTCAACCCTGGGCCTTACTCATGCCAAGCATGCCTCTACACGCCACACCCCCAGGCCCTAGATGTACCTCCGTGTTCCAGGCACCATTTGGGGACAGTCTAGCTGCTGTGGGCCTGCAGTTCTAGGCCATGCCATTCCGTAGCATCAGAAAGGTACATGCTAGGAGGAAACATAGAAAGTTCACTTTAACACGGAGGATGGAAACCAGTATATCCATGACTTTCTCACACGGATTTGGCATAAAAATTGCTGTTTTCTACTTTTCTGTGGTGCTGCAGGTCAAATCCCAGGCTCAGACGTGCTCGGCAGGTACTCCTCCACCATCCCCGGTATAAGAATTATTGCACATTTATAATTTAATTTTAGTTTCTATGTATAAGTGTTTTGCCTCCGCATTTGTCTGTGTGCTGCATGCTTTGTGCCCACAGAGGCCAGAAGAGGGGGACTGGAGTTACAGACAGCTCTGAGCCTCCATGTGGGTGCTGGGAATTGAACCCTGGTCCTCTGGAAGAGCAGCCAGTGCTCTTGAACGCTGAGCCATCTCTCCAGACTCATTAATTTTTTTTAACCTTTTGTTTGTTTGAAACAGGATCTCTGTAAATCCTGTAGACCAGGCTGGACTTGAACTCACAGAGATGCACCTGTCTTTGTTTCCCTAGGATTAAAGGTGTGCGCCGCCATGCCTAAATTGCATAGAATTTTTATTTATTTTTGAGGCAGGGTCTGATGTATCCCAGGCCAGCGCAGAACTTGTTATTTGTCAGAAGATGACCTTGGGGCTCTGGTACTCCTGCGTCTAGCACCCTGGTGCTGGAAATACAGGTGTGAGTCACCGGCCGAGTTTGTGCAGTGCTGGGAATGGAACCCAGGACATTGTGCGTGTCAGGCGAGCGCTCTCCTTACTGAGCCTTGGGTTTTGTTACGTTTATTTGTTTATTTATTGTTTATGGGCAGGAGCTATACATGTGGAAGTCAGAGGACAAGCCACAAGTGTTACTTCTGTCCTTCTACCATGTGGGTCCCTGGTCAAATCAGGCCTGATGAGACAACTTGCAAGGGCCCCCATTCTTCTCAAAACCTCACATTTGGAATCCAGCATGCCCAGGCAGTGGTGGCACAGGCCTTTAATCCCAGCACTGGGGAGGCAGAGACAGGTGGATCTCTGTGAGTTCGAGGTCAGCCTGGTCTACTAAGTGAGTTCCAGGATAGCCAGGGCTGTTACACAGAGAAACATTGTCTCGGGAATAAAAAGAAAGAAAGAGAAAGAAAGAATGAAAAAATAAATAAATAAAAAAAAATAAAAAAAAAAAAGAAAGAAAAAAATCCAACCTGTATTTCACCCGGACTAGCACGAGTGCATATATTTAAGAATAAACAGATATGTCAGCTTATGATTAAGTGCCATGAAGGAAGTAAGGCGGGAGCTATGAGGAGGTTGTCTAGGAGGCAGGCTGTTGGGGAAGTTCCTGATGAGACATTGCCTCAGCTGAGGATTGGCCGAAATGAGGAGCTAGCTACGGAGAGATCTTGGGGGGAGGCCCATATCCACAAGCACACACACACCTACACATAATTAAAAATAAATCTTTAAAAGAAAGAAAAGGAGAAAAAAGAGGGTTGGGCTGTAGCCCAGCTGCCAGAGTGCCTGCCTAGCATACATGAGGGCCTGGGTTCAATTCCCAGCACCATAGAAAACAGACGTGGTAAGCACGTCTATAATCCCAAGGCTAGGGAAGTGGAGGCAAGAGGATCAGGATTTCAAGGTCAGCCTTGTGTACAGAGGGAGTTTGAGGCCAACCTGGGCTACAGGAGAGGAAAAGCAAAACCGATTATGACTAAATCTGTATTCATCTCCTGAGGCTGCACTAATGGCTCAAGGAAGGACAAATGAGTTGTTTTCCTGGGTAATTCCTGCAGTGGGTGCACTAAGAGGCAGTGGAGCAAGGAATCATGGGTAATACCAAAAACACCAATGTGGGCCCGACTGGGTAATGTTCTGGAAGCCATGGCCGAGAAATGGGTTATACTGAACAGCTGGACCTGGTATTGCATTTGGCAGCTGAGGCAGGAGGACGGCAAGTTTTAAGCCAACCAGGGTAACTTAGTGATGCTCTGTCTCAAAAAACACACAAAGGGCTGGGTTAGGTGCTTCAGGTGTGTGAGCCCTGGGCACTGTCCCCAGCACCAAAAGCTATAATATTTAAAAATAAAGTCAAGGTGTCAGGGAAGCTCCACTGGTTTAGGATGCTCTAGGGAAATCTATTTCTTTGTTTTTCAGCTTTTATATCTGCATCCCGTGGTTCACGGCCCCTTCCTTCCTCCTCAGAACCAGCAGATAACATCCTCCAGGTGCTAACCTCTGCCACAGTCTCTGTCACTCTGACCCCTGCTGATCCTTCACAAGGACTCTGTGATCACATGATCACATAAACCCAGCTGACTTTTTTATTTATTTGTTTGTTTGTTTTTCTAGACAGGGTTTCTCTGTGTAGCATTGGAGCCTGTCCTGGAACTTGCTCTGTAGACCAGGCTGGCCTCGAACTCACAGAGATCTGCCTGCCTCTGCCTCCCAAGTGCTGGGATTAAAGGCATGCGCCACCCCGCCCAGCCCTACCAGATCTTCTTGAGGTCAAAATCCCTTTTGCTATAGAAGGTAACATTGATAGGTTCTGGGGACTAACACGAGGATGCCTTTGTGGGGGCCATGGTTCCATCTGCTCTGCTGGTTACTCCTGATAGCCACTTGAGCCATTCTATGTGCCCAGCACCAACCTTTTCATCCGGCTGACCACCTTCATCCCCCACAGTCCTCAAAGGGACATACTGTTATAACATCTTAGGCACCCCAAGTTTAAAGAACCTGCCCAAGATCAGCTGTTTGTCATAGGAACAGAGTTCAAGCCTAGATTAGTGTATCTGGGCCTGGTGGTACAAGCCTATAATCCCAGCCACTGGGGAGACTGAGGCAGGAGAATCAAACAAGGTCTGCCTATGCTACAGAATGAGTTCAAGACCAGCTTGGACAACTTAGTGAGACCGTGTCTGAAAAGAGGCCTACAGGTGTGACTCCGTGTAGAGTCCCTGCCTGAATCCCCCAGTGAGGGGCTGGGCCATGGCTCAGTATAGAGCCCCTGCCTGAATCCCCCAGTGAGTGGCTGGGGTGTGGTCAGTGGTAGAGCACCTGCCTAGAATCCCCAGTGAGGGGCTGGGGTGTGGTCAGTGGTAGAACAGCTGCCTAGAATCCCCCAGTGAGGGGCTGGGCCATGGCTCAGTATAGAGCCCCTGCCTGAATCCCCCAGTGAGGGGCTGGGGTGTGGTCAGTGGTAGAGCACCTGCCTAGAATCCCCAGTGAGGGGCTGAGGTGTGGTCAGTGGTAGAGCACCTGCCTAGAATCCCCAGTGAGGGGCTAGGGTGTGGCTCAGTGGTAGAACAGCTGCCTAGAATCACCCAGTGAGGGGCTATGGCTGTTGTTCAATGGGAGAATACTTGTCTAGTGTGTGTGATGCCCTTAGCTCCATTCCCAGCACCTCAAACAAACAAGCTTGTGTTGACAGGATGCACATTGCTGTCCTTCAGCTTGGGTTGTATCCAGAGCCACAGCCATGCTGCTCCCCAGCCTCATTCACACCTCCGAGTGGTTGCTTCCATGTTTACTGACAGCACCATCGTAAAGTTGAGGATGTTTGCATTGCCTTCGAAGAGGAACCTGTGCACGCTAACCGTCACTCCTGGTGCCTCTCAGAGCTCTGGCCAGAAGCCCCAGGTTGCTTCTGTCTCTGTGGATTTGTCCATTGGGACATTTCATAGAAATGGCATCGTGGACTTTGTGACCTTTTTTTACCTGGCTTCTCTTCTTAGCTGGGGATGGCGCTAGCTGCATTTCTTTCCTTTTTATGTCCAGATATAGCCCGTTGTAGGGATAGGTCGGTTTTATTTACGCCTTCCTGGACTGGTGAACTCTGACTGACTTCTGCAACATTGCTATAGACCAACAGTTCTCAACCTGTGGGTCATGACCCTGGGGGAGGTCAAATGACCCTTTCACAGGGGTTGCCTAAGACCACCAGAAAACACACATATTTACCTTATAATTCATAACAGTAGCAAAATTACAGTTATGAAATAGCCACAGAAATAATGTTATGTTTGGGGGTCACAACAACATGAGGAACTATATTAAAGGGTCACAGCATTAGGAAGGTTGAGAATCACTGCTGTAGGCACCTGTATGCATACATGATCATGTGGGTGTGGACCTGTCTTCTCTTTCCTGGGTTGCTTGCTTGCTTTCTTTCTTTCTTTCTTTCTTTCTTTCTTCCTCCTCCTCCTCCTCCTCTTCTTCCTCCTTCTTCCTCTTCCTCTTCTTCCTCTTCTTCCTTCTTCTCCTCCTCCTCCTCTTCCTCCTTCTCCTCCTTTTTTCCCAAGACAAGGTTTCTCTCTGTAGACCATGCTAGCCTCAAACATAGAGTTCCACCTGCTTCTGCTCCCAAGTGCTGGGATTAAAGGAATGCACCACCACCACCTGGTTCTGCCTCTTCTTCTTGAATGCTGGGCCCACAGGTGTATGGGGCTATAAAAATAAATTCACATGAATGAAGGTGCCTGTGAAGGGGATAAAAAGGTATTGGGAAGCAAACTTGCATCCTCTGCCAGGGCAGTTCACCCTTTTAACCTCCGAGATACTGTCACAGTCCCTTTGGAAATACCATAGGTTTTTCTGGGATGTGCTTATGGTCCAGGTTAACCTTTAACTGGAAGATGTCTTTCTGCCTCTGCCACAGTCTACACGAACAGCTGGCTAATCTCACTAACTCTCTTACTTGTCTTTTAAACCTGGAAGTTTTGGTTCCCTAGCTGAGGAAACCGAGGCTCTGAGTGATTATTGCAAGCTGCTCAGGCTGTCCCAGAGAGCAGAGGAACTCTGGCGCTGCCTCTTTGTACCTTGAAAAAATGACTGGGGATTGTCAGGATTCTGTAGCCGGGGATGGCTTGTCCACACAGCTGAAGAACACAGGTGTGGCCTGGACAGGTCCTCCTGACTTCAGCACGCACGTGAACAGAAGAGGCCATGTCTGGCTCTGTGTGCCACCTGCCGGAGACCCGCCTCTCTTGGGGTAATGGGGTGGCTCCAAGTACCAGAAACAGAATAGTTCTCTGATGGGCAGGTGAAACCCTGGGTGGTTCTGATCCTTCTGTGATCCTTGCTGTCGTCCCCACAGGAGCTGGAGCTGGTGGAGGATGTGTGGCGGGGTGAGGCGCAGGACCTCCTGTCCCAGATTGCCCAGCTGCAAGAGGAAAATAAGCAGTTGTTGACCAACCTTAACCACAAGGATGTGGGCTTCTCTGAGGAGGAGTTCCAGAAGCAGGAAGGTGAGCCCTACCCCTTCCCAGTGATCCCCATGACTGCTCAGAGACCGCTGTCTCTGTTTTGGAGCCTTTGGCACCAGTGGGCAGGTGAATTTGCATCTTTTTTTTTGTTGTTGTTGTTTGTTTTTCGAGACAGGGTTTCCCTGTAGTTTCTAGAGCCTGTCCTGGATCTAGCTCTTGTAGACCAGGCTGGCCTCGAACTCAGAGATCGCCTGCCTCTGCCTCCCGGGTGCTGGGATTAAAGGCATGCGCCACCACCGCCTGGCCTGTGAATTTGCATCTTGACTGTCTCAGAGAGGAATGACTTAGGTCCAGATGTTGATGTGATCTCAATTAGCTGTCACAGTTTTCCGCCCTCCTACGTGGTTCTTCTGGGCCCTGGGACACACTGGACAAGCCAGACCCTGGGCACTTGAAACTTTGTTTTAGCATAGAGGGCATCGACAGTAAATATATGATCAATAAATAGATGTCTAATTTTGATTTATGGCAGCTGATACTATGTGAGATCTGAGACGGGGGCATGGGGTAGCAACCTGGGGTCCAGTCGTCGGATGGTCACAGTTCAGCCTTAATGAAGTGGCACATTGCATCACGTTAGTGCCATGAACAAGTGGTACGTGCCAAGGCCCTGGCATGAGTATTTGCGGGAAACATAGAAGGCCAGGGTACGAGAAGATGGTCAAGGCCGAGGTGCTGGAAATAAGGTCAGAGGAGATTGTTCTCTGGGATTGTTCTCTGGGTTTAAAGAGATTTCAGGCTGTGGTCACAGAACAGGTGACTAGCAGGGAAGTGGGGACAGCAGTTCTGGTTTGATTGGCACTGGAGGCAATCAATTGCTATCTGTCCCATAAACTTCTCTGGGGCTGGGCAAACAAGACTAGACAGTGGAGTTGGGTCTGGGTCCTTGTGAGCTCCTGCTCTGTCTGGCCTGCAGCCTTCCCTTGACAAGGGATCCTGCCTCCTGGAGCTGAGGCCGAGGAATCGAATCTCAGATTTCTTTCTTTTGTATTAGTTTGTTTTTGTTTGTTTGTTTGCTTGCATGCTTGCTTGTTTGTTTGAGACAGAGTTTCTCTATGTAGCCCTGACTGTCCTGGAACTAGCTCTTGTAGACCAGGCTGGCCACGAACTCCCAGAGATCCACCTGCCTCTGTCTCCCGAGTGCTGTGATTAAAGGTGTACACCACCACTGCCCAACTTGTTTTTTTTAGAAGATTTATTTATTAATTATGTGTACAGGGGTCTTCCTCCATGTATTCGTGCAGGTCAGACGAGGGCACCAGGTCTTCTTACAGATGGTTGTGAGCCACCATGTGGTTGCTGGGAATTGAACTCAGGACCTCTGGAAGAGCAGGCAGTGCTCTTAATCTCTGAGCCATCTCTCCAGCACCCCCCCCCCAACTTGTTTTATTTTTGAGACAGGGTCTCGCTGTGCAACCCTGGCCTTCCTGGCACTTGCTATGTAGACTAGGCTAGCCTCCAACTCATAAAACTTTGCCTTCTGAGTGCTGGGATTAAAGAAGTGCACTCCTACACCGGGCTGTAGCCTGACTTTTCAGCCTGAGCAAACCCCCGGCTGCCCACATGAAGCCCCACCCTCTGGTTTGATGTACAGGAGTAGATTGGGATGGGGGCTCTTTGAATTTGGGGTTACAACTTTGAGAGGATCAAGTTTGGGGCTGGGCTGTGGCTCAGTTGTTAGAGTCTTTGCCTAGCATGCGCGAGGTGCCAGGTTGGATCCCAAGCACAACGTACACCGGGTGTGGTGGCCACGCCTGTAATCTGGGCCCTCGGGAGGCAGAAACAGGAGGATCTCTCTGAGTTCGAGGCCAGCCTGGTCTACACAGTGAGTTCAAGGACAGCCAGAGCTGCACAGAGAAATCTTGTCTTGAAAAAAATGTAAAGTAATAAAACCTTTTTTTACAAAGAACAGACAAGGGCCAGAGAGATGGCTCAGTGGTCACAGTGCTTTTGGCTAAGCCTGACAGCATGGGTTTAACCCCCAGGTTCCACGTGGTGAAGGGAGAGAGTGGACTCTTGTACATTGTCCTCTGGACTCCCCACAAGTACACACACACACACACACACACACACACACACACACACACCCGGAGATATACACATGGAGACTCGCACACACATGACACACACAGATATAATAAAATTAAAAACAAATGAAATAGTCCTTACTGATAAGGACTGAAGGAAAAACAAAAAATATACAGTGAGCCCAGGTCTGGAATTCTCTTCTCCTGGGTGTCCTTTGTGGTCATGTGTTGGGTGGCTTAGAAACCGGAGCGTTACCGTGAGGAGATGGTCTCTGAGGCCAGACCCACAGCTGTAACTGCTGGCCGCAGCACTGGCTTGCCATGTCGTTTGACGGACTCACAGGCCGTCCTGTGCCTTTGTTGCCCAGTTTGGAAGGGAGAAAGCGGTGGTGGCACCTCTCTCATAGGTTTGTCTGCCTTTGTGCGATGTCAGTGGCTTCTCTTTCTCTTTCCACAGCTGCATACTGTTCCATTCCCTCAACACACCATGTCTGTCTGTCATTCCTCCACAGGTCGACTTTCAGGTTGTGGCCACTTTTTGGCTTCTATGAACACTTTTCGGGTGTTGGTGTAATCATTTTATTTAGGAAAAATAATCTTGGTTTTTGCCTACGATAGTCCTGCCATGCGCCCAGAGACCTCTGGGGTGATCTGGGAACCCTGCTGCCCACTCTAGTGGAGTCTCAGAGGTCTCAGCAGCTCTTAGTTGCTTTCCCTGTGGCCTCTGCCCTCTGGGAGTGTAGCTCTGCCCTTGCAGCTTTCCCAGTCCCCGTGTGGACCAGCGGAAGGTGTATACAGGCGATACCCTGAGCATCGAGTGTGCCCGGCTTCCATGCGACCAGCTGGGGAGCTGGCTGTGTTCTCTAAGCCCGCAGCCCCCACCCTAGCAAAGAGGCAGGCAGATGCCAGGCTGCCTTCAGGGTTATTTTTATTTTGTGGGGAAACCATGGGAACACAGCAGGGACCAAGTGTTCCCCACCTACTAGAGGAACAGGCATGGGGCAGGCAGTGTCCTGGGATAAAGAGGGCAGGTGCTGGTGACCTTGAGTCCCAGTCAAGAGTGACAGTGTAACGGCCGGGCCGTGGCCAAGGGGCATCTGAGGACTGAGGTGAATTCTCTTACTCTAGCTCCACGTTGGAACACCAAAATCTTTTTTTTTTTTTTTTTTTTTTTTTTTTTTGGTTTTTCGAGACAGGGTTTCCCTGTAGTTTCTAGAGCCTGTCCTGGATCTAGCTCTTGTAGACCAGGCTGGTCTCGAACTCAGAGATCCGCCTGCCTCTGCCTCCCGAGTGCTGGGATTAAAGGCGTGCGCCACCACCGCCCGGCTGGAACACCAAAATCTTGTTTTTACTTTTTACTCTTTTACCTTCTTTGGGGCGGGGGGTCTACTACCCAGCTCCCAAATAAAGCACACATGGAGAGACCTTTACTTATAAAGGCCCAGCCTTACTTTGACTTGTTTCTAGCCAGTTTTCCTTAGCTTTAAATTATTTTTTGCCTCTGGAATTTCTCCTTTTCTTACTTCCGCATACCTTGCTTTCACTCTGACTCTGTGGCCGGCAGTGTAGCTGACCCCTGACGTCCTCTCTTTCTCTCCTTGCCTTCATCTGGTCTTGCTCCTTCTATTTATTCTCCCTGCCCGCCAGCCTCGTCTAGCCTGTCTCCTGCCATGCTATTGGCCGGTCAGCTTTTTTAGACCATCGGGTATTAAGACAGGCAAAAAAATCACAACTTCACAGAGTTAAACAAATGCAGCATAAACAAAAGCAATGCATCTTTACACAGTTAAATGCTCCTGGGCATAAACACACCTTACAATAATTTCCCGTAGCTCTCAGATGCATGCAGGGGTCAGATTTCTGTGCAGGCTAGCAGGAGGAGGGGCACTCAGAGGGTCTATCCCTACATGGGCCACTGGATTTCTGAGTAGCAGCAGGTGCTGTGTTCAGGTCTCATATCTCTCCACAGAAGCCTTACAGTTAAAAAATTTCTTCTCGGGGCTAGAGAAGTGGCTCAGCGGTTAGGAGCACTGGCTGCTCTTCTAGATGGACCCAGGTTCAATTCCTAGCACCCACATGGCAGCTTATAACTGTCTGTAATTCCAAGATCTGATACTCTCACACAGACATACATGCAGGGAAAACACCAATGCACATAAAATAAAAATAAGTAAATCCCCTGTGGTAGCCAGGGGGTGGTGGTCCTCACCTTTAACCCCAGCACCAGGGAGGCAGAGGTTCAAGGCAGCCTGGTCTATAGATGGATTGGCAGGACAGCCGGGCTATACAGAGAAATTCTTTCGGAAAAATGAAAGCAAAACAAAATAGAAACCCTCTCTGGATCTCTTTGGGAATCTGTCTAGTCTGAGAGCTGTTCGCACACAGGGCTGTGAATTGAGTGTCCAGCATAGGGTAGAAGGGGTGCAGAGGACTCATGGATCTGCCAATGGCCCTAGGCTCTGAGAGAGTGACTTTGTCACCAGGAGCAAAGCAGAGCTGACCACGCAGTCATTTTTGTTGCTTCTTTTATTTGTGTGTCTGCCTGCATGTATGTGTGTGCACCCTATGTGTGTACCCTGTGTGTACACCCTGTGTGTGCCTGGTGCTATGGCGGTCAGTAGGAATCATTGGATCCCTAGAACTGGAGTAAGGATTATGAGCCGCCACGTGGGTGCAGGGAGCTGAACCTGGGACCTCTGCAAGAGCTACAGTGCTCCATCTAGCCCCCTTTTTTTGCTTTTTTTTTTTGTTTGTTTGTTTCTTCAAGACAGAGCTTTTCTGTGTACTAGTCTTGGCTCTCCTGGAACTTGCTCTGTAGACCAGGTTGGACTTGAACTCACAAGAGATCTACCTGCCTCTGCCTCCAGAGTGCTTGGACTAAAGGCGTGTACCACCACACCCTGCTTCACCAAATGCCTAAAAGGCACCTTATATGTGGGAGGGCTGCTGCTTAGTACTCGCCTGCCTTAGCCATGGTCTGCTGGGGTCATGGCGGGAAGCTGCTGTCCTGGCCACCCACCAAATGCTGTCCTAGTGGTATTGTGTGCATGTTGGTTCCACCCATTCTCCAACTGCTCCCGTCCCATTTTATGAATTTAGAAACACAGGCAGAAGAGAGACCAGAGCCACACAGCCAAGCGTGGCTTACAGGGTTAGTGTGAACTTTGGAGGCTAACCTCTAGATCACGGTGCAGGGTCATGTCTGTCATGATGTGTGGGGACGTGTTGTGAAAGTGAGGCAGTGGGTGGGAGTGTTTCTGGGTGGGGGGAGAGCCATCACGCAGAGGGGACCAACGAGAGGAGTCTTGTGTGCAGTGATCCCAAGGTCAGAGGGAAGAGGGGAGAGAGAGAGGGAGAGATGGTGAGGTAGAAATGTGCTGGGCAAGACTGAAGGCAGGAGCAGCCCCAGGGTGTGTGCGGGGTACACGAGGGGCTTTGGGGAGAGCCCTGGCCCCCTTGCAGTATGACACTATGGGGGGCTTAAGCTGGGGGGAGGTGGCTCACCTCCCAGTCTCGCCTTCACCCAGGCATGTCAGAGCGGGAGCGGCAGGTGATGAAGAGGCTGAAGGAAGTGGTGGACAAGCAGAGGGACGAGATCCGAGCCAAAGACAGGGAGCTTGGCCTGAAGAATGAGGACGTCGAGGCTGTAAGTGACCAACGCCAATCTGAGCCCACTTTCCTACTTCATGGCGGCATGGGGGCGGGGCTGGAGAGATGGCTGGACAGTAAGAGCATCCGCTGCTCTTCCAGAGGAGTAGAGCTCAGCTCCCAGCACCCACATGACAGGTCGTAACTGTAACTGCGGTCTCAGGAGATCTGACACCTTCTTCTGGCCTTCACAGGCACTAGACACATGTGTGGCGCACAGATGTACACATAGGCAAAACACATAGCCGTATAAAAATAAATAGATCTGAAAAAGAAGCCCACATGTGTATCACCCTTGTCAACAGTCATAAAAATAGAAACAAATTAGAAAGGTGTTTATAATGTACATGTTCTACTCAAAGAGGGTTTCCTTTGTGCTGTACACAGTCTGGGTTACTGTCATCCGTGGGTTACTGTCGTCCATGATTTCCCGTTGTCCATGGTTTCCTGTCGTCCATGATTTCCTGTCGTCCGTGGTTTCCCGCCGTCCGTGGTTTCCTGTCATCCGTGGTGTCCTGTCGCCCGTGGTTTCCTGTCGTCCGTGGTTTTCTGTTGTCCGTGGTTTCCTGTCGTCCGTGGTTTCCTGTCTTCCGTGGTGTCCTGTCGTCCGTGGTTTCCTGTTGTCCGTGATTTCCTGCCATCCGTGGTTTCCTGTTGTCCGTGGTGTTCTGCCGTCCGTGGTGTCCTGTCATCTGTGACAGCCTCACTAAATGCCTCTTTCTCTCTACAGCTGCAGCAGCAGCAGACGAGGCTAATGAAGATCAACCATGACCTTCGGCACCGGGTCACAGTGGTGGAGGCCCAGGGGAAGGCCTTAATTGAGCAGAAGGTGGAGCTTGAAGCAGATCTGCAGACCAAGGAGCAGGAGATGGGCAGCCTGCGGGCAGAACTCGGGAAGCTGAGGGAGAGGCTGCAGGGCGAGTACAGCCAGAACGGGGAGGAGGAGGCCGAGGTGAGCAGCAAGCTGGTGTGAGGTGTGTAGGAACCCGAGTTGTGGGCCGGCCCCATGTAGGAAGAACTGCCTTGTTTTCCCCATTGTATCTAAGAAGGTGGGAGGCACCAAGAGAGAAAGAGGGAGGGAGGGGGAGAGAGAGACAGAGACAGAGACAGAGAGAGAGACAGAGAGATCCTGGCCTGAGGACACCAATTGGGCATGGGCAGAGCTGGACCTGAATCCCTGGTCATCAGCATCCCAGAGGGCACACAGTTCAGTGATGGCCGCTGAGCTTCATTCATCATTCATTCACTCATTCATTCATTCATCCATTCGAGTGACTGTTGGCTGTTGCAGGCACAGAGGATGGATGGTAAGGATTGCGTAGCCCTGACTTCTGTCCCATGGAGCATGTGTTTTTAGGGACTGGAAGTTCTAGATGGATACCCAAGAGAACTGAACACGTATCCACGTAAAAACCTGTACAGGGGCCTGGAGAGATGACTCAGCAGTTAAGAGCACATGCTGCTTTTTCAAAGGACCCCATTTCAGCTCCTAAGCCCCCACGTTTGGAGGCTCACAACTGCTTCTAACTCCAGCTCCAGGGCATCTGTTGCTCTCTCTGTCCTCCTTGAAAACCTGAATCCATGTGTACACATGCGCACATTTAAACACCCGTATACACATTAAAAAAAAATGTGCAAGCTGACTCAGTGGCTCATACCTGGAATCCTAGCGCTCAGGAGCGTAAGACTCTAGAAGTTTTGCTGGGCGGTGGTTGCGCACTTCTATAATCCCAGCACTCAGGAGGCAGAGGCAGGCAGATCTCAGTTTGAGGCCAGCCTGGTCTACAAGAGCTAGTTCCAGGACAGGCTCCAAAGCTACAGATAAACCTTGTCTCGAAAAACCAAAAAAAAAAAAAAGTTTAAATTTAAGATCGCCTTAGACTGTGTATCAAATTCTAACCTAACCTGAGCTGTGTGAGACCCTGTCTCAAAGGTAAAAATAAAACCCAGGAAGAAAAACGACCCAGATGTTCACCGTAGCGTTACTCATCGGGTCTGACAGATGGAACAGATACCTGATTAGGAAGTGAGAACGGAAATGTGGCCATACATAGTCCATGCCACGGAATATGACTCAGCCCTGAAAAAGATTGAGTCACAAGACAGCACGCCCGACCCCATAGAAGAACCCTGAAGTCGTCTTCGTGAGTGAGAATAGGCCAGACTCGGGAGGCCACATGCTGTGTATCTCTGATGTCTCTAAGATTCTGGATTAGGCAGATCCAGGCCAGAGTGTAGATGGGCGGTGTAGAGACTAGGGCAGTGGTGAACGGCTAATGGGCATAGGGCTTCTTTGGGGAGGAAGGAAAAGTTCCGGAATTAGAAAGTGGTGGTGGTTGCACACCTAAACATATGCTGAAACTCCCTGAACTTCATTCTTTGAAGGGTAGCTATTGTGGTATGTGAATTACATGTAGATGATTTTAACATTTATTTATTGTGTGTGTGCGTGCACATGTGCCACAGCGTATGGAGGTCACTTTTGTGGAGGTTATTTTCTTCCTTCTGCCGTGTAGGTTTGTCTGGGGTGGGCTCAGGGGGCTTTTCCAGGAGGTGATTGGCAGGAGTAAGGATAGAGGAGGAGGGGGAATGAGTTCCAGGCGGGAAGAATGACCTGTTCAAAGGCCCTGTGGCGGGAGGAGCCTCAGGGACAAGGAGGCATCACCGTGAAGGTGGCTGGTGTGCAGTGAAGGGCAGTGAGGGGCTGTCCAGCGGTCCGGGTGGAAGTTGGGGCCAGGCCTGCAGGCTCCTACGGGAGAGGAGTTTGTGTGCATCTGAGAGGTTGACAGGTGCGAGGGGTATTGGGGGGGAGTCCCAGGAGTTTTTGACATCATATAGAAGGGAAGGACTAGCCGGGAAATGGTGGCACACACCTTTAATCCTAGCACTTGGGAGGCAGAGGCAGGCAGTACTCTGTGAGTTCGAGGCCAGCCTGGTCACAGAGCGAGTTCCAGGACAGGCAGGACTACATAAGAGAAACCCAGTTACAGAAAGAAAGAAAAGAAGGGAAGGAAAGGACTGAGCCCCAGCATAGCCACCCTGGAGAGGAGAGACTGTCCCGGCAGTGAGACATTGTCCTCACTTGTCTCTCAGGAAGAGCTGGTGATCAAGGCTTCCAGCAAAACCTACACTTGAGAGGTGACTCCTGAGGCAGCCTGTGACAGGGAAGGGGGAAGGTGAACAGGAGGCCCGGTGGCAAAGCCGAGGACATTCACCTGCTGGGGCTGCTAAGAAGTACCCAGGCCCTCTCAGAACTGACTGTGGGGTGACACTAAGTCCCACCTCAGAGTGGCTAAAGGCCGCATGGGTTGTGAGTTTCGCATACCCTGAAGATGCAAACAAGAAGGCAGAGGCATGCAGCGAGTGCCGGAGGCCTCCTTGTCCATGGATGGAGCCTTCAGGAGGCCTAGGGCCAGGAGGTGGTGGGTGCAGTGGGTCTGACACAGATAAACCCAGGCGGGGCTTACAGCCCCCAAGATGGGCCTATAATGCCAGCAGCTGACAGAGCTTCCAAGGTGCAACTTTCCTGTGGCTGGCGGAGGGAGGAGAGGGTCAGGGAAGAGCTGCGGGAGTATCTGTAGGTAGCAAGTGAGACCGAGTCCCCAGTGGCCTTGTTAGTCACCTTGCAAAGGAGATGAACTTACAGGCAGCTGAGTTCCAGCCTGAGAGGTCTGTGCCTAGCCAACAGCTGATGCATCTGGACCAGCTGCTTCTGAAGGACTAGAATCTGGGGAGAGAATAAGGAAGAAGTCATCTTTAGAGGGACAGGGTTAGGACCTGATTTGTCATGAAGTCAAGTTACGTGTTGAAGGAGAGAGAGAGGTACACGTGTTGTCTGTGACTGGAGCTTGAAGGTCAGACAGCTTCAGGTAGAGCGGTTCCAGGGGCTCAGAGAACGAAAGGTAGTAGGAATTCTGACTCAGGCCTTTTTGGTTTTGTTGCTTCTTAAGTTGTATCCTTTCTTGGGTGGGCTCTGGTTACGACATGGTCCCTGATAGTAACTTGCTCAGCGAGCCTCTTCCCCAAGAGTCCCAGCAGAAGTCTTCAGACTGGCTCCTCGCTGAGTCAGCCCTGTGAGAAGAGGCCTACAGATAGGTACTGTGCCCTTCTGGGTCCCTGGCTGCTGTAGAGGGGTTCACAAACCAGCTGGGTACCAAGTGGAACCCTGAAGACTGAGGGGATACAGAGGTGTTGGTGGGTAGGCTGGGATTGCAGCTGTCCTCTGGAGTGCGAGGGAGCTGTGGCTGCCATGCAGTCTCTGAGCTGCAGCAGAAATGCGTCGGGGGGTCCCTTGACATGGCCTCTGCAGGTGTGATGAGCACTGGAATTTTATGGAGGACAGTATGAAGGGGGAGTGACCTATGGCAGGCACCAATGACTTTGCAATAATACAGGTCTGAAATAAAAGGCTGGGCCAGATCCACATCAGGGAGATGCATGCCCAAGCCAGCCACTAGGCCACAACAGGGGGTACCCATCCTGCAGTCTTGCTCCAGGAACTCAGGCCTCTTTCCGTCTGACCAAGCAGGGCTGGTCTAAGCCTGGGTACCCGAAGGCACCACCCTAAGGACCATGTGATTCCCAGCTCTGCTCCAGGTCTCTCGCTTAAGGAGGACAGGGACATCTTGCACCAACTGGCTGCACAAGCTGGTTTTACCTTCCGTTCTGGCAGCTGAGGAGTAGAGAAGAAACAGGGAGAAGGGCGGGGAGATGGCTGTCGATAAAGTGCTTGCCATGCAGACTCGAGGACCTGAGCTTGGAGGCCTGAATTTGGAGCCCCAGCACCAACATACAAAAAGCCAGGTGGAGCTTATGCCTGTAGCCCTGGCACGGTGGCTCCGGGCATCCAGAGCCAGCCAGTCTGGCACAGTTGCTGCGCTAAACAGATTAAATAGAGCACGATTGATGAAGCCACTTGATGTCAGTGTCTGGCTCTGTGTGTGCATACGAATAAAAATGTAGAAAAAAGTGAGGGGGGAAATGAAGGCTGCCCACATCTGATCGCACTGCCTGCATGGCTTCCGGGTTGTGTGACGTCCAGAGTGCATCTCAATAAAACAGGAGGGCAGCAGGGTTACATGGGACCCCGGGGCTTCTGGCAGATGAGGGGACAGCCCTGACCCCGTGGTTCAGGGTCTTATGAAGCCCAGGTAGAGAAATGTGGTTGTTGGGGGAGGGGGACAGTGGCGTGGAGAGGCATGGATGGCTGGCTCTCACACATCCAGAAAGTTCTCAGAAGCATTCATGCCGAGTGTTGCCCCTGCACCGGGAGGAGGGGAGATAGGGACAGGTCGGGTGGGGAGATTTCCAGTGGAATGTTGAGCAAGCTGTTCCAGGCAGGGAACAGCCAGGAAGCAGGCTGGAAAATGCTGCCTGTGGCTGGGTACAGTTCAGCCCTAGGGCGGGGCTGGAGGAGGGAGGTGGGAGCTATAAAGGAACTTGCAGCTGGAGAGGGGAGCTCTTTTTGGTTTTCCTGGTTTTGTGAGACTGGGTTTCTCCACATAGTCTGTAGCTGTCCTGAAACTCACTATGTAGACCAGGCTGTCCTTGAACTCATAGAGATCCTTCTGCCTCTGCCTCTGCCTCCCGAGGGATAGGACCAAAGGTGTGCACCACCATGCCCGGCCAAGGAAGCCATTCTTGTTATTTCCCATGGAGCCTGGTTTTCTCTCTAGTTTACCCAGTCTGCTCCTTTCTTTCTCTGTTCTTTTTCTTTTATTGTTTTCTGTTTTTGTTTTGGGACAAGGTTTCATGTGGCCTAAGCTGGTCAGTATCCAAGGATAACCCAGAAATCATGATCCTCTTGCCTCTGCCTCTCCAGTGCCGGGATTCTAGTGTGTAAACCATACCAGGTTTATGCAGAGCCAGGGGCGTTGGACCCAGGGGCCTGGTGAATGTCGGGCAGTCGCTCTCCCCGCTGAGCTGTATACTGAGTTCTTACGTGGTGTTATTGAGGTAGGTCTCACAACATAGCCCAGGCTGGCCCTAAACTCCAAACCTACCTTTCACACTGAGGTGGACTTTTACATAAGGCTCTGAGAGGTATAATCCATGAACCATCCCATTCGGCCGTTTTCAGCATCCAGGGAAGAGAACTGTCCCAGGGCGTGGGCTCCAGCTCTGGCAGCCTTGCAAAATAAACCACCGTGAGTGGCATGCAGTTAATTTCTAGGAAGCAGGTCTTCAGATAAGAAAGTGTACAATGGTCAGGCATGGTGGTGCATGCCCTGAAGTCCCAGCCCTTGATGATGGACTGTGTTCGAGTCTATCCTCAGCTACATTTCTAGTTTGAGGCCAGCCTGGGCTACATAGGAAGACTGTCTCACAACAATGAAGGCAGAATCGCATAGCACCCTAAGGGCCTGGTAGCTGGATTGAGCCACGGTTTAGATCCTGGGTCCTGGCGGCTTTGAGCTATGATCACCGGGCTCCATTGATGCCACAGGGGAGCCTTCCCAGGAGGCCAGGCCTCAGGCTACAGGCCCAGACCTGTGATGCGGCACCTGGGGCCTCCAGGCATCTCCTGGCACCTGTGCCCAGAGAGCCTCCAGGGAGGAGTTTATCTGCGATAACCTGAGCCACCCTACAGTCCCTTGTGGAATGACCCTAGAAGGGCCTCTGACTGGCTTGATGACTGTATTGAAAGGGATTGCTTCAAACTTTCCAGCTGGGATGGGCCTTGTAGGACTGCTCACCAGGTGGAGTCATGGCCTACAGAACCCCAGTTCTCCCCACACTCAGAAGCAAAACTGCCACACACCTGGCTAAGACTCATCTAAGCTCTAGGGGAATTAATGCTCACTACCTCAAAAGAGGCCAGAGGAACCTCTATGATTTTTTTCCCATAGGATATTTATTTATTTATTTGTTTAACATGTGTGGCTGTTTTGTCTGCATGTATCTTTGCACACCAGAAGAGGGTGTCCGATCCCATGGGACTACAGCTATAGACAGTTGTGAGCCACCCTGTTGGGTGCTGGGAATTGGACCCAGGACCTCTAGGAGAACAACCAGTGCTCTTAACCTCTGAGCCATCTCTCCAGCCCTAGCTTTCTGTGTCTTGACTGAACACAGTCACTGCTGGGGAGCAGGGGGACCCTGAGTGTCAAACTGGGTTTGTGGGCGTTGGGGGGGCACATTACTTTATTTCCAGGACTTAGTTGGCAGATCTCTGTGAGTTCTAGGCCAGCCTGTTCTACAAAGCAAGTTCCAGGACAGCCAGGGCTATGCAAGAAACCATCTTGAAAAACAAAAACAAAACAGAAACAAGCAAAATAGAAACATCACTAGGTTCTCTGGGGCATGATGTAAACCTAACACTAGGGAGGCAGAGGCAGGAGGATTTGGAATTTGGGTCTCCAGATTTTAAAACAGTTGACAGCTGATTCAGTAGATTTTATGGCACAGCAGGGGTCTAAACAAATGTGGGGGACTCTGTGTGGCCCTAGGGACTCTATTGCAACCTCTCATGTCTTTGCCTCTGGTGCTGAGAGTTGGTGGAAAACTCCTACACATGCATCAGCACCCCACGCAGAGGGAGCACCTCTCTGGAAACCGCTCCCTTCCCTTCCCCTTCCTTTCCCTTCTCTTTTCCCTTCCCTTTTCTCTTCCCTTTCCCCTCCCCTCCTTCCTTTTCTTTTCTATTTTCTCTGTAGAGGCAGGGTTTCTCTGTAGCTTTGGAGCCTGTCCTGGAACTAGGTCTGTAGACCAGGGTGGCCTTGAACTCTCAGAGATCCACCTGCCTCTGCCTCCCAAATGCTGGGTTAAAAGCGTGTGCCACCACTGTCCGGCCTCAGCCTACTTTTTTACAGAACCCAGGACCACCTGCCCAGGGATGGCCCCACCCACATCAATCACTAATTAAGAAAATGCCCTATAGCTGGACCTTATGGAGGATCTTTCTCAGTTGAAGTTCCCTCCTTTCAGATGACTCAAACTAGCCAGGGCAGCTAGCCAGATGGCTCAGCAGGTAAAGGTGCCATGCAGTCACCACTGGCGTTTGATACCCAGGACCCTGGATATGGTCAGAAGAAAAAACTGACTTCCTAAAGTTGCCCTTTGACTGCCATATACTCTATAAACACTCACAGACACGTACAATAATCGTGAATAAACAAGTAAATAGAAAGTAGCAAGTGTGTGGACTGTGGAGAACTGGGACCCTTGGAGTGGCTGGCGGGAATGCAAAACAGGGCACATCCACTGTGGGAAGCACCTTGGTATAGAAAGGAGAACTCAGAAAGGTAAAGACAGAGTCTCCACAGCTGTTCACAGACCTGGGCATAGTTCAAGGATGGAAGACAGGTGTCCCGTCAGGATTGGACACCCCAATCCAAAGAGAAGCCACCTACATACCCATCAATGGCAGGATGACACCATGCTCATCTTCCCGTCTGTAGACTATTACCCAGCCATTAATAGGGATGAATCTCTGACACAGGCTGTAATGTGGAAGAAATACAAGGTTGATTGGAAGAGGCAGGTGCATTATGGGAAATGTCCAGGTTGGGAGAGACCAGAGATCAGGCTTCCTGCAGGGGCTGAGACAGAAAGAGGGGGGAGTGGTGGCTTAGTGAGTGTGGGAATTGCCTTTGGATGATAAGAATGTTCTGAAATTAGAGGTATAAAGTAGTATCACTGCATGAGAGGTTTTTTTTTATGGGGGGGGGGAGATCACACTGTATCCCAGGCTGGTTTCAAGTCTCTATTTAGCCCAGGCTGGCCTCAAACTTACTGTGTGGCTCAGATTGCCTTGAAATTCACAGCATATCTCAGGG
Source organism: Arvicola amphibius (assembly GCF_903992535.2). Taxonomy (NCBI): domain Eukaryota; kingdom Metazoa; phylum Chordata; class Mammalia; order Rodentia; family Cricetidae; genus Arvicola; species Arvicola amphibius. The sequence continues at coordinate 82,625,633 of NC_052056.1, read as the reverse complement.
TGGCCTTGAACTCTAGGCACCTTTCCTGCCCCAGCCACCCATGTGCCAAGACTAGAGCCATGCACCACCACACACAGCTAACATACTTTAAAATGGTAAATTCTGTATTTCATGTGTCTTACCAATGTCTTTGAAAGGCTACCAGGCTCGGGCACGAGGTGTCATGGTAAGTTGTATGCTGAGGCAGGTCAGCTGATGCAGGACGATCCTGGGCTCAGTCTGTGTGACTTACATTGCAGACAGCTGTATCCCCTTGGCAGGCTCCAGCAAGGTGGCAGGAGCCCGTGGGGAAGAAGGGATTTGACCAGAGGGTCTGTCACAGAAGTGACTTGACTTCTCGTTAAATGAAAATGGTAGCAAGAATGAGTCTAGGCTGTTCTTCAACGCACCTTGACCATATCAGCAGAGGTCTAAGTAAAAAAATGGGAGGGAAGCTTGGAGGAGAAGGCAACAGATGGTGGAGGGTGGCCGTCAGAGGCATGGTAGGAGGCACGCCTCTGCCCGTTTGTAATAGCATCCTGAGTGGAGTGGGAGTCTGGGATGAAGGAGCTCGCCGAACAGGTGGTGGCTGGCTTCCACCTCCAAAGGGAAGCGTTATGGAAGATAAGCGGAGGCTGCTGCCCAGAGACCGAAAATAGTGACCTGAGCAGGACGCCTACCAGAGGGGGGTGGGAAATTCTAGCATATGAAGGGTGTGGAGCGGGAACCATCAGGAGTGCCTTGACAACGCACCTCTGCCTTCTTCAGATACAGCTGCAGCTGGATGGGGAGGAGTGCATCTCAGACTCAGAGAAGGCCGCCCTGGACCTCAAGGACCCCAACCGCCCTCGGTTCACACTGCAGGAGCTGCGGGACGTACTGCATGAGAGGAATGAGCTGAAGTCTAAGGTGTTCCTGCTGCAAGAGGAGCTGGCCTACTATAAGAGGTGAGGGCAATTACCCCAACCTCAGCAGCCACACCCCAAACCCAGACACATTGGTACTTGTGCAGCAGAGGCACATAGGTGGCATAAAGGTCACACAGCCCCCGGCAGGCCATTGCACGTCTTGCCAAGTGTGTGGCCAAATGTCTGTCAGAGGGTTGAGGCGATAGATGGCTCAATCAATGAAGAGTTAACATTGCAAGCACGAGGAGCAGAACTTAGGTCCCCAGACATTTGCCACGGTTCCCGCCTGTTTCCCAGCCCAGGGGAGGTGGAGACAAGGGAGTCCCTAGTGTAGGATGGCCACCAGCCTGGCCAAATCACTGAGCCTAGAACCAGTGAGACACCGAGTCTCAAAAAATAAAACGGGATGGGGAGATGACTCAGTGGCTGAGATTGCTCTGACCGAGGATCCAGGTTTAGTTCCTGGTTTCTGGTATCTGTACCAGGCAACTCACAACCACCTGTATGTAACTCCAGCTCAAAAAAAAAAAAATCTGTTTCTGTCTTGACTCAGGCACCTGCACTCGCACACACTGACAAATAAGAATAAGAGTAAGCCAGGAGCCAGGCAGTTGTGGAGCACACCTTTAACCCTGGCACTTAGGAGGCTGGGGCAGGCAGATCTCTGAGTTCAAGGCCAGCTTGGTCTACAGAACTAGTTCCAGGAAAGCAAGGCTACACAGAGAAACCCTGTCTCAAAAAACGAACAGAAAAGAATAAGAATAATAAAGCAAATAAACATTGGGTAAAGGGAAAGCTGGGAGGATAACCAGTGTGCTAGGTGCACGGAAAGTAGGGCCACCAGGTGCTCTAGCTGACGGTGTGGGCGCCGTCGAGAGTCAGCTGATTCCTGCAGGTGGGAGAAACCAAGGCACAGATTCAGCAGCATTTGTGGTGACAGGAGATGGGAGCGGCCCTGTTTGGCTGGACATCTGAAAATAGAGCGCGCTGGCGCACATCTGTTATCCTAGTGCTCAGGTGACTGAGACAGAAGGATGGCAAATTTGAGGTTGGTCTAGGCTACATAACAAGACACAGTCTCAAAACAAAGGTTTGGATAGGTTGGGACATACCTCAAATCCCAGAATATAAGGGTGGTGGGGACTAGAGCCTCTAGCTCCAAGAGTATTTACATAATGATCCACAGCCGTAGCAAAATCATAGTTGTGCAGTAGCAACGGAAATAATTTTATGGTTGGGGGTCACCACAGCATGAGGAACTGTGTTAAAGGGTCACGGCATTAGAAAGGTTGAGAACCACTGACCTAGAGGGTGGGAAAGTCTTCCTCATTTTCGGCTGCATGTGAAGTTCAAGGCCCACCCAGAAGACATGAGATCTTGTCTTAGAAAATCAAAACCAGAAACGGACAGATGGAGGGCTGGAGATGGCGGAGGTCCAAGCGTGAATTCAGCACTCAGATCTCCAGAAGCCATGTACCTGCTGGCGTAGTGTGCGACCCACCTGTCTTTCCAGCAGCTCCCCAGAGCAATGGCTAGCAGGATCAGCCTAGCTGAGAGCTCTGGGCTTGATTGAGATACCCTGCCTCCGAGAATAAGGTGTGAGGGGCTAGAGGATGATCCCCCGTCAACTGGGGCCCCCATGTGCACACGCACGTACGCACGTGCACACACACATGTGCACACACACGCATGCACACACACACATGCACATCAAAAGGAGGGGGAAGAGAGAGAGGAAGGGAGAGAGGGAAGACCTAGTACTTGTCCTTAAACACCTCCCCGGGGCCAAAGGAACTACTGACTTACCCTCCAGACTCAGACCCCCAGCTAAGTGTGCCAGCAAAGAACCCAGTTGTCATCTTTCCGAGTACCTTACTCCCCACTGAGAAATTTTGCACAAAGCAAAGCATTCTACCCACTTTGGGAGGGTTCCAGTTCTCACAGAATTGTGTTGACTCCTCTATTTCATGCCTTCAGTGAAGAAATAGAAGAGGAGAATCGAATACCCCAGCCTCCGCCCATCATACACCCAAGAACGTCCCCCCAGCCGGAGTCTGGGATCAAGCGACTGTAAGTGTTGTGCCTCACACGTGGGCCGTGTCACACATGGCTCGTCCTCGTTCCTAAGACCTCTGATCCCAGGTCTGGGCACCTTCTCTTGGGACTGAGACCAGCTTCTCCCACCACTGGGGCTTGCCCTTCGTGTTTTGATTCTCCCCCTGCTTGGCCTGGACCGCCAGTTCTCGGTATCACAGGGCAGAGATTTGGGGACCAGTGACTGGTGCTCAGGAGCTTGCTTGGGTGTTACAGGTGCATGGTATGTGGCTCTGGGTTTGATACAGTGAGTAAGTTGGGCGATCGGAGACTCGGGCATTTTCAGAGCTTTAAGGAGCTAAGTGTAGGACCTCATGCTTGAATCCCAGCATTCAGGAGGTGGAGACAAGAAGACCAGAAGTTCAAGGTCATCCTTGGCTTCATAGTAAGTAGCCAAGACCAAACTAGGCTACATAAGATACTTAAAAATAAAGTCCAGAGTAGCCTAGGTCTACCCCCTGTCGGATTTCGTGATGATAAATCCTGTAAACTATTATGTGTATGTTGGTCCAGCATACATTCAGACTTAGGCCCTGGTTGCTATGAGACATGTACAGAAGGTCGCGTGTAGCTCTGTGATCCACTAGACCTTGGCCCCTCCAGGAGTGCTTGGCCTTGTGGATATTCTTGGTTCTCATATTAGTTTGCCAACATTTTCCTTGGAAAAGAACAGAGGATAATGGAATGGTGTCCAATTGAGAAGATTTGCAGGCCCTGAAACCTGTCAGAGGAAGGACTGAGTTTTTATCTGGCCTTGTCAGGTGCCATCTTGCACCCGTCAAGAGCCTGCTGCAAGCCAAGACCTGTTCCTCAGATGGCCTTGTGAGGGCCTCACCCTGGTGCTAATATGTAGAAGACTGTTGTTGTTAGGGGACCCTTGAGACAACTGACTGTGGCCAGTAAGAGGCAGAGCCCAGCTGAGATAGCTCAGCCTCGGAGGACTGTATTCAAGCCTGCTGCAGACCCACATCGAGTGTCTGGATAGACCTAAAGGGGCTCCCCGGACCTGGTTTTGGCTATTCTTACAGAAGAGGCCTAGGGCCTCTCCCCAAACCCAATAGAAGCTTTGAAAGAGCAGGCAGCCTGGGGGTGGGGGAGAAAGTGGGCGCTACCCATACATCCTACCCTTTAAACTCAGTGACCATGCTGGGAATTGTTGGCTAGTTCTGAGCAGACGGAATGTGGGCTGGTTTGTGTGATGGGGCCCACTCCCTTGGCAGGTTGCATCCCGCTCACACTGGGCCCTCCGACAGCGAGGTAGCTTCCTGCAGCGCTGCTGTAGACAGCAGTGCCCCTCTGAGTGGGCCAGCCTGCCCTACACCCCTGCTAGGTTTAGGAGTTCTTCTAAGAGATATAAATACTTGTAAGGAACAGGATCCAAAGGCTCCCAGGAAGTTCCAGCACTGTTTTGACCCTTCTATCTGCTATCAAAGCTCCACTCAGATAACTGCACAGAAGAAATCGTCCTAAGTGCAGGCTCTCCACCCTGGTCCAGCATCGGGCTTGGCTGGCTCCTGGCTCCCTGTGCCAGGGCTCCGTCCCTCCCCATGCTCCTGTAAGTGCAGACCCTGGACTTGAGTGGGACAGCCACCCTCAGCCATGGATTCTGCTCTCACTAGGTGGGGAAGCTCCCATATGTAACTCCAGCACTCGGGAGGCTGGGGTAGGTCCGCCTCTAGTTAGAGAGACACCTAGACTTCAGACTGGGGACCATGCCTGAAAAGAAGCCAGAACAACAGAAACAGGATTCCGTTTTCTTCTCTCTGACACTGTAGAGAAAATGGAAAGGCAGGTGGCGTGTGGTCCGTTGTGAGGTCTAAGCACATGAAACACGCAGAAGGTGAAGGGGGTGACGGTGAACTTGAGGCTGGTGAGGTGGTTTAGCAGTTAAAACACAAGCCTGAGGACCTAAGTTCAGTCCCCCCAGAACCCACATAAAATGGACAAAAGAACTGACTCCCCAAAATCAGTTTTCTGACGCATAAACATACCACTCACATCATACACTCACACGCAGAGACACACAATTTTTTCCCCTGAGACAGGGTTTCTCTGTGGAGCCCTGGCTGTCCTGGAACTAGCTCTGTAGACCAGGCTGGCCTGGAACTTAAATCTCTGCCTTTCTGAGTGCTGGGACTAAAGGAGCGCACCACCACTGCCCAGCACAAATAGTTCTTTTAAGTTGTTTTTTCCATTTTCAAGCTGGGTAAAATCTAGATTATCATGATCCTGATTCAGCATATGACCAGGCCACAGCATCTACCGCACTCTCCGAGGTGGCTCCGTTCCCTATGTCCCTCTCCCCTTTAGCTGTGCCTCAGGTTGCTTGGCAACACCTGGTGTTCTAGGCCTGCCAGGGTTGTCCGCTCCAGAGAGACAGGAGCGAAGACAGAGAAGACAGAGCAGGAGCGTACTTCCTGTTCATGCTGCGCAGGTGGCCAGCCCTTTGCAGCCAGATTTCTGGGGGGTGACAGGAGCGGCTGTCAGGCACAAAGGGCTTTTGACCAGCACAGGGACAACACTGGTGGCTTTTGTCCCCTGTGGTCTATGACAGTTTTCATTGGCAGGCTCTCCTAGAGCCCTTCTTCTCCATATTGTGGCTTCTGTCCCCTTCGTCCTCTCCTTTGGACTGTGTTTGACCTGCGGCTGTGGGCCCCTGATACCAGCCCACCTCTGTCACCCAGCAGCTAATAAAAAACCACCAGGCTTAGTTGAAGGGAGTCCACTCTTGAGTATGGTCAGAGTCATGGAACTGGTACAGTTATCCCCATTTCTCAGATGAGGAAACTGAGGCCCAGGGATGTCACAGACTTGATTCAAATCTGTGTGATTGGGAAGACTCAAAGCTGGGCTTCTAAACTAGGTCTTTTTTTTAGATTTATTTATTATGTATACAACATTCTGCCTCCATGTATGCCTGCAGGCCAGAAAAGGGTGGCAGATCTCAATACAGATGGTTGTGAGCCACCATGTGGTTGCTGGGAATTGAACTCAGGACCTCTGGAAGAGCAGCCAGTGCTCTTAACCTCTGAGCCATCTCTCCAGACCCTAAACTAGGTCTTTTGTCCATTACGACACCCCCTCACCTCTCCTTCCTCTCTCACATCCTCATGCCCCAGCTAGTGGCTGGCTGCCCAGGTCCGCTTATCTCTCAAATGCACCCTGAGTCCAAGACGTCAGAATTGACATTTCTGGGCTGGGCACAACAAGGCAACCAGAACCTCCCACTGCCAGTCAAAACAGTGAGCCTGAAGATGGTCCAAGAATAGCTTGTGACTGTGAGGCCACTGGCCTGAGAGGGCAGGTTGGCACAGCCCATGGAGGTCACAAGGGAGCCTCAAGTGACTTCAGCCTTGTCCCCAGCAAACCCTAAACACGTGTCCCTTTTGTGTGGTCCCCACTTCAGAGTCCATGCCGCACATACACAGGATGGCTTTCCACTGGGCACAGCTTGGTGGGGGGAGTCTGGAGGGGGACAGGAAGGCAGCAGCTGGCCTCAGGGACCGGAAAGCCTGGCCTTGGAGTATGTTCCGCCTCTGTCTGCAGCAGTAAGGACGACAATGTGTCCTGTTTCTGGCCTTCTACCCCCACACCCCTCCTCAGCCAGGAATAGTTTCTTCGAAGCCGCCCATGAAATGCTAGGAGTTAGCAACTTCACTTGGTTTGAGCCTTCCGAAAATACTCAGTAGGGGTGGAGGCATTAAAACCATGTCTACCATGATTAAGATGCAGAATTTGGCCTGACAGTCATAGGAGTGGCTCTCCCTCTCTTATCAAACTTGGAGGTCATAGGCTGTGCCCTAGCAAGCCAGCTTCAGCCACCTGTCTGGAGTAACTCAATTATAAAAGCCAAATTAATAGTGAAAAGCAGAAAATAGGAGATTTATTCCATGTGGCCACACATTGAATACAGACACACAGCGATACACACAGACACACAGCGATACACACAGACACACAGATACACACAGACACACAGAAATACACACAGACACACATCCATCTTCAGGGTCAGGTTTAAATAGAGGGCAACAGCTAGGCACATCTGAACAGTCCTGCCTTCGTGTGGTTACCCCATCACTCATTGTCCTGTTTCAGTTTCACCCTGTGAGGTCGTCAGCTTTGTAAATCTCTGGAGACAAGTACTCACTTCCTGGGGCAATTCCCATTCCTTGTTTGGAGAGTCTGATGATCTTAAGGGAGAAAGACTTAAGCATCTCTTTAAAATATTTCATTATGGGGCTAGAGAGACGGCTCAGTGGTTAAGAGCACTGGCTGCTCTTCCAGAGGACCCAGGTTCAATTCCCAGCCCCCACATGACAGCTCACACCTGTCTGACACCTGTTAGCGAAACACCAATACACATAGAAACTTTTTAAAAATTATATATTAAAAAAGTAAGTGTGCTCTATCACACCTCATTTCGAAAATACAAAAAGAATAGCTTCATTTCTGTGCCACCTCTAGAGGTTGGGCTTGTCCAGGTGACCCGGAAGCAATCAAAGGGATGGGATGCCCCAGATGACTCAGGCCTTCTTGCCAGCAGTGTGGCCCTGTGTTTGTAAGTGGGCAGACACCTCTGCAAGCAGTGTCTACATGGAGTCCAAGGCTTCCTGCTTCGTGGTGACAGTGTTTGAAGGACAGGGGCTCTGAGGGGGAGTGTCCTCAAAAAAGTGGGTGCAAAGTAGTGTGGCAGTTTGGAGCCCCAAAGCCTCTTATGCCCAGCAGCTAGCAGGAAAAGGGTGCCCGCCCTTCTCAGTGTCCGATGAGTGGGCTCTGGTGGACTGCGGCTGCCACTTCTCTGTGACGACAGTAAGATGGTAGAAACACAGCGAGGGACTTCAGAGACTCCGCTGGAGACTGCGAGAGTGTCTTGGGGATACAGACGCTCCATTGAGTTTTTTGAGTAATGTGCTGTGTGCGTCACCAGCACCTGATGAGATCCAATTGGTGGCCGGTGGCCATGGTTATGCCTGTAAGCCCAGCCCCACAGGAGGTGTGAGGCACAAGGGTCAAGAGTTCCAGCTAGCCTCAGCTGTGCAGGAAGTCTGAGGCCAGTTTAGGATAAAGACTATCTCTGTGGGCTGTGGTGGCGCACGCCTTTAATCCCAGCACTCTGAAGGCAGGTGGATCTCTGCAAGTTCTAGGCCAGCCTGGTCTAGAGAGTGAATTCCAGGGCTACACAGAGAAACTCTTGTCTTGAAAAGCTAAAATAATAATTAATAATAATAATTTTATAAAAGACCAAGGCTGTGGCTCAGTTGAGAGAGTACTTGCCTAGTGTACATGAAAACTTGGGTTGAGTTTCAGTGCATGAAACTATAGCCCCAGATACCACAAGTTCAAAGTCATTCTTAACTATGTAGTGAGACTGAAGCCAGCCTGAGATACCTGAGGCTCTGGGTTGTCCCCACCTATGGGGAAAAGAAAGAGCTCAGAACAGCAGAGCTCAGTATCTCAGAGATGGAATGTTTAGCCAGAATCCACAGGCCCTGGATTTCTCCCCCAGTATATATAATAATAATATAATAGTAAGAAAAAGTGCTTTTCAGCATGATTGGTTCCCTGAGAGAGACTGTCTCAGTTGTCCTCTTGGAGTTAGTGACCTTTGGGCTTCCTTAGGCTATAGGACCATCACCCATCTCTGCCTTTGTACACGAGTCTGTGAGTCTGTGTCTACTTCTCCTCATATACAAGGTCATCGGTCCTGTTGAGAGAGGACCCTCTCCTCCAGCAGGGCTCTGTGTCTTCATGGGTCATACTGAGGAACATGGGTGGGGAGCATGTCTCGGCCTATAACACAGACCATCGTTGCAGCTCTCAGTGGGATATTGGGGGCGGTTCTTGGTCACACTGCCCTCTTTTTATCTCCTCTGTCTGTCTGCTTCTGGAAGGCTCTTTACAGCCGTCATGCCCATGGTGGCAGCTGGACTGATCCTTGACGACCCCACGTTGCAGCCTGTGCGAAGACTCGTGTCCCTCGTAGGCACTGTCTGTGTTTGGGGTTTGGTTTTGTTTTTCTTTTCTGCTGTGCCTCTAGAATGGCTGTGGTGGCTGCTGCCAGACTGTCCCTCCTGGCCACTTCAGTTGCATGGCCATCACCTGCTTGTTGGCATCTCAAGTGGGTATGGGGCGTGATTGCCACTGTCGCTCCTGACCTCCACAAGTGCAGCCAGGAATGTCACCGATAATTCTTTTTGTCTCTTCTGTTTTCGCTCTAAAAACCACCTTGTCCATGATGCAGTAAAGAAGGTCCTTTAAGTGACGGGTCAGTAGTCAACACCCCCGGGATCTGAGTGACACTAACTGCTTTCTCTGTCTCCATGCCTGAGGCTTTCTAAACAAGGCTTTGTCTTGGCAGCTGTTTGGTGCAGAAAAGTGGGGGAGGGGGGAGCTGGCATCTGCAGGTGGCTTTCCTAAGTCAGGCTGAGACATAACAGGGTGAGGCTGCAGTGGGGACTAGCTAATTCCATGGCTGCTCTGCATTAGAAGGAGCCCTCCCCTGTCCAGCATGAACCCCCACCTCGACTTGCCAGCTCACACTTGCCCTTTAAAGCCCTAGAGAATTTCCCAGGTGAACTTGGCCAGAGCATTCTATTCCTGCTAGAAAGGGAGTGTAGCCCCAGTTCCCCAGAGCATCCTCTCCACTAGATGTGACTGTAACAAAACCCTGGGACTGGGGAGTCAGCCAGTGTGAGGAATGTGAGGACCCGAGTTCCAATCTCCAGGCCCCATGTTAAGTCAGATCCCAGAGCATGCTTCTACAGTCCCTGCTCTCTCACTGGGGGACAAGAGAGAGGCGATGGCAGTAGCACAGGTGAATAAGAGACCCTGTCTCTAACAGAGTGTAGGGGACTTGCAGGATGGCTCAGCAGGCCAAAGTGCTTACTGCCAAACATGACCACTTGGGGTTGAGGCAGGAGGATCACAAACTAAATGCCAGCCTGGGTGATTTGACAGTCTTGTAAGATTAATATCAGTGGGCTAGAGGACTGGAAAGGTGGCTGCTGGAGTAAACACGTATGCAGCTATGTATGTAGCTAAGCCTGCGGACCTAGGCTCACTGCCTGGGACCTAAGATGGAGTGGATAGAGAGAACTGATTCCTACACACACACACACACACACACACACTTACTTACACGCTCAGTTACTACATGGTTTGTGGTAGAACCTCTAGCATGGACTATGAGGGCTGCCAGATGTGAATTGAGGCCCCTGCCCCCAAGGCTAAGAACCTAATTCAACTCTGGGACCCCCCACAGTGAAGAAGAGAACTGACTCCCACTGTCTGTCCTCTGCCATCCATACAGAAGCCACGCCACTTGAGTGCTCACACACTCATACATACACACGAATGAATAAATGAAAGCGTGAATGAATGGATATTAAGAATGGGTTTGCCTTAGAATCATCTTCCTCACAACTTTCAGGTTCTTCCAAAGCATCATTCGATTCATTCAAGAGAGCTCTAGGCTGGGGCTGGGGCTCAGTCAATAGAGTGCTTGCCTAGCATGCACAAGCCCCAGGATTTGATCGCCTGCATCCCATAAACTGGGCATGGTGACTCATGCCTGTAATCCCAGCATTTGGGAAGGAGAGACAGAAGGATCAGATGTTCAAGGTCACCCTCAGCTACGTCATGAGTTTGGAAACCAGCTTGAGATACCTAAGACGCTATTTATAAAAATGAGAAGAAAAAAACCCCACAAATTTCTGAGCTGAGTGTTTAGCTGAGCCATAGAGCCTTACCCCCGGTCTTTGTGAGGAACTGAGTTGTGCTGATTGGGTTTGGTGTTTGTTTCTAGTCGATATAGGCAAGACGCCCCCTAGTAGCGGGCCTGATGGAAGGTCCCGCCCACCCCCACCCCATCACATACTGCAAACTGCTCGTTCTGTGAGTGCCAAGGTTCTGGGACCCATGACACCCGGAAGCCCCAGTGCTTTCTAGAATCCTGCTGACTGCATCCCCCATGGTGAGCGGATCTGCTCCCTCGGGTGCTTGTTCCTGTGTGTCCTAGGGCTGAAGGAAGCAGGAAGGTAGAGCAGGAAAAGGGCAATCACTTACTTCCATCTTTGTGTTTCTTTTCCCCTTCCAAAAGGTTTAGCTTTTTCTCCCGGGACAAGAAGCGCCTGGCCAACGCGCAGAGACCCACGCACATCCATGAGTCCTTTGGCCAGTGGGCAAACACTCACCGAGATGACGGGTACACAGAGCAAGGACAGGAAGCCCTACAGCACCTGTGACTGTGCCCCCTCCTGAACCACCTGCCACCTGCTCCGGGTGGCTGCCTCCACATCGACCCCTCAAACGAACTGTCTGCTTTGAGGGTGGATGAGGAAGAACTGATGCCAAAACCTAAAGAAGTGTTTATTTATCTGCAGGGCTATCCGATTTATACTCAATGCCTCTGACCCCTTAGGACCTCTATTTAATAAGACAAGGATCTGAAGCCAGACCTCATTCATTTTAGTAACAAGCTTCCTAAGCTGAACACGTCACTTCCCACCTTCATGGCTATTTGACTCCTAGGTTTAGTTGTTTTGGTTTGTTTCCTTAGAGCCTTTGTCATGTTAGTGAGAGGCAGTGGTAGGGGCATTTTATATTATGAAGTGGCCCTGGAGGTAGCAGGTTGTATGGACTGGACAGGTGGAGCCTCTAGTCACAGGATGAGCCACCCAACTTGGATGGGACACAATAGCAAATCATCACAGTCCCCCCAGCCACGGGCTGGGAAAAGCCTCGGGATGGTCACTCGCCGCGCCTGGTAAGGTTAGAGGCCCAAGCAGCCTGTCCGAGGTGGTGTGCCTTGGAATCTGCTGTGAGCACCACAGCAGCACTAACCAAACAGAGTTGTTTAGGATGAGACGTGTTTCCTGTGTGTGTTTTTTCCTGTCATTTTTTTCTTTTCATGTTCCTTGTGTGAAATTCTGGGTCTGTGCAAAGAAGACAGTGCCTTACAGCGGATTGGGTGCCAGGCTCGTGAGCCTGGGTGATACGATGTGGCAGATGAGGAAGACAGATGCATGGGTAAAAGGTATGGGGTGCAGGGGGTGCACATGCCTAGCTGGCCCACAGTTGCCATGGCCACTGGAGGAACTGGAGGCTGGCCCCTGTACTTTCTCCTGGTGCACAGAGCACGTGGGCTCCAGAGAATAAGATCATATGATGGAAGGGACCGTGCCCTGTGCATTGTACTATTTTTGCTAAGAAACTGGGTGAAGCTGAGCACGGAGGTGCAAGCCTATAGTCACTGTGGCTTCAGTGTCTTCAGAAGTCCCAGCCACTTTCTGACAGTAAGGAGGTAGAAAATTCGGTATCAACTAATTTTTTTTGAGCTAAGATCATGTTATATGGCCCTAGCTGGTCTCTGTGTCTCCCAAGTGCTGGGTTGACAGGTGTATGCCACCATGTGAGGTTCTGGCAGCAGTTATATTATTATTATTATTGATTTTTTGAGACAGAGTTTCTCTGTATAGCTTTGGAGGCTGTCCTTCAACTCACTCTGTAGTCCAGGCTGGCCTTGAACTCGCAGAGATCCACCTGCCTCTGCCTCCCGAATGCTGGGATTAAAGGTGTGCGTCTCCACCGCCCAGCCACCTTTATTACTGTCTGCATGACATGTGTGCCATAGTCCTCATGTGGAGGTCACGTGACAGCTTTCAGGGGTTGATTCCATCAACCATGGGTTCTGGGAATTCAGTTAGAGATTTGGCTTTACTGTATGTGTTTATATGAACTCCTCCATGTATACATGTGTGGCACATGTGCTAGTGACTGAGATCCCCTGGAACTGCGATTACAGACATTGATCAGCTGCTATGTGACCCTCGTCACCTGCGAGAACAGCAGTGCTCTTAAGTGCTGCGCCTCCTCTCCAGTCCACAGAACACATTCTCCTAAGCTCTGACCCATCCCGCTAGCTCTCCAGTGAATATGCTTATTGACTGAAACCGCGTGAAATTCCAAATAGTTCAGACTGCCTGCACCTGCCTCCCAAGTGCCAGGAGGCACTCGCCACACCCAGCTGACTGTCATTTTTCTTTAAGTTTTGAGAGCAGTCTTTAATTCAAGTTCACAGAACCCCTGCTGCCCAGTAAACCGGAATGCAAATAGTCAGAAAAAGGGACCGCTGACCTTCAGACCAGCTCCAGGCAGTCTAGGATCGTGCCCTCCAATTCTTTCCCCTCACTGCTGTTGAGGTTTCTTTCCAGTGGCTGAAATCGGCCACAGATCGCAGCCCTGCTATGCTGCCTCTCCTTGTAAATGCCCCAGGCGAAAGCAGGCAGTCAGCATTTTAGCAGGGAAGGGTTGTGCCGATTTGAGAGCAGCTGCCTGCCAACCCAGATGCTCAGCCTGCTGGACAATTCTCCTTGAAGTGGGCTTTTCTAGTCTTTTTAATTCAGCAAACTTTGTACATGAAGATGGGAAGACCCTGCCTCCCAGGGGTCAATGTCAGGGTTACATCTAATTCTTGTAGGTTATAGAGATGGGGGTCTTATTTTGTAACCTAGGTTGGCTTCAAACTCACAATCCTCCTGCCTCAGCCTCACCAGTGCTAGGATGAGGGTGTGTGCCACCACGCCAGGCTATTTAAGGGCTGTAAACCACTATCCCCTCTGCCACACTGAACCCCACCTCAAAGACTGTGAGAAGAAGAAGACAAATTCTTTGTTACCACCTTTACTCTGGCCTCCGTTTCCCAGAAGCTGGGCTCATGCAGTTTCCCCTCCCATCTGTGCCCCGCAGTGCGGCACCTGTCTAGCACAGTCACACTCTCCAGTTCAAGCCTCAATACTGCAGAAGCACAGCCTCTCTTAGGTCTGCGTGAACCTGGGTTCTGGGCTGGAAAGGGAGCTGCCCCAGTCTAATGGCGGCCCAGGACCTCTGGGTAGGCCTCCATGGCCTGCTGTTGGCTTTACTTACTTCTGTCCCTCTTGTCCCTGCCTTTAGCCCTGTCCTCCCTGAACTCCCTCTCTCTTTCCCAATCATTCTCAGGCCACACCCTGGCCTTTTCCCTCTCTTGCCAGCGTTTCTCTCGGCCCCTGTCATGGTCCCTCTCTCTGGGTCTGGGGTCCCAGTGTCTGTCCCGGGATCGAGATCGCTCCCTCCTTTCTCTTTTCCCTTCTCTATGTGGCTCATTCTTGACAGCAGGCAAGTTGATGGGCTTTCGGAAAGGCCGATCCCGGCCCCCAAACCTCAGCTGCCCAGATTCCTTTTTCCCACCCAGCCCTCCACCCAGTCGCCGAGGGATCCAACCACGGAGGGTGCGCTCTAGCTCATAGTCCACGAATATCTCGTGCTGGTCGATGACCAAGCCATCAGCATCCCGGTAGGCCTTCAGCAGGGCCCGCTCCTCCTTGTACTCAATGAAGGCGTAGCCCTTGGAAAAGCCGGTCACTAGATCTCGAACCAGCCGCAGCCGCCGGATGTCACCGTAGCGGGAGAAGACTTCCTTTAACTTTTCCTCTTTGGTCTGCAAGTTTAGTCGTGCCACAAACAGGGTAAGAAGGGGGTCTCCAGTAACGCCTTTGTTGGGTACATAGCGGGCCAGCATGGCCCGCCACACAGCCCGGTCATGTGGGTCTTCGTCTGTGCCGTCGATGCTGCCAGCTTTAAGCGGGTCGTATTCCTTGGCAATGGGCACCCAGTCACTCATGTCCTAGAACAGGGACAGCAAGCAGTGTGAAGCACCTGTGCGTCTCCATGCTCACCACAGCTGTGGGAAGCAGTGCCATTCACCTGCCCCCACACTCTAAATAGGGCCCCGAACCCCTAATTGTCTTGTCTAATTGTCTTGTCTAATTGTCTTGTCTCAGCCTCCTGAGTGCTGGGATTACAGGCACATGCCACCAACTTCACTACCCATTATGAGGGCAGTGGACTTAGGACTAGGGCTTTCTTCTCAGCTCCCAAGAGGATGACCCATTCATTCTGGGCTTGAGAATAACTGTGCTGAGCCCCAGCTGTGGCTCACTTACCTGACACATAGTTAAGTCTCACTCGGACCCCATGCTGAAATCTGCTTACAGCTGGGAGTCAGAAACACTGAAGGCAACTCCTTCCTACTGCATCTTTCCCTGTGCCTAAAATGGTACCATGATAATGTGCACACGTAGTTCTAGCACTCAGGAGGCTGAGGCAGGAGGATTACCATGAATCTGAGGCCAGTCTGGGCTACGGGTCTCATAAAACAAAGAGTTAGGGGCTGGAGAGGTGGCTCAGCAATTACGAGGGTTGGCTGCTCTTGCAGAGGACCCAGGTTTGGTTCCCAGCACCCATATGGGTGGCTCACAACTGTCTGTAACCCCTCCTATGACCTCTGTGAACACCAGGCATGCATATGGTACACAAACACACATGCAGGCAAAACACCCCTACATGTAAAAATAAGGTTTAAAACAAAACAACAATGAAAAATTGGGCATGGTAGCACACACCTCATCTCAACACTAAGAGAGTAGAGGCAAAAATACCAACATTACAGTCTTCTATTGAGTCATAAAAAGAATAATATTAACTTGTCAAACAACAAAGCTGCCTCCCTGGTGTCCTTATCAGCAAGAGGAGAGCACACTGCCAGACAGGCCACCAGTGGGAATAAGGCTTCCTGGGCTCCCGCTCTAACCATTTGTTATCTTTTTCTCCCTAATGCATGGAATTCCTTCAGGTGAAAGCCAAAAGAGAGCCTTAGCCATCTCTCCCCGCGCTGGTGTTCTCTGTAGATTCCTTTGTACTGGGCCATGAATTCTCTCTTTCTCCCTCTTTCTCTCTTTTTTTTTAAGAGACAGGGTTTCTCTGTAGCTTTGGAGCCTGTCCTGGAACTCACTCTGTAGACCAGGCTGGCCTCGAACTCAGTTCTGCCTCCTGAGCGCTGGGATAAAGGCGATTGCCCCCACAGCTCAGCACTTTCCTCTTTCATCTCCTCAGGGAGCTGACAGGCATTTCAGCTTTCTGCCCTGGGTTGTTGTTTTTTTTTAAACTCAAACAAAATTATCCTGGAATTTAAAACGTGCAAGAGACAAGGTTTCACACAGTTCAGGCTATCTTTGGCCTTCCTATATGGTCAAGGATCCTTGACTCCTGATGCTCCTGCCGCACTACCTCTCCCCAGTGTATGTGCCAACACATTAAGTTTAATGGGCGCTGGAGATGGAACCCAGGGCTTCTGGCACGTTAGACAACCACTCAGCCAAAGGAGCTACATCCCCCGCCCTTCACTGAGTCTTGGAGTGGCGTCTCTTATTTATAATTACTTATAGTATACATAAAGCTTCAGAGGTTATTTTGTTTTGTTTTCTGAGATAGGGTCTCACTATGTAGTCCTGGTGTCCTGAACTCACGATATACACCAGGCTGGCTTCGGCTTCGAACTCCAAGAAAACTGCCTGCCTCTCAAAGGTTGGAATCAACGGCGGGTTTTTCTGTTGTTGTTTTGGTTTTTTCCGAGATTAGGCAAGAGGGGTGGCGCACGTCTGTAATCCCAGTACTGGAGAGACTGATGTAGGGTTCAGGGCCATCCTTGATTACCTAATGAGTTGGAGGCCAGCCCGCGATACATGAGCTCTCCATCTTTAATAAAAAAACAAACAAACAAAACAAAAAACAAAAAAAGGGGGGTAACCTCACCGGAGGGGAGGAGGTCTCGGACACTTCCCCCTGGAAATCTCCACCAGCTGCCAGGAACGACCCGTTCCAGGCATGCGCAGTGGCGCTGAGGAAGCCAGGGCGGAAGTGCCGATAGGAAGCTGGTTCCTGGGTCGCCAGATTCGGGTTGGGCCCTGACGTGACCTGGAGGCTGACTCCTTCTGCTCCTCCCTGCTACCCTGAGGCCCGACTTTCCACCCAAACCCTTAGTCCCACTTCCACCTTCCGGCCTCCGCCCCTGCCAGGCTTCAACATGGCGTCGGCCACTCGCGGACGTGGCGCCAGGCCGGGCCTGCCGGCCACTCTCCTCCTCCTCGCGTTGACCCTGTTCCCTCCGAGCTTCCACTCACCTCAGCAATTCCTGGGTTCTCTCCGCGCCGAGAAAGAGGCCGTTCCCAACGTCCGTTAACCAGCGACTGAGGATTTCTTACGCTATCCTCCACAGGAACTCTTTATTGGCAGCAGCAGATTCGCCACAGACCTTGTTGTTTGTTTTTTGCTTTCAGAGACAGGGATTCAGAATGTAGCTCTGGCTGTCCTAGAACTCACTCTGTAGACCTCGAACCCTGAGAAATCCGCCTACCTCTGCCTCCTGAGTCCTGGGATTAAAGACATGGGCCCTTCTCCTGTCTCTTGAATTACTTATAAATAAATAAGTAAATAAATGAATGAATGAATAAATAAATAAATAAATGGTTGATTGATTGATTGATTGATTGATTGTGGCCAGGCGGTGGTGGCGCACACCTTTAATCCCAGCACGCAGGAGGCAGAGGCAAGCAGATCTCTGTGAGTTCGAGGCCAGCCTGGTCTACAGAGTGAGTTCAAGGACAGCCAGGGCTACACACACAACTCTCTTTCTTGAAACAAACAATCCCGCCCCCCCCCCAAAAAAAAAACCAGAACAGTTCCTACTGATGCACGGAGTCTCAGAACAAGCGGTCCAGACTCCACTCTTCCTGCACAGCACCTGGATCCCTCCCCTAAGAGTTGAACTAAACATGGACCCCTCAGTCTAGGAAAGCTCCAGAACCCTGGCTGTTTTCCTGCATGAATGAACATGAGGTCTAGAACCCAGAAAAGCCACTGAAGGAGACACAGGAAAGAGCTGCTGTCTCAGGGACTCGGCGTGGGGGGCGGGGATCTGAACCATACGCCCACTGCTGGTGGAACATTCCTATTTGCGGTGTCAGCCCCAAACATCTCCAGTTCTATTCTGATCACCTGTGACTACCCACTTAACTGTATTTTCTGTCTCATCTTTTTTCTTGTCTTAACTCTCAAAGGAATAGTGGTTTTGAAAAAACGAGCAAAGTTATCAAGTTTCTGAAGGACAGCAGCATATGTAGGGGGTAGGGCAGAGAACAAGTTTGGGCTGGGAAAGTACACACCAAAGACCTGATGTGGAGTTCTCAAGGGAGGGTCTCCTTAAAATTAGTGTGGTTTTGTTTCATTTTGTTTGTTTGTTTGTTTGTTGTTTGTTTTTGAGAAAGGATCTTTCTGTATAGCCCTAGCCCCATATTTCCTGGGACTCACAGTATAGACCAGGCTGGGCTTAAACTCAGAGGTCTGCTTGCTTCTGCTTCCCGAATGCTGAGATTAAAGGTGTGTGTGCACCGTTTTGCTGGGCTGTTTGTTACAGACATGCTGTCTGTGTGCTTTATGGCCCTGGGATTTGAACCCAGACCTTTCACATGCTAGGTCTCTCCTGTTAATCTACAACCCAAGCCCTGTGTTTTGACTTTTTATTTTGGGAGAGGATCTCACTTAGTTGCCAAGGCTAGACTTGAACCCACTCTGTAGCCCAGAAAGGCCTTTAAGTTGGGATTCTCCTTGCTCAACCTGCCAAGTCCCTGAGGCTTCAAGTCTGAACCACCAAACCTTGTAATGCAAGCTTTATTTGTTCATTTATTCTTCTATGTCTATTTTTGATCCAGTTTTTATTGCATTGGTACTAAATAATTGCATAGAGTTGAACAATCTCTTTTTTTATATATATTTGGCAATGAAAATAGCTTTTGATTAAAATAACACTGGTCAGCCGGGCATGGTGGCGCACACCTTTAATCCCAGCACTCAGGAGGCAGAGACAGGTGAGTCTTTGAGTTTGAGACCAGCCTGGTCTACAGAGTGAGCTCCAAGGCAGCCAGGGCTACATAGAGACACCCTGTCTGGAAAAAAATAATAAATAAATGTTAAAATAAATTAACACTGGTTGAATAATTTCATCTCTGTCATGTGTGTCCTCAACAATCCACAGCAATCTTCTAAAACATCCTTAATTCCCATTTTACAGTTGGGAAAACTGATCCTCTAAGCCAGGAATAATGTGTTCTTACCTGACCTCAACACAGCCTGCAAGTGGCAAAGCCAAGTTTAGACCCCGCTGTCTGGCTGTGCCATCAGTATGTGTAGATAGACTTTTCTGTCCCGCCAGCCACTCCCCAAATAACCACACAGAGACTTCATATTAATTATAAATGCTTGACCAATAGGCTTGGGTTTTTTGTTTGTTTGTTTGGTTGGTTTTCGTTTTTTGTTTGTTTTAGCTCCTATAACCTAAATTAGCCCATTTCTATTACTCCATATGCTTCTCGAGGCTTGTTTACCTCATGGACATACTTCTTGTCCTGCTACCTCTGCTTCTCACAACATCTTTTCTGACTCTGCTCTTCTCCCCAGCATTCTCTCTGTCCCAAAAATCCCACCTAGCCATTGGCCAATCAGCTTATTAACAATGAGAGCAGCTCATCTTCACAGTGCACAGAAGGATTATCCCACAGCAAGTATGGATTCCAAATATTGTTCTGCATAGTGGCTCACACCTGTAAGATCAACAACTTGAGACAGGAAGATTGTCATGAGTTAGAACAGACTGTCTCAAGAATGAATCCCAGGGGCTGGAGAGATGGCTCAGAGGTTAAGAGCATTGCCTGCTCTTCCAAAGGTCCTGAGTTCAATTCCCAGCAACCACATGGTGGCTCACAACCATCTGTAGTGGTGTCTGGTGCCTTCTTTTGGCCTGCAGGCATACACACAGACAGAATATTGTATACATAATAAATAAATAAAATATTTTTTTAAAAAGAGTGAATCCCAGACCAGCCAGAGGTTACTGAATGAGACTGTCTAAATAAAAAGAAATGCACAAAGCACCATTGTGCACCTTGAGGGCTTTTTGGTGCAAACACTGATGTGGCAGCCTTGGTGTTTCTGCCTCAGTGAGTAGAGGATTTGCGATTCTCTGTTTCCTTCTCCATTGTTTTTGGTGTTGGGGGAGGTGGATCCAGGGCTTTGGTGCTGGGGGAGGAGCACCCAGGGCTTTGGTGCTGAGGATTGGATTTAGGCCTCTGCACATTCACACAGGGTACTCTGTGGCACTCCCTCACCAGGCTAGCTTTACCTCCCCACAATCTGAATTTCTAGAAAGTTACTAGGACCTTGGGAGATGGTCCAGAGGGTAAAAACATTTGAAATCCCCAGAACCCTCGCAAAACCCTGATGCTGTGGTGGTGTCCAACTCTGTAATTCCCAACCCCTGTAGAGAGAGGGACAGGAGGCACACAAGAGAATCTGCTAAAGCTTGCTGGCTAGCTAACCTGACCTACACCACACAAAAACAAGAGCCCTGTCCTTTTTTAAAAATTATATTTATCATTTTATTTTATGTGCTTTCACATGTTGCCTGCGATATGTGTTATGTGCACTGTGTGCATGCCTGGCGCTGAAGGCAGTCAGGAAAAGGCATGAGGTCATTAGGAACTAGAGTTACACACGGTGCGGGTGGTGGGACTCAAATCTGGTCCTCTAGAAGAGCCATCAGTGCTCTTAACTGCTGATCCATCTCTCTTTGGAGCCAGGGTCTCCTGGCTTGAAGCACCATGTGAAGCCAAGCAGGCCAGTGCTTGCCTCAGCCTCCCGAATGCTGGGATTAAAGGTATGTGTACCACCACTGGGCAGTGGTGGCGCACGCCTTTAATCCCAGCACTCGGGAGGCAGAAGCAGGTGGATCTCTGTGAGTTCAAGGCCAGCCTGGGCTACAAGAGCTAGTTCCAGGACAGGATAAATCCTGTCTCAAAAAAAAAAAAAAAAAAAAAAAAAGGTATGTACCACTATACCAGCCAAATCTTTGGTTTTGATATCAAAGGTATCAGTTCTCAATGGAGCACATTTAGGTATTTTGTTCTTGTTTTGTTTGGCTGGTTGGGTTATTTTTCAGGAAAGGGTTTCTCTGTGTAGTCCTGGCTGTCCTGTAACTTGCTCTATAAACCAGGTTAGCCTCGAACTCACAAAAGCATGTGCCACCACCGCTTATTTCACAATTGAGGAAGCTCCTAAACCTTAAAGGGAAAGAGAGGCTTACCTTTTTACCTTTACCTTTACAGCAGGACCATGTTTAGAACAGATTGTATTGTTGCTACCTAATAATGCTCTCCCTCCCATCTCAAGGTCTGATGCCAGCATGAAGCCCTTTCTTTGAACGGATCTCACTGAATGGCGCTGTGTGAGCTGTGTGTCGGCGTCTGAGGCGGACCGAGTGCTGCTCCTGTCTTTTCTTTTACTTCATTTTAATAACAGGAAGCTGATCTCCCTTCCCTGTCTGGGAACTCCTCAATTGTGAACATTTCCTAGGAATGTGTATGTGCTGTTCATGCCGGCTTCTTTCCCTTTCAGCCCATTTCGCAAGGTTCGTTCAGGGTACAGGGGAGTCGGTGCTCTCTGCATTTTCTCGCTCACAGGTAATGAGATATGACTGGGTAGCCAACAAGATAGTTAGCTGCCTTACTCCACCACCTGCTCCGCTTCCCAGCCCAACCGCTGCCGCTGCCTACTGTTTTTGCTACGCAATTAAAAAAACAAAACAAAAAAAAAAAAACAAAAAAACTTCAACAGAGACCAGGATTTCCCCTCACCGGGCATGCAAATTTGATAGCTGGAAAGCTCCAGTTTGCAAAGTGAAAAAGTTGTGAACTTTTATTTTTTTTAACCCTCTTTCCGTTACCACCCAGGAAAGTCCGCCCCCGTCTCCATGGAAACCAGGCTTCCACGCACCCGTCACCAAGGGCGGAGCTTCGTGCGGCTCCTCCCCCGCGGGCTACCAGGCCTGTGGTCAGCTCGTGCTGTTTCGTGCCCCGTTCTCGCCGCACTTCCCACGGTCCCTTCTCCGTGTCCCCTTCATCAGGCGCACAGCTGTGCAGCTGTGCGCGGTATTGCGCGGTTCGGTGCTTTCCGCGACTCCTCGGCGCATTCTTCCAGGGCCATCCAGCCTGAGCGCGGCGTGGACTCGGCCCAGAGCCAGTGGACGCGTAGGTGACAGCCGCCCCGGAGGTCGCCAGAGTCGAGGGCGCCATGGAGGAGCCTCCTGTGCGCGAGGAGGAGGACGGGGAGGACGACGAAGGCGCCCTGGCCAAGAGCCCCCTGCAGCTGACCACCGACGACGTGTACGACATTTCCTATGTGGTCGGCCGCGAGCTGATGGCCCTGGGCAGTGACCCTCGCGTCACCCGGCTGCAGTTCAAGATAGTGCGTGTGATGGAGATGCTGGAAGCACTGGTGAACGAGAGTAGCCTGGTGGCCGAGGAGCTGCGGATGGAGAGGGACAACCTCAGGCAGGAGGTGGAGGGGCTGCGGAGAGCTGGTGCTTCCGGAGGCCAGGTGAGTGAAACCCAAGTTCAGTCTGGAAGTCTTCCCACAGTTAACATTTGTTGAGTACTTTAACCTTTATTTTTTTATGTGTATGGGCAAACGTTTTGCCTTCAAGTGCTTCAGTGCGCCACATGCGTTCAGTGCCCGATCCGGGGCCAGAAGAGGGCGTTGAATCCCCCCCCCCCACTATGGATGGTTGTGAACCACCTTGTGGGTGCTGGGAATCGAACCCAGATCCTCAGCAAGAGCAGCCAAGGCTCTTAACCGCTGAATTATTTCTCTAAATCCTATTTTACTTACTTTCTTTTTTTTCTTACTTTCTTTTTTAAAACAATTTATTAATATTGTGCGCACATGTGCCTCTGTGTGTGTGCAGGCCAGTGTGTATATGTGTATGAGCGTCAGGGAACAAGTTTGTAAAGTGATTTTCTCCTTCCGCCATGCGGGTTCTGGGTATAAAACTCAGGTCCTCAAGCTTGTTGGCAAGCGCCTGAGGATCTCTTTAGCCCTGTCCACCCCCACTGTATCTTTGACTTTGGCCCCAGCAATTGCTTCAAATGTTAGCACACTTTAGAATCCCTTTCTAAGAGTGATCTTGAAATCTTGAAAAGAGACAGTACCTGACCTGCCAGTAGTAGTAGCTCACACCTTTAATCCCAGCACAGGAACCTGAGTTCAAGGCCAGCCTGGTTTATAGACCAAGTTCTAGGACAGTCAGGTTTACACAGAAAAACCATCTCAAAAAAAAAAAGATAAATAAATAAGTAAAGAGCACTAAAGCCCAGACTTGGTAGTCTCCATGGGTCAGAGCAGGGATCTGAGAGGCTGGATGTGGGGTGTTATCCTTTCTTTTCTTTTTTTTTTCTTTTTTTTTTTTTTTTTTTTTTTTGGTTTTTTCAAGACAGGGTTTCTCTGCAGCTTTTTTTTAGAGCCTGTCCTGGAACTAGCTCTTGTAGACCAGGCTGGCCTCGAACTCACAGAGATCCGCCTGCCTCTGCCTCCCGAGTGCTGGGATTAAAGGCGTGCGCCACCGCCGCCCGGCGGGTGTTATCCTTTCTGTGGTTTGGGGTTGAAGTGTTGGTCACTGGAGGGGCCTGAATGTGCTGAGCAAGCATTGTGCTGCTGAGTTGTATAGCCCATTTCTTACTTCATTAGTTTTTGGTTACGAGATAAGGTCTCTTTTTTCCTTTTTTTAAAGCACTAAGTAGCCCTTTCTGGCCTGGAGCGTTGTGTGTAGACCAGAGCAGCCTCAAACTCACAGAGATCCTCCTTCCTAAGCATCCAGAGTTCAGAGGTGACAAGCATGAGCCACTATGCCCAGTTTAACAAGCGTTCTAAGAAAGGACTTCCTGTAACTTCACACATACACTCTCTCTCTCTCTCCCCCTCCGTCCCTCCCACTCTTTCTTTCTCCTTCCCTCCTTCTCCTTCCCTCCCTCTTTCCCTCCCTCTCTCCCCCTTTACCTCTCTCCAGGGGCACGTATTTCTTTCCTGTTCTATTTTTTTCCTTTATTTCACTGACTGTTTTCTTGTTTTGTATTATGTAAGGCAGAGTCTCACTCTGTAGCACAGGCTGTTTCATACTTGCCTCAGTCTTTCTGGGTGTTGGAAGCAAAGGTGTGAGCCACCACTACCAGCTGTTTCACTGTAGCTGCAGTATCTGCTTCCACATCCAGCCTGGGTGATGACCAAGAATCTCCATCGGAGCCTGGCCTTGGAGATTCGAGAAAAGTTTAACTAGTTGATCTGCCTGGGTGGCTCTGCCTTGTTCGTGCTATTTGGTGTGTACGGTCTTGAGGCACAGGGAGATGGAGGAAGTTGCGTTGTGGCCTGGGAACTGTAGTTTGCATGTGGCCCAGTGATTTCCCCCCATGGGGCGGAGGGACAAGTGTCACAGGCACCAGATGAGGTAGCATATTTTCTTCCTTAAATACAGTCTTTAGGCAGGGTGTGGGAAGAGTGGGGGTGGGGAGCCGGATGTGGTGATACATGCCCATCACAGTAGCTTGGGAGGCTAAGGCCAGATGGTTGGGAGTTTGACGCCAGCCTGGGCTACATGGCAAGACCCTGCCTCCAGGAAGAAAAAAGGGAATGAAAGAAAGAATGTTTAAAAAAAATGTTCACTGACAACACAGTTTATTAAAACATCCTGTTCTTTTTTATTACTTTTTTATGACTTTTAAATTATTTTGACTTGTGGTCATTACATGTATGTAACTTGAAATCCTTTGTCATCTTTACTTTATGTCTGAGACAGAGTTTTGCTGTGGCCTGAAACTCCCCATGTAGACCTCAAACTGGCCTTGAACTCACAGAAATTGGCCTCTGCCTCTCCAGTGCGGGATTGATTTACTTAAAAATGATTTTTTGGGCTGGAGAGATGGCTCAGAGGTTAAGAGCATTGCCTGTTCTTCCAAAGGTCCTGAGTTCAATTCCCAGCAACCACATGGTGGCTCACAATTATCTGTAATGCGGTCTGGTGCCCTCTTCTGGTCTGCAGGCATACACACAGACAGAATGTTTTATACATAATAAATAAATATTTAAAAATGATTTTTCAGATTTATTATTGTGTGTGCCTGTCAGATCCCCTGGAACTGGGGTTATTTACAGTTGTGAGCCGTTATGTGGGTTTGGGAACTTAACTCAGGTCCCCTGCAAGAGCCATCTCTCCAACTGCTGGGTGTAAGGGTGTGGACCACCACACCTGCCTACTTTTTATTTGTATCTTTTTAAGTTAATTTTTCTTTTGAACCATGGCAGGAATGGACCTCAGGATCTCGCTCACACTGGACATGTGTTCCACCATTGAGTGGCTTCCCCAACCCTCCTTTACCATGTTCAAGTGTATTGTTCACTGGCACCAAGTTCATTCACATAAGTTTTTTTTTTTTTCTACAGTTTCTACTTGTTTTGAGGCCGGCCTGGTCTACAGAGTGAGTTCCAGGACAACCGGGGTTACAATATCAAACAATCCATTCCCTCAAAGAAAACTTGTTTTTTTTTTAATGTTTGTTTGTTTTGTTTTTCTTTTTTTTTTTTTAATTTTTCGAGACAGGGTTTCTCTGTGGCTTTGGAGCCTGTCTTGGAACTAGCTCTTGTAGCCCAGGCTGGCCTCAGAACTCACAGAGATCCACCTGCCTCTGCCTCCCAAGTGCTGGGATTAAAGGCGTGCGCCACCACCGCCCGGCTTTGTTTTGTTTTTCAAGACAGGGTTTCACTGTGTAGCTCTGGCTGTCCTGAAACTCGCTTTGAAAACTAGACCAGCCTCAAACTCACAGAGATCCCCTGTCTCTGTCTTCCAAGTGTTGGGATTAAAGGTGTGCACCACCACTGCCTGGTATACCTGGGGTTTTTGCTTGTTTGTTTTCCTTTTTCCTCTAGGTAGGGTAGTGATGCTCTGAGCACACCACTCTCCTAATTCCCCCCCCTCCCATTTTGTTTTTTGGGTTTTTTTTTTTGTTTGTTTGTTTGTTTTTAGGTAAGGTCTCTTCGTGTAGCCCTGGCTGTCCTAGAACTCACTTTGTAAACCAGAGTGGTCTTGAACTCAGAGACCCGCCAGCCTTTGCCTCCCAAGTGCTGGAATTAAAGGTGTGCACCACCACCCATGCCTTGTTTTTTTTATTCTCTGGATTCAGGACGGGTAAAATATTTCCTTAGCACCCTTCAGCCACCCAGGGAGTGGGAAGCCCTGAGTCAGCATTCTGTTTAAACAAACAAGCAAAAAGAGTATGAGGAATGTCTTTGTTTTTAATGACCTTGGACTGTCCACTGTGCTGTTATCACTGGTGAGAGCTCTGAAGTGAGTGCTTGCTGACGCACTACTGAGGAAGTCTGTGAACTGATCCCTGAGCTTTTATCTTCTAGAGGCGAGATGCACAGCCCCAGTGTGTCGTGTCCCATGGGAGTCATGTGTCTCTTCACATTACACAACACATGTATCTTGTGACTATTTTGGTTTAGTATATTTTCATGGGTGTTTTTTGGTGCTCGGGATGGAACCCTGGCATCACACATGTGAGGCAGGTGTTTGCCTCTCAGTACCTTCTTTTGTAATGTGTTTATATTTCATGTGTATGGGGGTTTTGTGTGTGTGTGTGTGTGTGTGTGTGGTGTGTGTGTGTGGTGTGTAGTGTGTGTGTGTGTGTGTGTGCACCACTTGTGTAGGTCTAATACCTTTGGAGGACAGCAGAGGCTGTTGGATCCTCAGGAACTGGGGTTATAGGTTGTGAGCAGCCCCAGAGGTACCCAGTTGGGGTCCTCTGCATGTGCGGCAGTCACACTTAGCTGGGGCGCCGTCTCATCAGCCCTGCACCCGTTTTCAGTGACGCACTTCATGGCTTCCTGTTATCTCTCATTCTGATACTCAAGTCCTTCTCAGTCCGAGCAGGAGTAGGACCTTCAGACTTCCATTTCATTCATCTGCCTTCCTCAGCTGAGAGCTGACCTTTCCCTTCACGGGTGGGTGTGGCCCACCATGGTGACTCACCCTGTTGGCCTGTTGTCTTTCAGGTGAACTTGGGACCGGACAAAATGGTAGTGGATCTGACCGACCCCAATCGGCCCCGCTTCACCCTGCAGGAGCTGAGGGACGTGCTGCAGGAGCGCAACAAGCTCAAGTCGCAGCTGCTGCTGCTGCAGGAGGAGCTGCAGTGCTACAGGAGGTGAGCTCCCCGCAGCGGCCTTGGTGCTCAAGGCCTTCATCGCGCGCTGACTCCTGGTGCTCTCATCCGGTTTACTGAACATACGCACGTGCCAGGCACCACGTGCACAGCTGCACAGCACTGGACCGTGCTGCCCCTGGTAGCAAAAGGTCCTCAATATTTTAATAGGGAAGCGGTGACCAAGTGAAGTCCAGGCAAGCTGCCAGGTGGTGGTGGCAGTGGCATGCGTCTTTAATCCCAGCACTCAAGGGGCAGAGGCAGGCTGTTCTCTATGAGTTAAAGGACAGCCTAGTCTGCATTGTGAGACCTTGTCTCAATGCACAACAGCAAATACCTTCTTCTGTTTATTTTTGGTGTCAGGGCTGGAACCCGAGGCCTGCTGTGTTCTTAGAACACATGCCTGTGCTGTGCCGCTGACATAAAAACCCAGGAAAGAGATCCGCAGTGCAACTGTTTACTCATCCCTGCTCTCCCACTTTCCCAGTGGCCTGCTTCCACCCAGAGAAGCTCCAAGAGGAGGAAGAGAGAAAGATGCTGTGGTTACCATGGGCAACAGTGAGAAGGAAGAGAGGACCATCATGAAAAAGCTGTGAGTCACCTGGATGCCCCTATGACCACTAGCTCATGACGATGACATGCTGTGGGATGAGGGGAGGCTGGCCAGGCCTGGCATGGGAGGTTCTCCTCTGCTAGGGTGTGGCTGCAGCCCGGAGGAAAGTCTTCACGCCACTTAGTTATAACTGTACCAGTGCTAGGAGGAAGTTTAAGCTTGGGACACATCCTGGTACGTGTGGGCAAGAGCCTGCCCATGGATGAGAGTCTCTGTGACTCAAGTACTTTGAACCATAATGTTATTAATAGTGTTACAGTTATTCATGGGGTCACTTTCCAAGATTTCACCTAGTCATGGACAACCAGGATCCAAAAATACTTAATGGACTATTCCAGAAATAGTTGAGCTTTCAGGAGGGTATGGTGGTGCACACCTTTAATCTCAGCACTCAGGAGGCAGAAGCAGGTGGATCTCTGGGAGTTTGAGGCCAGCCTTGTCTACAGAGTGAGTTCCAGGACAGCTCTTTATACAGAGAAACCCTTTGTCAAGGAAAAAGAAAGAAAGAAAGAAAGAAAGAAAGAAAGAAAGAAAGAAAGAAAGAAAGAGTGAGAAAAAGAAAGAGTGAGTTTGCCAGTTTCTGGTTGTATGCTGTTCTAAGCAGTGTGGTGAAATATTCTACTTCCCACCATGTCCAGTCTGGGATATGAACTGTCTGGCCATCTTTCTGAAGCCAGGCTGTCCACACCATCTGCGTGGCCATCGTGTAGTGGCCATGGGTCAGCGGTAGCCAGTGAACCTCCTGTCAACAGTGGCTTCAAGGCAGGAGAGTCTTCAGCGGGCAGCTTGGCATGCCAAAGAGAAGCTATCTAGAAGGAATTTCTCGTAAATAAAAAGAGGGAAGTTGGGGCTGCAGCGATGGCTGGCAGTTAAGAGCACTGACTGCTCTTCTGCTCTGACGGGGTTTCTGTGCTGCCACTAAATACTGAGCAAAGCAGTGTGGGGAGGAAAGGGTTTATCTTACTTGCATTTCCATATAACAATTCATCATCAGAAGCCATTAGGGCGCTGTCGTGTGAAACAACTCTTCCTGGGAAGATGAAACACACAGCGACTCACTCTGGATAGGGAACCCCCGACAGATCAGAGTACAGATACCACCAGGGCCCATCTTGGTGAACCATGAGTTTTATTGAGGCTACTTGAAGGAATCTGGGTAAGAGGTTACTTAGAGGAGCAGAAATGACTCAAGGACAGCTGCATCACCAAAGCCCACCCCAACATGGGTGACAGCTCATGAAGCTGGGAACCAGGAGCCCCTGCAGGCTGCTCAGCAGCTTGGAGAGTGTCCTTTCTGGGACCTCAGTTGGTCTAAGCCTCTTCCAGGCTGCTGACTGGTCTGGTCCGAGTCTCCTTTGAGGCTCTGTTCATTTAAGTCTCGGAGGGACTCTCAGCTTTTATTGCTTATTCTGGCAGGGAGGGCCTAGTGAATCTGGTCAGTTTCAGGGACCTCCTGAAGCTCCTTTTAGATGTTTTGCTTCCTGCTTAAGGAGCTGCCCTGCATGATGGAACCTGGAACTCACACAGGGCAGGGACCTGGAGGCAGGAGCTGATGTAGAGGCCATGGAATGGTGCTGCTTACTGGTTTGCTCCTCATGGCTTGCTCAGCCTGCTTTCTCATAGAAGCCAGGACCACCAGCCCAGAGACAGCACCACCCACAGTGGCTGGACCTTAATGAGCCAGTTTCTCAATAGAAGCTCCCTTCTCAGATAATGCTAGTAGGTTGTGTCAAGTTGACAGAAAACTTAGCACACAGGGAGTATGTTTAATCAGCAGATTCCCTGAGAGTACGGTCACAAGCCCTGTGTGTACTGTAGAGACCCTGGAAATTCTGATTCAGTAGCAGAATCCTCCAGCTTTCAGATGTCGACACCCATTTCTTCCTCTTGTCTAATGGCAGTGGCTAGTGTCCCAAGCTCTACCTCCTAAGATTGCTACCCAGTGTAAATTCCGCTGGAGCCTAGATTTCCCAACATGTAACCTGAGGACAATAGAACACTTCCTTCTATCACAGAGTAACAGGTGATGGCACACTATTTCCTGACACTTTTTACATATATTCCTAAACTAATTCCTTCCCCAACCCCCTTTTTTTGGTTTGAGATAGACTTTCTTTGTGTAACAACCCTGGCTGTCCAGAAACTCGCTCTGTAGACCACGCTGGCCTCAAACTCACAGAGACCCACCTGCCTTTGCCTCCTGAGTGCTGGGTACACCACCTGGGTGCACCTTTTTCTTTTAGAAAGATTTATTTATCTTTATTTTATGTCTATTGGCGTTTTTTCTGCCTAATGTGCATTTAGTGTCAGTGCCCTCAAAGGCCAGAAGAACACATCAGATTCCCTAGAACTGGAGTTACAGCAAGAGGTCTTAACCACTGAACCATCTCTCTCTAGCTCCTTTTTTAATTTTTTAAAATGATGTATATGTGCATGCATCTATATGCAAGTGTGCTCTTTTTTTTAAAAATATTTATTTATTTATTATCCATTCAATATTCTGTCTGTGTGTATGCCTGCAGGCCAGAAGAGGGCATCAGACCTCATTACAGATGGTTGTGAGCCACCATGTGGTTGCTGGGAATTGAACTCAGGACCTTTGGAAGAGCAAGCAATGCTCTTAACCACTGAGCCATCTCTCCAGCCCGCGAGTGTGCTCTCTTGCAGCTAAGCCATTTTTCTAACCCCTGGTGTTTCTTCCTCAGCACCAAGGAGGGAGCCTATCTATGGTCTCTCAATTTTTCTTTTCTTGAGACACGATCTTACTGGCATTCACTGTGTAGACCTGGATGATCCTGAACTCACAGACATCTGTCTGCCTGCTCAGGAGTGTGCCCTGAGTGCTGGAATAAAGATGTGCATCACCATGTTTTGTTTTTAACAGTAAATTTTTAAAAATTAGAATATATCCTTTCACCCTTCCCATTTGCCCCTCCTCTCAAATTCATGGCCTCTATTTGTTTTTTTGAGAGACAGAGTTCGTCTGTCAAACAGTCATGGCTGTCCTGGAACTCACTCGGTAGACCAGGCTGGCCTCGAACTCACAGAGATCTGCCTGCCTCTGCCTCCTGAGTGCTGGGATTAAAGACATACACCACCACCACCCAGCAAATAAATAAATAAATAAATAAATAAATATTTATTTATTTATTTATTTATTTATTTATTGAGACAGGATATGTCTAGGTGATTCTGGCAGTCCTGGAACTTGCTACATAGACCATGCTGGGATTGAAGTCGTGCCCGTGCCATTATCAGTTTAATCACATACTCTACCACTGACCTCTATTCCCAGTCCTTGTCTTTTGAGACAGAATCTTACTAACAGTTGCCCAGGTTGGCCTTGCATTACTGATCCTCCTGCCTCCACTCCCCAAGTGCTGAGATTACAAATGTGTGTCCCTACCAGTACACCCAGGCTGAGGTCCCATGCTTCATGCAGGGGAACACAAGGAGCTCTAAGACCAAGCGAGCTCCGTGGTGCTGTCTGGGGAAGTGCAGCTGTTTCACCCTTTTCTGTATATCTTGGTCTAAATGAAGCCAGAAACCACTAGTTTCTTTCAGCCTCCCCTCTGGGAATTCTTCAAGCCAAGTCATTGGCATTCAAGCCAAATAAGGTAAATGTAAAATGTTGCAGATTCACATCAGATAAACTCACTAAACTGGTGAAGGAATCAGGGGACAGGTGACTTTTTGAATAAGTAGCCAGGCTAAGGAAGATTTTTATCATTGTCTTGCAACTAATGAGGAGCCAGGGGAGGAGGTGTGTGTGCATCTATGTGGCTCAGGTGCTTTCAGTCTTTTGTTTTCTTGAGGCAGAGTTTGTCTGTGTAGCACTCTGTAGACTAGGCTGGCCTCAAACCCAGTGACCCCGCTGGCCTCAAACCCAGTGACCCCCTGCCTCT
This sequence comes from Arvicola amphibius, assembly GCF_903992535.2. Classification (NCBI taxonomy): domain Eukaryota; kingdom Metazoa; phylum Chordata; class Mammalia; order Rodentia; family Cricetidae; genus Arvicola; species Arvicola amphibius. The sequence continues at coordinate 82,594,180 of NC_052056.1, read as the reverse complement.
GCCACCAGAGTGCTGGGATTAAAGGCGTGCGCCACCAGCACCTGCATGGACAGTTATCAGCATATCTGTTATGGTTTTGGTCCCTGGTCCCTTTAAGAGACAAGCCATGCCTACTTCCTCCCCCATCCGCTGAGGCAGGCTGATCTTCAGCTTCCAGCCTGAGCTCGCTCTCCCTCCCTCCCCACTTCTCTGCCCCCCCACCCCATCTCTCTCCACTCTCCTCTTCTGTCTCTCTCTCTCTCTCTCTCTCTCCCCCCCTTTCCCCCTTCATAACTCCCTGAATAAATATTCAACCTCACTCTGCATGTCGTGTCTATCCATGTCTCTGTCTCCTGCCCGCCCGCCATGTGTTTCCCTGCCTGGGACCAGCCACATGGCCCGCTACCACCATTTGGAGCATTTCTGCCTGCCTACAGCTGCCGCCTGGGACCCATTTTTTAAAAGAACAACAATATCTCTTATATGTTCTTCGTTGCAACAATTTTTCTTAACATTATAGGTGATATTGAAAAGCCACTTTTACCCCTTCTACCATAAAACCCCTAAAAACGGAAACCATGGGCACTGACTGGCAGGGGTCAGGAAGCTGGCTGCTCACTTTGCTCAAGTTGGCCTGGTCTTTCATTTCCCAGGCCCTCAAATTGCTCACCTGTAAAATAGAAATATTAATCATGCTGAACACCAAATTGATGAGTGCGAAATAAGCCAAGGATGGAAATATCTACAGCAATATTTTCCCATGAGAAGCCCTGAACAACAACAGAAAATTTAACAAAAGAAAAGAAAATGCTGGACAATGGTGGCACACGCCTTTAATTTTCCTTATCCATTCCTGGGTCAAGAGGCATTTAGGTTGTCACAAATTTACTTTTAATTACATTTATTAATTTGGTTGTTTATGGGCTCATTCCACAGCAGCTTTGTGCAGTTTAGGCAGCTAGTCAGTCAACTCACCTCTTCTACCATGTGGGTTCCAGGGATCAAGTTCAGGCTGTCAGGCTTGGGGTAAGTGACTTTACCCCCGTAACATCACACAGGCCTGAATGAATGGCGTCCTCAGCCTGCTCTCTCTTCCTTTCCCCTCCATCCAGGTTCTCTTTCCGGTCAGGGAAGCATACCTAGACTGAAGGCCATGGCCACGGGGGTGACCCTCTGACTGGAGACTACAACTGCCAAGATGTCTTCTGGAACCATCTCTCTGTGCCATGTTTATGTTTATGCTCTGGGCTTGCACACTCGTTTCCCCTCAGAGCAGTCAAAGGGAAGATGTTCTCATGCTCCCCAGGGACAGAGCTAGACAGCCACCAAGCTTTGGCCAGGACAGGTGAGGAAATACCAGGATTCTAAAGGAACACAGCACAGCCACATCCTGCCTCCAAACATGGAGAGGCCTCTGGCCTACAAGCCTGTTCCAGCATCAGCGAGAATCTGGTCATTAACATGTGGCAGAGAGAGACGAAAATGTGGGAAAATATGGAACTGACTTCACTGATATTTGGTGAAACTTTTTTTCTCATGCAACTTTATATGACTTTTGTATTAAAAGTAAAATGGCCTTTATACTTTCTATTGCTGTTTCAGAGTGGTCTCTTAAGAGTGCATACGCCTGTGGGCATACAGCAGCTCAGTATGGAACCTGGTGAGGTGTCAGCCAAGGAGGCTGTCTCTGCAGCCTGAAGGAAATGTGGAGCTCTGACTCAAAGGGGACTCAAGGCATCTGAGCTCCAGTAGTGCAAAGTGCTTCTCATTTTATTACTAAAGCAAGTAAAACATTAGGTGTCAGATCCCCTGGAACTGGAGGTACAGACAGTTGTGAGCGACCATGTGGGTGCTGGGAATTGAACTTGGGTCCTTGGGAAAAGCAGTAGTCAGTGCTCTTAAGGACTGAGCCACCTTTCCAGTCGTTAGAGGACAATTTTAGAGAGTAGGTTCTGGACTTCCACCTTGTTGAGGTGGGGTCTTCCTTTTTTCTAATTTTCCATGTATTCCAGCATTGCTGGCTCTGGAGCTTCTGGGGAATTCTTCAGTCTCTGCTTCCATCTCCCTGTCAGAATGCCGCTTTACATAGTGGTAGCTGGCATGGAATTCACAGAGATCCATCTGCCCCTGTCTCCCGAGTGCTGGGGCCAAAGGCATGTGCCGATATCCAGCTCTGTAGGTGGGTTTCACAGACTGAACTTGACTCACTGGGCTTGTTGCAGCTGGTGCTGTATGGCCCTGGTTCTCCTGGAACTATCTATGTAAGAGCAGGCTGGACTTGAACTCATAGAAATCTCCCCGAGTTCTGGGATTGGGGGTGGTGGCTAATGCTTTTACACAGTCGTTCACATTCAGCTTAAAATACCAGAACTGGGAGGCCTTCACTAGCTATAGGCCTTGTGCACTTGGAAAGGTTTGAAATTATTTTTTTTAAATATTTATTATATATAGCATTCTGCCTGCGTTTGCCTGCAGGACCAAAGAGGCACCAGATCTCATTATAGATAACTGGGAATTAAACTCGGGACCTTTGAAAGAGCAGCCAGTACGCTTAACCACTGAGGCATCTCTCCAGGCCCACTATTTTTACTCTTAAGGATACCTGCACCGATTACCATATGCAAAGCACTAGTCCAAGGGTCGTTTCAGTATCAACACATCACATCAGCTCTTATACTCCTATTGCATCAGTGCCCTTTGAGGGCAATGGGCAGGCTGTTCCATTTGACAGACACGATCTCTAAACCATCCAGTACCAACAGGTGGCAAAGCCAGTCGACATATGACTGGGCAGATGCAGCTCTAGGAGGTACCAGGTGATGCTAAGAAATCTATCTTAAGAGTCAAACCTACAGCCGGGAATGGTGGTGTATGCCTTTAATCCTAGTATCCTCAGAGGAAGAGGCAGGCAAATCTTGAGTTCCCGATGTCCAGGGATATCACACAGTGGAACTATGTCTTGGGAAACAGTCAAATGTACTGAATTTGAAATAACAGAACCTGTATGGGGATGTATGTGACCAGCACTAGGAAGATAGAGGAGTAAGTATCAGTTCAAGGTCATACCTGGCCACTTAACAGTTCAAGGGCAGCTTGGACAAGTCTCAAAACAAGACAGTCATACTAGCTACCATTTAGGGTATTTGCCATATGCTAGTCATTACCCAGAGGTACCATATATATTACCAAACTCCCAGGAGTCATTTTATAAAGGTGACTCAGGAACCCAATTCTAAAATACACACTTGAATTCTGGCTCCCTAGGACAAACCCTAAATTGTCTCATCATGAAATTAGATCTCACCATATATTTTGTTTTTGTAGACAGGGTTTGTTTAGAGCCTGTCCTGGAACTAGCTCTTGTAGCCCTCGCTGGCCTCGAACTTAGAGATCCACCTGCCTCTGCCTCCTGAGTGCTGGGATTAAAGGCGTGCGCCACCACTGCCCGGCTCCCACCATCTTTTCTATATTTATTTATATGCCACAGTATGTGTAAAGCTCAGAATAGAACTTTCTCTTCTGGGGATTGGTTCTCTTCTTCCATGTGTGTGGGTCCCAGAGACCAAACTCAAGCAATCAGGCTTGGTGGCACAAATCTTTACAGGCTGAGCCACCCGTGTCCCACCCACCCATTTTAGTCCAGCTTACCCGCATAAAACAGAACACATAGGTGGCGTTGCCTGGCAATAAATATTTTAATTCTTTTCGCTTTATTTTTATGATGACAAATAATTTTCAAGTTTATTTCCTTTTTTTGTTTGCTATTTAAATACAAAGCTAAGCCACAAACAGGTACAACCAAGACATTTTATCTCACAGTTACACCCTCCTGTCGGATCCTCCTCCAAGTCTTACCACTGACCGGACTAGCAAAGGGTGTGGGGAAGACTTTCTTAGGTAGCACCATCAAGAGGCTGGGGGACGGGGGAGGTGTTGGGGACAAGGGTAAGTTCTCATACCTAGCTCCAAAGCCACAGCCCCAAGATGGAAGGAAATCAACCTACTTCTGCTATCACATGTTAAAAACTATCATGCTGATTCTCTGGCTGCCAGGCACCCTAGTGCCACACATCTGATGCCCCCAGAGGTCCTGGGCTGCGGCATCTTCACAGGATACCAGGGGTTCTGCCTTGGCAGCAGGTAGAGAACTTTCCATGCAGCAGAATCAGGGTTGCAGGTTGAGGGTGGAGCGGTGGGTAGGTGTGTATGGACTTAGTAATTTCTGGTCCCACTACAAAAATCTTACTTTTGATTAGAAGAGTACCATCTCAAATCTCTACACAAACCATCCAGCCAAGCCAAAAAGCTTAAAAAAAAAAATCCAGAAGAAAACAGTCATTTCACTCCTTTCAAAACCTATATACATGTAAGTTGTTTTCTGTGGTTTTTTTTCCATTTTTTTTTATTTTTTTAAAACGTTTTGTTGTTTTATTATTTTTTTTTTAAAATAAATTCAGTGTTCACATTTCTATAAAGAATTAATGCAGTTTCAGGAGACCTGCCCCGCTGGGGCAGGAGAACAGTGCTTTTCCCGGCCTGCCTCTAGTCTGACTGCCCACCCTGATGCTTCGAGGTGCCTGGAAAAGCCGAAAGCCTGTGGAAGAGGTCTGTTCCCGGCCGGGCTTCTGAGCCCCGGGCTCAGTAAGCTTTGGAGAAAGCAGAGGGGAAGACGAGCTTACTGCAAAACTTTTGCTAAAAAATATTCACACACGTCAATGTGTACGCCTGTCAAGACGCTGAGGAGAACAAGAGCTTGGAGACATCCCGTCCAGGCTGTGCGTGGGGGTGGCAGCACCCTCACACCCGCCTGTCCTTGGATGTGGGGTGCGGGGGAGTCCTGGCTTTCATCTTGGGCAGAGCCCGGCTTCCTAGTTCACGTTCCACTCCATTCTCTACACCTGTGCCGGTCGAGTCCTCGACTGCGCGGGAAGCACAAACGCTCAATTGTATGCAAAAAGGTACAAAAACAACAAGAATATAAAAGTTTTGGTAATATAAGGCCATCTGTTCAAGTCCACCTTGGAAACCTGTAACAGATATTTAAATACTACATGAAAAGGCATCTTTAATAGACTTTTTAAAAACATCTGAAGTAATTAGCTAAGAGTAAGTGTGTGTAAAAAAAAATCATTTCCCTTTGAGGGCACTTTGTCCTTTGAAGAAGGAGGCAGGGTGGCAGGGAGGCCACATGGTTAGTGCTTCAGCCAAGGATAGGCCTCAATGGAGGCCTTGCTGCGGTCACCATAGTCGTACAGGAGCTCTTCCCCAGCTGCAATGTCGCGGGAGGCGATGAGGATGAGGTGAGGCACGCCATCGATGTCATGCAGTTTGGTCTGGCAATTCCCGCACTTACTATGATTGATCAGCCTTCCCAGGCGATTAGTTTCTCGAGTGGCATCCACGCTGGTGTGGTGGGAGAGCAAAGGGATTACACTGATACAGAGGCCTCTAACCTGCTGGGATCTTGCCCCATGACTGGAGGGTGTTGACTGGCAGCTGCACTTGGGGGAAGACAGTTCAACTCCAAAGGCTACTTTGGAGAGCTTGGAGACAGACCCAAAGAACTCTCTATGGAGCTAACTGTAGTGTTTCAAAATATATAAATGGATACAAACCAGCTCCCCTGACCTCAGCCAGGAAGGAACAATTACTATCTTAGTGAGCTACTGAGGGAGAGAGGCCCTGGGAGCTGCTGAGCAGTTTTCTAGGGGATAAGTCCCCTCCTGCTTGAGGACAGCTGCAATCCCAAAAACTAACTAGGGAGGTGAAAGCAGCTGATCTCACTGGACATGGCTCTACAAGCTTGCAATCCTAGTGCGCAGGAAGCTACAGCTGGAGGCTAATGAGTCTGAGGTCAGCCAGGGCTACAGTGAGCCCTGATCTATCGGTAACAAGCAAGGAAATTGATCGAGACTCAGGAAGGATCCAGGGCATCCAGCTCTGTGCCTGTCCTCCACTGGTCACTCACAGGGTACTCACCAGTAGGTTTTGCTCAGATATTGAAAATAGTACATGTAGCAGCCTGTGGAGGGGTCTTGTGCATACAGAGCCTCCCGCTTCTTGGCATCGGTGATCTCAATGAGGTCCCCATGGTATTCAACCACAAAGTCTCCCCGGGAGAACTGCTTGGTGGCAATCACACCCCGGCCTTTTCCATCAATGAGATCAATCTGTCAGAAGGTGACAAGACATCATGAGTTCATAAATGTTAAGAGATGTCACCAAGCATGGTGTCTTCCAGGGGCTTGGACTACATTAAAATAAAAAAAAAAAAAAAACTTTATTGGAAGGGCCTCAATAAAAATAAAACCCACACCAGACAGTAATAACGCACGCCTTTAATCCCAGTACTTGGGAGGCAGAGGCAGACAGATCTGAGTTCAAGGCCAGCTTAGTCCACAGAGTGAGTTCCAGGACAGCCAGGCCTGTCCTGCCTTGTCTTGAAAAACCAAAAATAAAATAAAAAAATAAAACTTACTCACTAGCCAGGTGGTGGTACACACACCTTTAATCCCAGCACTCAGGGGCAGAGGCAGGTAGATGGATTTCTGAGTTTGAGGACCAAAGCTCTAAAGCTACACAGAAAAAGTCAGATAAAATCAACCAAACAACCAAAAAAACCCACTCACTGTGCAATAGCTTAATAGCTTTTTTTTTCTTAGTTTTTTGAGACAGGGTTTCTCTGTATAGCCCTGGCTGTCCTGGAACTACCTCCTGTAGACCAGGCTAGCCTCGAACTCAGAAATCCACCTGCCTCTCCCGAGTGCTAGGATTAAAGGTGTGCACCATGGCATGGCTTTTACTAAAGTACAGGGTCTAGTTCAGGCTATTCCCATCCCACCATGTAAACGAGAGCCTTTATGCCATTACAAAGTACATTCCTTTTTTTAATATTTATTTATTAATTTATTATGTATACAATATTCTGTCTGTGTGTATGCCTGCAGGCCAGAAGAGGGCACCAGAGCCCATTACAGATGATTGTGTGCCACCATGTGGTTGCTGGGAATTGAACTCAGGACCTTTGGAAGAGCAGGCAATGCTCTTAACCGCTGAGCCATCTCTCCAGCCCTACAAAGTACATTCCATATGCAACACTATGACACCATTGGGGACTCTGGCCCAAGCGGGTACCAGTTGGAATAAGATTGTTCTAAAAAGTAGTAACAATGTTTTAAGGGCCAAGTGTCTCTGAGAGATTATGAAATCCATGATGGGATGAACTTGGAGCTTTATTACCAATAGACGGGAATTCCTTCTCCTTGCCTAACCTGCCTTCTTCCTCTCCGCCCTCATTTGACACTGGTATAGATGCCCATTTTTAACAATTCACATGAATAACAACTTCAATGCTGAGAAAACAAAACAAACAAAAAAGTACACTTCATGTTAGGCTCCCAGCTGAAATTTTGCAGATGAGAAAACTGAGTCACATGTTCAAGACCACAGAGCTAGGAAATGGTGGTGTTGGGGGTTCTGGTCCGTAAGATTCTCTGCTTGTTGGGGAGGAGCAGACCCAGCATCCTGAGCCTCCTACAATCCAATAATCTTGGTGTTCTTCACACTTGTTCCAAATGGAAACACAGGATGGATGGCTACTCAAGGGGCCCAGGACTAAGTTGAGAATTTATAGGTGGCATCTAGGCCAGACACATCTGCCTCAATACCCTGGCATAGAGAGGTAGTCCCCTCACGCAAACCACGTGTATAGAACATACCAAGAGTCTGTGTGTGGCTCTGATTCGGCACATGCATAGCATGCAGAGGGCGGGGTCCAGTCCCCAGCACCAACAGAAAACAAGACCCACCAGGAGAAAAGCAAGAGCCTTAGATCTCGCCATGGGTAGCAGTTTGGGATACACTTTATCTTTTGCTTGCTGTGTTCTTTCTTTAAGGACTGAACACAGGGCTTCGCCCATGCTCGACAAGCTTTCTGTCATTGAGCTACATTCCAAGCCCCCTTTTTGTATTGAATGGACTCCATGGCTTAGACAAGACTTGATCTTAGGATCTGAAGACTATGCTACCTCAACCTCCTAAGGAGCTGGGATGACAGCGTCTGCTGCTATCCCACTGCAACTTTCTCTTTTTCATAGCTCACCCAGGGCCAGGCTTAGTGGTGCTCGCCTTTAATCCCAGAACTTTGGAGCAGAGGCTACACAGTGAGAGACTCTGTCTAAACACAACAAACAAACCAAAAGAGTTCTTTCAAGGGCTGGAGAGATGGCTCAACACTCAAGACCACTTCTTGTTCTTTTTTTTTTTTTCATGGTTTATTTTTTTATATTTAAAAATTTCCATCTCCTCCCCCACTTCTTGTTCTTGCAGAGGATCCAGTTCAGTTCCCAGTACCCATGCCACCACATTGGACAACTTACGACCAGCTGTAACTCCAGCTCCAAGAGATCTGATACCCTCTTCTGGCCTGTTTGCAACCCCATTCCATTTGCATAAAACAGGAAGATATACACAGGTGCATATACAAAAAAAATCCTTTGTAAAGATTACATTTAGAAACGGAGCTGAGAGACAGTGAAGCAATTAAGAGCACTTATTCTTGTATAGAGCCTGGATTCTCAGGACCTACATGGCAGATCACAATGACAGACCACGAAACTCCAGTTCCAAGAAATCAAATGCCTTCTTCTGACTTTTTTGTATTTCAAGATAGGGGTTCACTGTAGCTTTGGAGCCTGTCCTGGAACTAGCTCTCGTAGACCAGGTTGGTCTATTATTGTGGACATTTCACCACAATCAAGTGGATGATTCCTCTGTGCACTTTTTCTGACACATTTGCTTCACAAGAGCTTTTGAGTGTGGCTCTATGACACCCTAAAGGGTTTCGGCAGCCAGTGATCATGTGTAGCCAAGGCAGCCTTCTGGCTGGTCTCAGTCATGTGCTACGTAGTAAGGCCGTCACTACAATGCAGTGACGCTGTGGCCTTACCTTCATGCCTTCTTCCTTCCCGCTCTCAATCAATTCATCAATTTTTTTCTTTTCTTCAGACTGGGTAGAGAGGAAGCAGAAGAAGAGTGTTAGCACTCACTCACCATGCTAAGGCCGACCTGCGAGGCCAGAGCCCTGAGCACACCTGTCCTCACTCATCTGCGGTGAGAAACCCATCATTTAGTTTCTCTGGGACAGGAAGGACACAGCTCTGGGTTGCTTGCTATACTTAAAGACTTGGTTTCTCAGCACTCGGGAGGCAGAGGCAGCCGGATCTCTGTGAGTTCGAGACCAGCCTGGTCTACAAGAGCTAGCTCCAGGACAGGCTCTAAAGCTGCAGAGAAACCCTGTCTAGAAACTCCCCCCCCCCCCAAAAAAAGACTTGGTTTCTGAGACAGGTAGTCATTCTGAAAGCCCAGGCTGGCCTTGAACTCATGATCTTCCTGCCCCAGCCTCTAGAGTGTGGGAAAATAGGTAGACAGTATTATTCCCAGCTAGTTTGGATCTCAAGCATCTCCCAAAGGTTCTTGTGAGAAACCCAAGTCCTGTGGTGCTACTGGGAGGCACTGAAACCATTAAGAGGTAGAACCGAGTGTGTGAATGTGTGTGTTGGGGGGGTGTCCACTGGGGATGTACCCTGTATGGGGTAATGAACTCCTGCCTAGTTTCTCATTTTCAGCAATGAGGCAAGTGCCTTTGTCCCATGTGCTCTTCCATGAAACGCTGCCTACCTAACGCAAAAGGGGTCAGGTCATGGGCTGTCACCTCTAAAACAGGAACAGAGAACAAACTTTATAATTTCAGGTTATAAACACACTGCTTATCCTGCATAGTACTTTTTAAAAATGTTTAATTTACCAGTATCTAAAAATCAGGACTCTAGAGCTGGCAAGATGGCTCAGTGGGCAAAAGCATTTGTTGCTAATTCTGACCATCTGAATTTATCTCCAGAACCCACACAGTAGAAGGATGGAGCCAACGCCCTTAACACTGTCTTCTCTGACTACCACACCCAAACCATGGCACACAAATACCCCAGCTCCAAGTAAGTAAGTAAATGGAAAATCTGGATTCCAACTTCATGTGAAATCACCATCACCATGAACCGGGCACAGTGGTCTACGCCCACAATCCCAGCTGCTCAGGAGGGTGAGGCAGGACGTTCACACATTTGAGGGCTGCCTCAGTTACACAGTGAATTCCAGGCCAGCAGAGGGTAATCTGGCAAGGCACATCTTAAATCCCAGTACTCAGGGGCAGAGGCAGGTGGATCTCTGTGAGTTTGGGACCTGCTTGGTCTATAGAGTGAGTTCCAGGAGAGTCAGGACTACACAGTGAAGCCCTGTCTTGATAAACAAACAAGAAGAGTAAAAACGGGGGAGAGGTGCAGCACTAAGGAGACGATGCCTGCTCAGCATACGGTGTAATGCCCAGCACTACCAAATACACACAGAAATGGATGAATCACAAGAAGCAGATCAGAGGCTGTACTTGGTTTTTGTTTTGTTTTGTTTTTAAAGCTTTTTCGAGACATGATTTCTCTGTGTAGCCCTGGCTATGCTGGAACTCATTCTACAGGCCAGGTTAGCCTTGAGCTCACAAAGATTTGCCTGCCTCTGACTCCCAAGTGCTGGGATTAAAGGCGTGCGCCACTATTGCCCAGCCCAAACTCCATTCTTTACCTAGCACCAAGAGTCTTTTGAGAATATATTATTATTGTTGTTATTATTAATTTATTTAGATTTTTCAAGACAGGGTTTCTCTGTAGCTTTGGAGCCTGTCCTGGAACTCACGGAGATCTGCCTGCCTGCCTCCTGAGTGCTGGGATTAAAGGCATGCACCACCACCGTCCAGCTCTGCCTTTGTCTCTCAAGTATAGACATTAAAGTTATGCACTACCATGCCCAGCCCTTTTCAAAGTAAAAAATTTAGTGCCACGTTTTTTACTGTGCAGGGAGGAACTCAAAATCCCCTCAACAGACTCTCAGGTAGTGAGAACAGGCATCACCACGCTCACTCAACGCTGCTTTACTATATACCTTTGCACCATTCCTCTTTTCAGAGTTTTTTGTTTGTTTGTTTTGTTTTTCGAGACAGGGTTTCTCTGTGGCTTTGGAGCCTGTCCTGGAACTAGTTCTTGTAGACCAGGCTGGCCGCGAACTCACAGAGATCCTCCTGCCTCTGCCTCCCGAGTGCTGGGATTAAAGCGCCACCACCGCCCAGCTCCTCTTTTCAGTTTTGAGACAGTTCGACCTTGAACTCAGAAATCTGTCCGACTCTGCCTTCTAAGGGCTCGGATTAAAGCTTGAGTCACCACACCAGACTGTTCTACCGTGAACACAAGACTAGGTATCTTATGGACAAGGTACAGGCCTCCCCTCCCCCCATTGCCTTATCTACACCTCCTCACTACATAGCCAGCAGCTCTTCCAGAAAGCCGGGGCTTCAGCCTCTAGGCCTCTGAGCAGCTGTGCTTCCGGCAGAGTGACCTTTTCCCTCATCCATCTGCCTGCCGTTTCCTCCTTTGTTCCAGATTTGTCAAGACACCTTTTCTGGGAGACTGCAGACTCTTAAGGGGCCTTAGGCTCCACACTTGGTTCTACCAAGCTACTCTAGCTCACTAAGTTAATAAATATCCAAAGGTATTCAAGGTTGATTTTTTTGTCTTCCTGGCAGGACTGGTGACTGCAAGGAGGGTTTCGTGCATGGGCGACAAGGACACTAGAGCTGCTCTTCAGCACCGGCCACTTGAGTGCTTATTTCCTGACTATAGGTGCCTGAAACTGTTCACGGCAGAAAACCCTAGCAGGGCCAGAAGGCGGGAGTGGATTCTGGATGGACACACCTTGTGGCAGTTAATCACTCCAATATGTACAGAAAGGATGACCATTGAAGAGGTGTAGGCACCTGGGGATTTCCCTGTTGGGACTGAACACGACTGGGAGGAGCTGAGCCCAGGAGAGGTAGGCCAGGAGTTTGAGGTTTCTCAAAAGCCAGTCCTCAGTTCCTCAAGGATAACTCAGACACAGACAAAGCAGGCCAGAATGCAGACAGAGCAGGGTTAGAGCAGTCCTGAGGGAAGGTGGACAGGAAGGAAGGAAGGAAGGAAGGAAGGAAGGAAGGAAGGAAGGAAGGAAGGAAGGAAGGAAGGAAGGAAGGCAGGCAGGCAGGCTCCTTATGGTCCTCAGGTGGTACCAGAAACAAAACGGAAGGCAGGGCACTGCCAACAGTTACCATTCTTGCTATGCTGTGGTTGCCACCCAACAATGGGCAGGGCAGGCAGCCAACCGTAAGGGCTGGGAGCATCTCTCTGTGCACAAATCCTATGGCCCAAATCCCTCTCTCCTGCTCTAAACTCTGTACCTGGCTTTGCCCTGCCAGCTTGTTATTCCACCCTATGAGGTACCCCAGAACTCGGCACTTTGATTTCACTCTTAGCCACTTGGTCAAGAATGGTATCTCTTGGCTCACCAGTCTAGCCTAAATCCTCTGACAAACCTAGCCGCTATGTCCTCCAGCTTTCTCAAGAGAGCACAGACCCTGCCAGCAGCAGTCACAGCCACATCATCCTGGGCAGCTGTCACCTCACTGCTACAGCCAACGGCAGGGCATAAAGCTCTTTCAGCAGTGCCAAGACAAACAGCGAGGGGCAGTGTGGCTCTTGCTTGTACTGGTTCCTGGTCTAGTAACAGGGCACTTTCCCTGCCTGCAGCTTATCTGATGCAGGAAGTTGCTGGCCTGAGTCACATACGTCCCTCTGCAACCTTCTGTCTCCAGGCACAAGAGCACACAGCCTCAGCTGCTCCCACCCAGCAGTCCCCAGCCTCTCTGTGGGGCCTGCTATGGCTCCTGCCTGGCTGGGAGGAGCTCTGGGCTCTGTGGCCTGGCACCACCTCCGCTCTGCAGTGCTGCCTTTGAGAGTGACCTAGCACAGCCTCCCACTGCTGGCGGGCGCTAGAACAGCTCATTCTTGGCCAAAAGACACTGTCTTTGACAAGAAATAAAGCCAAATCTATTGGGGACATGAGGAGGGAGGGTGGGAGAAGTAGACCCTCCCCTCTTTTGGGTTTGTTTTTTAAATAAAGCCGCATCAATTAACAGGAGAGAAGATGACAGAGTTCCGTTGCTCCGCCTGTGTTATCTGCCATCTCAGATGCTGAGGAGACCTCTGCAGCAGATGAAATGATTCTTTCCTATGTGGAGGTGACCCGGAACCTCCAAAGTAAAAAAGACGTACAGGGAAATGGGAGGTGCGTGTGACCCTCAATCACTGTGTGGGAACAAGGAGGCATCTGGTCATACCCAAGGGGTTCAGAACAGAGAAACAATGACCACAGTACACTGCAGCAAATATTGGCAGGCTGTATACTCTGGGTTCTGGACGTATGAGACCACATGAGCTGGCTATCTTCCTGCCTACCGGCCACTTGATGTTCAGCTGGGAATAGACAGATAGGATACCTAGGAAATGTGTGTGTGTGTGTGTTAATTAACTGCCATTTGCACTCATTATAATACAAAAGGGTCTTATATAGCCCAAGCTGGCCTCAAATTCTTTAAATAACTTAGTCTTGTACTTTTGTTGCTTGTTTTTTTGAGATAGGGCTTCTCTATGTAGCCCTGATTACCAGGAATTTTACTACATAGATCAGGTTGGCCACAACCTTAGAGATCCACCTATCTCTGCCTCTGGAAAGCTTGGACTATAAGCATGCCACACCATTCTGTGCTAGGCCTTGAACTACTGATGTTTTACTTCCTTAGTCCTTGGATTGCAGTATAGACTATAGATTGTAGTATAGACCAGTTTATACAATGCTGGGGATGGAAACCATGGACTTCCAGAGGCATGCTAAGCAAGGACTCCAACTGAACTACCTACCTGGCTCCAGGAAGCCATTTTACTTGTGCATGTTGCTTTAAGACAGTTTTACTATGCAGCCAACAAGTTTTACTATGTAGCCTCAAACTGGATTATCTCCTGAATGCTGGGATCAACACACGACAGCTATCACAAATCAGTTTTTTTTCTTTCTTTTTTTTTTTGTTTTTTCGAGACAGGGTTTCTCTACAGCTTTTCTTTAAGAGCCTGTCCTGGAGCTAGCTCTTGTAGACCAGGCTGGTCTCGAACTCACAGAGATCCGCCTGCCTCTGCCTCCCGAGTGCTGGGATTAAAGGCGTGCACCATCACTGCCCGGCTCAAATCAATTTCTTTAATCTTACTAAAAACTCACCAGCAACAATCTCTGAGGCAGAGTCTTGCTATGGAGCCCCGTCTGGACTAGAACTTGCTGTCCAGACCAGGCCACCCTCATCAGAACTTACATGCGTTCTCCAAACTGTGTCCTGAATACTAGCTTCATGCCCAGCCTTTACCCTTCTATCTTACAGACAGGAGAATTGTAGCATCCTGACGCCCCCTTGGCAACCTGGCAGTTACCCCTCTGCACATGGCAAGCATATCCTAATTTGTTCACAGGTACAAAGGTCCCTTTAAGAGACAAGTTCTACTCCCAATCTCCCCCATTACCCAGGCAAGCAGCTCTTGCCCCGCCCTCCAATAAACTCCACACTTAAACTATGTCTGCATGGCATATTCTGTCTCAAGCAGTGGTTTGGGCCCAACCCGCCATGAGGCACCACAAAGGTCCCTCTCCCGACATATCACAGCAAGAATGTACTACACCACGGTTTCTAAGTATTTCCAAGCCATTGTTCTTTAGAAACGTCTAGACGGCAGACAAGAAAAGCCCATGAAAAAACAGGTAACTTCCTCCATGATTCTAGGTTCTGAAAGGCCTGTCAGTACACTCTGGAAAAGCCAATCGATTTTCTATGCCATGAGGTACAGGTTACAAAGTTCCCTAGAGCGGTCGTACACAAGCCTGCTGCTCCACCAGGAAGGCAGAGGGAGCTGAGGATGATCTTTGCTAGAGGAAGAACAAAAGACACACCCCAGGCTCCACCTACACATATTAAGCAAAACCCATAGGCCACCATGTTCCTCCCAGCTCCAACTGATCAGACCCTACCTGCAGCTCAGCCTTGCTCTTCCTGGAGCTCCTTCGCACCGGGTAGAAATCTGTAAGCTTTCTATTCTGCTGTGTTTTCCCTTGAGACCTGGGTGAGAGGGGAGGGAGGAAGATAAGCACAAGGCCCACTGCCCTGCTCAGATCCAGGAGGCGATGCCCTGTAAGTGTTTCTCAAATACCTTTGTGCACTGGGGCCTTACAGCTCACCTGCGCACCCACCTAGGTGAGCCCCATTTTCAAGGACAACTGATCACTCCCCTCCCAGGGGAAAAGACAGGGAGGGAGGCCTTGACCTCTGGACCCACCACAGACACAGGGAAACACCAGGAAGTGTGATGACTCAGGCGAGAGACCTGGCAGTGGACTACATAACCACAGCAGGCACCGGAGCCATGCCACAGGAACCAATGCTCTATGTTAGGAGAAGACACCAGGATACTTACTTTTTCCGAGGGGCCTGCTTGCCCTTGAGGGGTTTTTTCAGGGCCTGCTTGGCAACCACTGTATTGGTAGAATCACACGACGGGGGTGGAGTTTTTGGAGGCTCTGCTGCTTCAGATTTTTGGTTTGGAAAAGGTGCCAGGGGACCTCTCCTGGCGTCTTTGATCTTCTGTTCATCAGACTTCACGGAGCTTCGGATTGTATTCCCAGCATTTCTTTTCTCTGCAGAGGGGGTGGGGTGGGGGCACTGGTATCACATGTGTTCTAAGACAGGCTAAGAACATCATCATGGCAGTGTCCTGAAGTGGTTGGACCCAGTGTCCACTAACACCAACCAGGCAGAAGCACTTGGGTCTATGCTTTGATGAAACACTGGCAAGGGGAAGTGGTCCTCTGTATATGGACACAGGCGACAGCCTGCGATCATGTGAAGTACTACTGTGGATGATAATGCTGGCCTCAACGTCCAGCCAGCAGCTGCCAGACAATGGACTGCAGAACCAAGGAAACAAAGCTCAATTCCCAAAGTAAGAGCTAGCTAGCACTGATGGGCAGAGTGACGGGGCAGCGCCCGGACTCTTCCCACTCACTTCAACAAGGTTGAAGCCTGGTCCCAGAGGTACTCAGGAGGGTACCTGGGCAGGCTGCAATGCATCCTGCAACGAGGTGCAGAGCAGACACACTTATGGCTAACAGTGCGCAAGCCCTGTGCTGGTGAATCATGCTATTTTTAAAAACGAATCTAATGATTTCCTTTCTTTTTCCCCCTCAGACAGGGTTTCTCTGTAGCTTTGGAGCCTGTCCTGGAACTCGCTCTGTAGGCTAGCTGGCCTCGGACTCACAGAGATCCTCCTACCTCTGTCTCTTGAGTGCTGGGATTAAAGGTGTGCGCCACCACCGCCTGGCTTTAATGATTTACTTTTTAAAGTAACTAATATACTACCCAGAGATGTGAGATGCCACAGCATTTGGAAAACAGTTTGGCGGTTTCCTCACAAAATTAAACATATAATTACCATAAGACCCAGCAATTCCACACTCAGTCATCTACTCAAAATGATTAAAAACACATGTCTACACAAACATCTATACACGAAACGTGGTAGCTTACACACACTAGCCAGGAAAGCAAATAACTCAAGTGACCATCAGCGGATGAATACTTAAACAAAATGTCATCTGTCTACAAATGGGAAATGATTATGATTCAGCCTTAAAAAGGCATGAAGTGTTGACATACACACTACATACAACATGGACAGACATGCTGAGTGAAAAAGGCTAAACATATCCTATGACTTCATTTGCATGAAAAGTCAACAGACAAAGCTGACCCCAGAAAGGAGTTTCAGAGCTGTGCAGAGCTGTGGGGGATGGGGATGTTCTTTGTGGGGCAATGAAAATGTTCTGAATTTAGACAGAGGTGGTGTTGTGTAACTCTCCAGACACTAAAAACCACTCGATTGTACACTTCGGAGCTGGGGCATAGCTACGAAGGTAAGAGTAAAACCCTGCACGGTGGCACACACCTGTAATCCCAGCACACTTGAAAGGTGGAAACAGAATACAAGTTAAAAGCCATCCTCAGCTGCATTGGAATTTTGAGGCCAGCCTGGGTTATTTGGGGCGGGGGGGGGGGGGGTTAGGATGTAGCCCAGTGGTAGAGTGCTTGCCTAAGTCTCTGGGTTCTACCCTCAGCTCTATAAAATAAGCAAATACACTTTGAGCAAAATACACTTTAAGCAAAAGAGGAAAAAGAAATGCATCAAAAGCACCAGGAGGTCAGACATAGGGAGCTGGGGAGCTGGCTTAGTAAAGTGGACGCCACATCAGCATGAGGTTCTGAGTTTGGATCCCCAGCACAGGGATCAAAGAAGCTGGGGATGGGGGCTTTGGGGAGGGTATGAGACAGCTTAGCAGGTTAGGGCACTTGGTGTCTCAGGACCTTCATGTAGGAGAAAACTGATTCCTGTGAGACTTCCTCTATATTCTCTCTCTCTCTCTCTCTCACACACACACACACACACACACACACACACACACACACACACACTCTAAATATAATTAAAACAAAAATCCCTAAGTCTATCCAGGTCAGCTCACTCCCTTCTTGGCAGGAGGCAGGTGTAACCCTGGGAGTATGCAGCGTCTCCTAACACCTGTGACACGTGCCTTGCCACAGCACAACGGGGTGAAAGTCTGACCTTTCTCAGAAACCCCCACACCCTAGTCCCCACCATTTAGCAGCACTGGGAACTGGCACACCAGCTTGTGAGCCCCCATCACCATGAACTCTGTTTAGGAAGCAATGCAAGGCGGCTAAGGCCTCAGACAGAGTCCTTCGCCCACACCTGGGTGGCAGATGCCCTCCTAATAGCTGTAGGCACAAGGACGTAGAAAAATGTGGTGGCAGTGGAGCCAAGCTGGCAGCTGCCAACACCCAAGGCCCTTCTACACATAACCCAAGGGGTGAGACAGGATTCCTTCTCTCAATTGACAGATATGACAATCTCACAAGAGAGCTGCAGTTTGCCCAAGCCTCCTCCCTCCTTTCCAGTGGCAGTTACAGTCGGAACCTAAGCTATTTTGAGACTGACTCAGACAACATAGCCCTGTGCACGGGGGTGGAGAAAAAGGTTCAAGCTGAGGGTAGGCCCTTCCCTTCCACAGGCATAGGGCTTAAATGCAGGGTCAGAGCTTGGGCTTTAGCGCTTCTGACCATTTCCATTAGGGAACACACAGCTTTCTCCTATAAAGCCAATGACAGCCCGGGGGCCTGCTCTGTCTGGCAGGGTTCAAGGAGTGAGGCACGGGGGTGGACAGGAGCCCCAGACTCCCTACTAAAGTTTGTTTTCTTTTGTTTTCTGAGACAAGGTTTCTCTGCAAGACAGTCCTGGCTGTCTTGGAACTAGACCTTGTAGCCCAGAGTGGCCTTGAACTCACGGAGATCCACCTGCCCCTGTCTCTGCTGGGATTAAAGGCACCACTGCAGCCCGGCATTCCCACTAAAGCTTTAAAAAGGATTATCTGGAATAAAGCAAGATTCCTGGAGGGTTCGGCCTCTCACAGGGCTAAGTGGAGTGTTCTTTGTGGTGTTAGGAGGTGAGCCGAAGGCCTCACACTTGCTCGGCAAGCATCATACCACTGAGCTGTATCCCAACCCTACTCATTCTAGGCAGTGAGGCGGGAAAAGGCTCAGGCTGTAGGCCAGGCTTTGAGACTACTGCAGTCCTATGTGCCTCCCACAGAATTGTCGATACCCACGTGTTCTTGGTTTAGTCTTTCTTAGTTCTTTTTCCTTTTTTGCAAAGGGCACAGGATCAACTCCAGGGTCTCACACCCTACGTAAGTGCTGTACCACTGAGCCCTGCCACCAGCCTACACAAAATATCTAACTCCAAATCTCACACTCAGCGCATGCTGCTTTGGAAAGTAACACAGAACACCTGAACGGAAAGAAACTGAAGAAACGGGGTCAGGGCCCAGCATACAGGGTCAGTGAGCGGATCCACTGAGGTCACTTCACTCTGCAGCCGCCTGTGCCACACAGCCTGGATTCACTTTTCCTGTATTCTTAACAACCAGAAGCCTCTCGAATAGCAGGCCAGGTATGTTATTTTTGCAATGTGGCAGGACACGCCTGAAGGATATGATAACTCTTGTGAAAGTCGGAAAAACCTGTCAAACCACAGGACACACACCCTGACACATCCTGCTCTTTCCACCTGTGTTTGCTTCTCACCAGTGAGAACGAACACGGTTAGTGTCTCCCTCACACCTGGCCCTGGGAAGGGGTGCTGGGGTGTGCGTGTGAGTGAGAAAGGGCCATTTCAGGACTTACCTTCTCGCTTCCTGTAGATTCCAGCTAATGGCTTCCCCTGGCATTTGACCTCGTGATGTGCAACTGAGTTCTCTTCCTGAAGAGGGGAGCGCATTCCAGAGCACTTGTTTGGACTCATATAGGCATAGATCTTTGACTGCCCCGCAAACACGTTCTCCTGGAAAGACAAACACGTACTCTGAAAGAGCTTGAAAACAGGGGCAATCTCACGGCATCTGAAGGGAAGACGGGGAAACGAGAACACAGAAGACAGATGTCACCACGCTCCAGGAAAGGCCAACAGGGAGATGTCAGCCCCAGGAGAGCTCCGGCAAATTGTGAAGCCCCCAGGTCCCAGGTTTCTGAACACATGTACTCTCTAAACCTGGTACCTAAGGAAGTCTGGCCAGCGGAGGACAAGACATAAAGCTCCAGTCCGTTTAAGAAAAGAGTGAACCTACCGGCAGCAGGGAGGTCAGAATGACCCAGGGAAAACCAGACTCTGGATCTGAAGGGCTGGACTGAGTCAGGGGTTAACTCCCCAGGCTAAGGAGTCAGTCACTAGCATAGAAACAGGCCTAAGGGAACCGGATTAGCCACTTAGTGCTGAGGCCAGCTGGGAGGGCTTGAGTACTGCCTGAACCTTCTGCTGCAGGCCTGGCCCATCTCAAGTCACTGCAGCTCAGCACCTCCCAGTCCTGTGGCTGAGTGATGGGGGAGGCCAATGAGAGCTCAGGCTCTGGGCCAGCGCATTTAGGGCGGTCACTCCACTGCAAACCGCACCTTGGCTGCTAACACCAGGCCGGCTCAGGGGGGGGGATCGGTACAGGTCACTTCAGCGTTGGTGTCTTTGGGTGTGTTGCCTCTCCTCGGAGTGACCACACAGGAGGAGGGCTCTCCCAGAAACAATGCAGGGTCTGGCTGCCTGCTAAGCCACTAAACACATCAGACACTCTAGTGACTCTTAAGGGACGCAAGTAGATCGGTCCCCCTACGCCCTTGGGAAGGCAGCCACCTCCCGGGACCCTAGGTCTCGGGAGGGACTGAAAACGCCACAAGGCCACAAACTTTACGAGGTCAGCCACTTGTCAGGGTCACGGTGGAGCGGGGCGCTACTCCTGGCCAGGCAGCAAATAAGGAAGCTGCCCCACGCCGGTCCCACTTTCGGGCGCCGATGGGGGGCACCCCCCGCTGCGCCCACGTGCGCGAGGCCCGGGCCCGGTTGGCGCGCTGCTCAGTGCGGGGAGGGAGCCTGCTTACCCCGTCGCTGCGGGGCCTCCCCGGGCCCCTCTGCTCCACCATCTCCGGGCCCGGGGCCGTCGCCGCCGCCACCGCCGCTGCCGCCTCCACCGCGCGGGGCTTGCACATCTTCCTGCCTGGAGAGGGGGGACCCGGGGGAAGCGGGGGAGGGGCGCTCAGGGCGCGGCGGCGCGGGCAGCGGGACCGCGGGGCCCGCCGCAGCCATGTCTCCAACCCGCACGCAGGGGGCCCGGCTGCGCCGTCCCGGGGCCCTCGCCGCGGCGCCCTCCCACCCGGCCCGGCAGGGGCCCCCTGCGCCCGCCCCACCCGGCGCGCCCCGGCCCGACACACCCACCTGCAGCCCAGCTAGGCCCATGGCGGCGCGGCCGGCGCCCTCGCCCTCGCTGCGGCCCGGCCACCAGCGCTGCCGCCGCCGCTGCTGCTGCTGCTGCCGCCGCCACCAGCGCCGCCGCGGCGCCCCAGGGAAGGGCCGGCGGCGCCCCACGGCGCCCGCTTCGCCCATGGCCCGCAGCAGGCCGGGCGCCCGCGCGCGCCGCAGCCGGGGCCCGGAGCGAGGCCGGGGACGGCGCGGGCAGGGGCGGCGCTGCTAGGCGCCTGCGGGGCGGGCGCGAGGGCGCGCGGCGGCCAATCCCGGCTCGGCGCGGCCCCTCGCGCGCGCGCCCCCGGCCACTCGGCGCCGAGACTGCACGGCTCCCGGATCCCGCCGCCGGGCCGCGTCGGCATGCGTGGGATGCTCACGCGAGCCCGGGCGTACACCCTGTGGGCATCCCGGTATTAGGTGGGCAGTATCGCGCGGGGGCGGGGGGAGAGGGACAGAACCAGGAAGTGATGGGGCCCTCGTCCTAACTGGCGTCTGACTATGGCCGGTAGGAGACCCAGAGGAGCCAGAGAGCTCTGCCTGGCCTTGATAAGTTTGCTGGGGTACTGCTTCTGCCATATCATGTTCACTCCCCAGAACAACCCGTGGAAGACAGACACCGTTATTATCTCTTTTCCTAAAGATGGGGAAACTGAGGCTCAGAGAAGCGAGGGACCTGGCCAAGTTCTTTCAACCCAGTTTCCAGCCTTGGGCAACAGATCAGAGCCTGCACTGGTAGCCACAGCTGACCTTTACAGAGGAAGAAACCGCGGAATAACAGAAGTTTTAGTAGGTCACTCACCTTGTGCTCCTGTGGCCCTCCCTGTAAGAAAAATGCCCAGGCAGGCAGAGTTCCAGGCACTCTGGTGACTGTAAGCTTAGCTTACTGCCTTGCGCTGTGCCTGTGTTAGGGCATGAGGGCTCACAGCCAAAGATTCGCTGTATTTGTGCAAAGTCAGAGGCAAACAAGACACTTGAAGGTACCCAGCTCCTGCCTTACAAGAGCATTACGACAACTGCTAAGTGACTTTTGAAGTCTGGCCTTCTATGTCTTGGTAGCTAAACCCACGAGGGATCTTCCAAAGTCTACAATAAACGGGCCGTTCGGGGCCACCTCCTCACATTACCTCCTTTTAAAAGGCCTAATACTGAGAAGGATTACAGGACAAGTCATTCTCAGAACATTCACACCGTATCAGCTTGCTTTAATTAATCAGCCCTCTATCGAGCCTACCACACTAGAATACTGGAAACTATCTGGAAGAAGAAAATATTCCAAAGTGACGCTCAGACACCCAGGTTACACAACATGGAGGTGCCTGCCCATCTGACGTCACACGAGATTTATCAAGATTTATAATTTGGAGTACACCAACCCTGCCAGCTCAGTGGCTACTTTAACGCCATCCCCCATACTCCTGCTGCATGTCAGCCCTCAGAAGCAGGGCATGGATAGCTATGAAAATTATTTGGTATAGAGGCCTTTCCCTGCATCTGTATATAACAAATATCCTATCAGCAAACAGAGCTAAGGATAGGGCTCAGTGGTAAAACACATGCCTAGCACAAAAAAAAAAAAGCCCTAGGTTAAACCCAAAGTTCTACAAATAATCACAACAAACAAACAGCATGAACTATCCCATATGAACTAGATACAGAGAATCAAGCCTCAAGTCTTCACTTGGAAAGCTGAGGCAGGGTTTGCAAGTCTGAAGCCTCTCTGGGCTATAAAATAAACCACTGTTTAAAACAACAACCAGACAGAAATACAAGCTCTATTGTTGCCTAGGATCTTTTAAAACTACAACCTGACAACAATACATCAAAAGCTAACATACTTTGAGTGTTCGCAGTATGTTAGGACCTTTAATATGACATCACTCAATTAAAACTTCTGATTATGGGCTGGAGAGATGGCTCAGTGGTTAAGAGCACTGGCTATTCTTCCAGAGGACTGGGGTTCAATTCCCAGCACCCACATGGCAGCTCACAACTGTCTGTAATTCCAGTTCCAGGGGATCTGACACCTTCTCACTAATGCACATAAAACAAAGTTAAATAAATTATTCTTAAAAAACCTTCTGATTATTATTACACTATTACCTGTCTTTCACACCTATTCAAACAGGCTCAGAACAGATAACTGACTTGCCTATGACAAGGACAAAATGGGACCAGAGCCCACTTCTGCTATGTAATTACATTTTAGCATAAAGAATGGTACTGCGCCGGGCGGTGGTGGCGCACACCTTTAATCCCAGCACTCGGGAGGCAGAGGCAGGCGGATCTCTGTGAGTTCGAGACCAGCCTGGTCTACAAGAGCTAGTTCCAGGACAGCTAGGACTGTTACACAGGGAATCCCTGTCTTGAAAAACGAAAGATTGCTAAGCAAGAACTCTATCACTATGGTCAGGTGAGGATATATACCAAGATCCTGTTTCAAAGAACAAAAACAACCAAACGAAGCCGGGCGGTGGTGGCGCACGCCTTTAATCCCAGCACTCGGGAGGCAGAGGCAGGCGGATCTCTGTGAGTTCGAGACCAGCCTGCTCTACAAGAGCTAGTTCCAGGACAGGCTCCAAAGCCACAGAGAAACTGTCTCGAAAAACCAAAAAAAAAAAAAAAAAAAAAAAAAAAAGAATGGTACTGCTTCTCTTGAATTCAAATGCCAGCATAAAAATCCATCTACTGAACATTTACTGAATACCGACTTTGTTCCAGCCCATGTATACACAGCCGTGAACATAAAGACAGCTGGAGGGTCATGGGGTCGGGGTGGGGGCTGTGTGAAAGGGGCCTTGTCGACCATAGTGACTATTATGGGGTTACTCCCAAGAGCAACAGGAGAATAGGGGAAGTAAAAGTCAAGTGATAAAAACATCTGTATTCTTGCCAGGTGTGGTGGCGAACGCCTTTAATCCCAAACTCGGGATGGGGGGCAGATGCAGGGAATCCCCGTGAGTTCAAGGCTAGCCTAGTCTACAAACTGAGTTCCAGGACAGCTGAAGGTACACACAGGGAAACCCTGCTTCGGGAAAAAAAAAAAAAAAAGTAATGTGTATTGTTTAGCTGCTGAGAGGTGAGGATGTGAATTGTGTGGAGATCATGGAAGTGAAAGAAAGGAGAACAATGTGAAAAGGCAGAAGAGATGGAGAAAAGTAGAGGAGCTGACCTTCCTCAAAATAAAGCACACGTAGCCCCTACACCAAACCAAACTGAAACAGTATACCTGCATTGGAAACAGCTTCACAATAAATAGAATAACAACCCAAACCAAGACACTCTTCAAAGTCAGAGAGAAGCTACCGGGTGTGTGAGCAGTTTCTTCAAATGAGACAGTAGGCCTCTCAAGGTGACAAGAACATCTTTCTTTTCTTTCCTCTGCCTCCTCTTTTGTGGGAGTCTCACACTGTGGCCTAGGCTGGCCTCCAACGCTCAGCTCTCCAGCTTCAGCGGGCAGACTTCTGAGGCTGTGGGTGTGACTCACCACACCGGGTCAAGGATGGACTTGCTAGGGAATAAGGATGAAGACTGGTGCTGACTTAGCATGCACCAGGCCGTGTGTTTCATCTCCAGTATCACAAAAACCACCTCCCAAAGTGACTTCCAGGAGGAGAGTCTGGTCTTTGCAATAGACGTACCCTAAAGGATATGGTATTTGTAACTCTTAACATCTAATCCAATAATTTACTGGAGTAATGCCGATTCACCAGGCCAAGCAGTACCCCAACTACCACCCAGATACTTGAGAAGCTGACTCAGGAGGATTACCTGAATTCTAGGCCAGTCTGAGGCCTGCCAGACTCAGATAGTGAGTCTAAAATCAAAATGAAAAATAGGCTTGGGCTAGGTACGGTAGATACACATTCTTATTCCAGCATCTCTGTGAGTTTGAGGTCAGCCTGGTTTACATAGTGAGTTCCAGGCCAGACTGGGCTATGCGGCAAAACCCTGTCTCAAAAAAATGAATAAATAAAAAAGGAGCGGGGAGAGGATAAGACAGTGGAAGAGTGCTTGCATAGCAAGTATGAGGCCCTAGGATCCAATCAATAACACACACATACATGCACACGAGTAATTAAGTCAGGAAGCACATAGCTACTGGTGAGGGTCATAAACCTTCCTGGGCAGAAGTTGGACAACTCTGCCCCTTAGCTTTGGCTAAGAAAGGGAGGCAACAGCAGAACAAAGACACAGCATGGCAAAAGTCGGTGACTTTATATTTCACCTCTGACCTCTGAAGAACTAGATGAAATAATTATACAGATTAACTGAGAAAATAAAAGGTTTGGATTTCAATAATAATTATTCTCATATGTCTTTTTCTTCTGGTTTTTCAAGACAGGGTTTCTTACCAGGCGATGGTAGTGCATGCCTTTAATCCCAGCACTTGGGAGGCAGAAACAGGTGGATCTCTATGAGGCCAGCCTGGTCTACAAGAGCTAGTTCCAGGATAGGCTTCAAAGCTACTGAGAAACTCTGTCTTGAAAAACAAAAAAAAACAAAAAAAAAAAAACAACAACAAAAAAAAAAGGGTTTCTCTGTGGTAGCTTTATTCCCATATTTCACAATAGTTTTCCCTCTATAATTTAACTAAACTGTGGTTTCTATTGTTGTCATTTTAGTCTTTTTTTTGTTTGTTTTTGTTTTTCGAGACAGGGTTTCCCTGTAGTTTCTAGAGCCTGTCCTGGAGCTAGCTCTTGTAGACCAGGCTGGCCATTTTAGTCTTTTGAGACAGGGTTTTGTTTTTTTTTTTCTGTAGCCTTAGAAGTCTTGGAACTTCCTTTATTGACCAGGCTGGCCTCAAACTCAGAAATCCCCACTTGCCTTTGCCTCTGAAGTGCTGGAATTAAAGGCTTTTGCCACCCTATACACAGCTCAATACTGGCACTCACATACTACGTTTCTATTGTGTACTGTGCCCTTGGAGATCAGCATGGTTTTCTGTGATAGTGTAGAGAGATGACTCATAGGTTAAGAGCACTGGCTGCCCTCCCAGAGGACTCAGGTTTGATGCCCAGCATCCACATGTCTGTTCACGACCTTCTGTAGCTCCAGTTTCAAGGGGATATGACATCCTATCCTGGCCTCCGTGTTCACCAGGCACACGTGGTGCACAGACACACATGCAGACAAAACACCCATACACATGAAAAAAAATAATAGTCTTAAAAGTTTAAAAAAAAGTTTCGTGGTAATAGAAAAAGTGAAGTAGGGAATCATACCTAAGTTAGTCAGACAATTTAAATATGCTTTTAGATGCTTATTTTCTTCCCAACAGTAACGTAGTGTGGAACTGGACATGGATGAGCTGGAGAAGTGGTCCAGTGGTTAAGAGCACTGACTCCTGAGTTCGATTCCCAGCACCCACATGGAAGTTCACAACTGTCTTCAGGTTCCTGGGGATCTGACACCCTCACACCAATGTACATTGAATAAAATAAATAAATAAACAAACAAATAAATAAATAAATAAATAAGCAACTGGGCATGGTGGTATATACCTGTAATCCCAGAACTTGAGAGACAAAGGCAGGAGGATCACTGCAAGTTGGATGCCAACTTGGTCTACATAACAAGTTCCATTTCAGTCAGGGCTACATAGTCTGACTCTGTCTCAATGTAACGAACACGAAAAGGTGCTGGAGTTAAGCTAGGGAGGAAGAAGGAAGGATGAGACTAGTGTTAATTTTCTCTGCTAACTGGGTTATGAAACACTTTAACGTGGTTCACTATGCCTCATTTCTGGTTAGGAAGCCTTGTCCCCAAAGACAATAGAAGAATGCTGGGAGAATAAATGATGCAATAGGGTTCAGAGCATCCAAAGAGGATCAATAAATATTTCCTTAGTGAGTAGAGACTTAATCTATGATTATTGCTATACAGAACACATTGCATTAAGGGAAATTCCCACTAAGACGTTAGGTCTTGGCATTTCAATAAAAACGCAATACTCCAACTTAGAAAACAACAAAAACAAAAAACACTCCAGTAACGCTCAAGTTTTTGGTTCTTACGTGTGCGACAGAGCGGCTAGAAATGACCAGCCGCTTTGTCCTGCTAGCGAATTATATTCTTAACGATGGACTTGCCTCGCGTGACCGCAGGAGTCCATCCACGCCATCCCATGTGGGCTTAAGTACTGCCCAGCTTAGGGGTAAAGGGCTCCTCCCCCAAACACTAGGGGGATCCGATTCACCCCGAAATGGACCTCTAGGACCCAACCTGACCCCGTGGTGCAGAGCTGACTCAGGGGAGCGCACTGCGTGAGATACCAGTCAGCAATCTGCGCCCTGCCTCTGGGTCACCTCAGCCGTCAGCCAGGCTCGCGGCATCAATAACAACCGTTCCCTAGAGTGGCGCTGCGCTCAAGTTTCCGAAGAGCTTTGATATAGGGATACATCAGCTCCGGGGAGACCGGCTGAACCACAGGCGCCCACTCGTCCGACCGGGACAGCGCAGTCCGACTAGGGGAACGGTCTCCGGGAGCACGCAGTGTCCCGTGTCCCTCGGGGTCCCCGCGCTCCACCATAGGTGGACGGCTGCCGAGCGGCCCCTCCTGCGCCGAGAGCTCCTTGCAGTGCGGGTTGCCGCCAGGCGACCCCTTGCGCAGGCCACCCTAGAAAATACCTCTAGCCATGGCCCGACTCTGTCACCACCTGGAATCTCCCGGGAAACCCAGCTTTCGAAAAAAGTAGCGAGAACTGTAGCCAACTGCTCCGCCAGTACGCGGCCGCGGGTGTTGATTGGTGCGGCCTCCCGCCCTTTCGCGGGCTGGCCGCTGTGATTGGGGTACTCGAGGCTAAGGCCCGCCCTTCTCCCCGCCTCTCTGCAGGCACGGCTTCGGGAAGGTGGGAGTGAGGGCTTTAAATTTGATCACCTCGTAGCACGGATTGGCTGAGCTGGAAAGACTCATCGGCTGCTATTGGGAGGGAGGGGCCTTAAGCTCCTCCTTCTCCTGGCTGAAGCTCCGCCTCGGGTTTGTCAATATCCAGTTGGAGAACCAGGCTTAGGGGTGGACCTGAACAGGAACTTCCGGTTTGCGATAGGTTTGACCGGAAACCAGACCTTTGACCTGTCGACCTCTCTATGCTTTTGAGCTGCCCAAAGGGTTCAGAAGTTTGGCTCCATCGCCTTGACGTCCACTCTCAGTTTAGCTCGTTCATTCGAATTCCTACATCGCAAAGGCTTACAGCAAACAGTATGTTCCTCCAATGTGTAAACTCTGGGTACAACTCCTAAAACTGGGTCAGAACCTCTGAAACTACAGCCCAGCTTACATGCCTATTTTACAGATGTGGTAATAGAGTAACCAGGGCATTTTTTTGGGTTTTGTGTTTGTTTGTTTGTTTGTTTTTTGAGACGGATTTTCTGTGTAGCCTTGGCTGCCCTAGAATTCGTTCTGTAGCCCAGGCTGGCCTCGAACTCTCAGAGATCCACCTGCGTCTGCCTCCCGAGTGCTGGGATTAAAGGCGTGCGCCACTACAGCACGGCCTACCGTCCAGGAATTTTATTTGTTGCCCAGGATTTTCCAGCAGTTTCGCTTCAGGGCCTGGGTAAATATCAGGATTGACAGTCAGCTACTCAGCCCCCTTCACTCCAGGAAAGAAACACATCCAAGGTCCCAGATAAGAGCCAGCGTCCTGTGTGTTCTTGGCTTTAGCATCACTATCTGATTTCTCTGTAGACCAAGAACATTTTGTTGGGCAAAGTAGAAAGTGACACTTTCTCATGACCTGACTGTGTGCCCACGATGGAGCACCCCAGACCTCGGGCTCTTGGTTCTCTGTTGTCAGTGAAAATGACAAATTCAAGGCTCCCTTGGGGAGTTCAGGAGCAACGCAGAGAAATTGGTCTTACATTAAAAAGAAAGAAGGCTGAGGACGTTATCACATTGGTGGAGTATTTGCTTCCCAGGGTCAAGCCACGAGGTCAACCACAAGTACCACCACCACCATCCAAAATTAAAAACATTAAGCTGTACACTCCCAAGAATCCTCAAAACTTCCAAAATATGTAGAGGTCCCATACAATTTATTAATTCAGATCTGGGTATGATGACTCATATCTGTAATTCCAAAGAATTGCTGGGAGAGTTTAAGGTCAACCCGTGCTATAGCGTGAAACCTGTTTTTAAAAAAAAAGAAAAGAAAAAAAAAGAAAATCCAGGAGGACTAGAAACAATGTCTCAGGGTTGAGAGCACTTTCTTCTGCACCTTCTCACGTGTACAGTACACACACAGGATGAAAAATACGAACCCAGGAACACATCTATATACATCTATATAATGAAAAAAATAATAACAATGTATCTTAAAAAAATAAAAGCCGATGTTATGGTTTTGGTCCCTGTCCCTTTAAGAGACAAGGCAAGCCCACTCCCTCCCCCATCCACTGAGGCAGGCTGATCTTCAGCTTCCGGCCTGAGCTCACTCTCTTTTCCATCTTCCTCTCGGAGAGGCAGCTTCGCTTCTGCCTCTCTCCCCACTTCTCTGCTTCTGTCTCTCTCTCTCTCTCTCTCTCTCTCTCTCTCTCTCTCTCTCTCTCTCTCTCTCTCTCTCTCTCTCTCTCTCTCTCTCTCTCTCCCTCTCCCTCTCCCTCTCCCTCTCCCTCTCCCTCTCCCTCTCCCTCCTCTCTCTTCCCCCTTCATAAGCCCTTTGAATAAATATTCAACCTCACTCTGTAAGTCATGTCTACCCATGTCTCTGTCTTCTGCCCGCCCGCCATGTGTCTCCCTGCCTGGGACCAGCCACTGCTCTGGGACTGGCTGCTCCCAGAGCCCACTGCCTGCCACCACATGGCCTGCTACCACCATTTGGGACTTTATAGCATTTGCTGCTTGCCTACCGCTGCCGCCTGTGACTCATAGCATTTTTTAAAAGAAACACAACATTTCCCGGGTTTCGGCACCAATTTTGTTCTTAAAAAGATAGTAGCTGGGCAGCTGCGCCGAGACTCGCTGAACATGTGTGACCAAGGTGGCGGTGAACAGGCTGCGGCGGTGGGTTAACGGCACAGACACAAAATAAGCATAAAGCTTTATTAAAGGAGAGAGGGAGAGGGAGGAGAGAGGGAATAAAAAAGATTCAGGATGACTCCTAGAGACCAGAGGTCGCTGGGAGTGGGCGTGGAAAGGGGCGGGGACCAAAAGAATAACAGCCGATGCCAGGTAGTTGTGGCTGTTAGGAATATTTCTTAAGACTAGCCTCTCTGCCCATGCAAACAATTCCAATCAGACAAAATTAGACCAAATAAAAGATGCCCATGTTTACTGCAGTGCTCCCAGGTGACCAGAGAAGAGAGATGAGGGAAGACCATGTGAAACTCCAAAACCCAAAGACCACGGGTTCATTCTCTGGGGGGCAGCCTAAGTAGCCTGTGGGAGTGGTCCTGACCCTCTCTGACCACGGCTTGGTGGGCTTGCCCCGAGGTGGAGTCCGGACTAGGCAACTCCCAGGGGAGTGGACTTGAAATGGATGCCCGGGGCTGGGGTGAGAGCTTCCAACTAAACATCCAGACTCCTTGGATATAGGGGTGTCAGGGGGCTGGGGTCTCACTTTCAACCAAACAGTGGTGCCCGCCTTTAATCCCAGCACTTAAGAGACAGAGGCAGGTGAATCTCTGTGAGTTCCAGGACAGACTCAAAAGCTACAGAGAACCAGCCTGGTCTACAAGAGCTAGTTCCAGGACAGGCTTTAAAGCCACAGAGAAACCCTGTCTCGAAAAAAAAAAAAAAAAAAAAAAAAAAAGCTACAGAGAAACCCTGACTCCAAAAACAAAACAAAACAAAAAAGCCACGTTAAAAAGGAAAAGAAAACAACAAAGAAAACATAGTGCTGGGGTTGGCAGCACATGTCTTTGATCCTTTGGTTCCAGCCCTAGAGAGACAGAGGCAAGTGGATCTCTGAGTTAGAGTCCAACCTGGTAACAGTGAGACCCTGTCTCAAATCAAAACAAAACAAATGGAGAGATGGTGTTTATTGCTGTGATAAAAACAAAAACAAAAAACCAAAAAAAACCCCACAACTGTGGCAAGTTGGAGAAGGGTTTATTTGGCTTACACTTGATTACATATCACTGTTTATCACTGAAGAAAATCAGAACAAGAACTCAAACAAGGGAAAAACCTGGAGGCAGAAGCTGATGTAGAAGCCATAGAGGGTTACTGCCTACTGGCTTGCTCAACCCACTTTCTTATAGACCTTAGGACCACCAGTGCAGATATGGTACCACACTCGATGGACTGGGCCCTCCCATATCAGTCACTAATTTAAGAAAATGCTCTATAGACATGGCTACAAACTGATTTATGAATGCATTTTCTCAGCTGAGGCTCTAGAGTGACATTAATGTTTTAATAAAGTTTGCCTGAAGAACAGAGCCACTAGAGGCCAGGCAGTGGTATCACACACCTTCAATCCCAGGATTTGGGAGGTGGAAGCAAATGGATCTACATTTGGTGCCCAACGTTTTTGGGTGCAAATTCACAGAAAAGCCAGCTGCAAAGGCCTGACTGCATGTGGGATGCCAGCCCCACCCTATGAGGCTTTCTTTTCTCTCCCCGCCCCCCAGCCCCAGGCAGCCCCCCAACCCACGTGCTTTTTCCAAACAATCCCACGACCCATGCAGGGGTTTTTGTTTGTTTGTTTGTTTGGGTTTTTTATTTTTTTTGAGACAGGGTTTCTCTGCAGCTTTTTTAGAGCCTGGCCTGGAACTAGCTCTTGTAGACCAGGCTGGCCTCAAACTCACAGAGATCCGCCTGCCTCTGCCTCCCGAGTGCTGGGATTAAAGGCGTGCGCCACCACCGCCCGGCTTGTTTGGGTTTTTTGTTTTTGTTTTTTCAGACAACTGGCGCTCGCTCGTTCCCCCCCCCCCTCCCCACCATGGGCTGCGAGCTTTCCCTGAACACCTTTCTCAGACTGCTGCCAAACTAGGTAGCTGCATTGAAATCCAGTCAGGCTTTTACTGTTCTATGCAGCAGCAATAAGCCTCACAATGTGGTACAATTGTCCTACTGGCCTGGCACCAGATGGATAGCAACCAACCTCCACTAGCCACGAAACTCCAAAGTCTCAAAAGCCCGGTTATACCAGGCATTGCTCAGCCCCTAGGCCTTCCTTTGTGTTAGAGATACCTTTTGTTGCCCTATGTGAATCTCAACTGAGAGTTTCCCATGGATACAAAGGCTACACAAAACTTGGTTTAGAGGAAACCCAGAAAACCACAGACCTCATAAACTAGATATTTGCACCTGGCA
Organism: Arvicola amphibius; assembly: GCF_903992535.2. Classification (NCBI taxonomy): domain Eukaryota; kingdom Metazoa; phylum Chordata; class Mammalia; order Rodentia; family Cricetidae; genus Arvicola; species Arvicola amphibius. Next base: position 82,562,086 of record NC_052056.1, on the reverse strand, counting down.
TTGTATTTTTGGAAGCTTCTAACACTTTGTTTTGAGATATGGAAATCTATTAACTAACGTGTAAACATAAGAAAAAATAAAGATGCCAAGAGGCAAAGACAAGGCACCTCCGCCTCCGTTTACAAAGACTGAGCCCCCTGGAGCTGCGGAGGCTAAGTTCGTTCTCATTTTGTCTCTGAGTCTTCATTTCATGGACCCATGTGAGCCCACATCACCGTTGACAGTTACAAGTGACGTCACATCTTCATCAGCATCATTGTAGATTTGGAAAGACATTTGGGAATTCTTAAAGGGAGGAATTGGTTAAAAGGGAGCATTATTTCCCCCACATTAAAAATGGGAAAAGCCATGGGGCTGGAGAGATGGCTCAGAGGTTAAGAGCATTGCCTGTTCTTCCAAAGGGCCTGAGTTCAATGCCCCGCAACCACATGGTGGTTCACAACCATCTGTAATGAGGTCTGCTGCCCTCTTCTGGCCTGCAGACATACACACAGACAGAATATTGTAATAAAAATGGGAAAAGCCATTATAATGGAAGGATTTGGGTCTCCGTATGATAATATGCTAGACAGTTTGAAAATGGAACAATTAAATGAGAGGATAACCAATTTAGATGGGATTTGTGCAGTGTCAATTGTATCATTTTTGTCTTATCACTAAAAAGGTTGATTAATCTGAATGTTAAGATACAGGCCTTAGAAAAACCTAATAAAACAGATTGCTGGGCAGCGGTGGCACACACCTTTAATCCCAGCACTCAGGAGGCAAAGGCAGGCAGATCTCTGTGAGTTTGAGGCCAGCCTGGTCCACATGGTAGTGCCAGGACAGGCTCCAAAGCTACAGAGAAATCCTGTCTCAAACAAAACAAAACAAAACAAGCAAGCAAACAAAAAAAGCGGGTCACAGAGATATTCAATTTCAGACAGAGGAATTTAATGGAAAACCAATTAAAGCATTGCATTATAAGATTAGAGAGGAACATCCTAAGGTTTTTCAAGCAAACAACCTTAATCTATCCAGTAATCTTACAGGAACTGCCAAATTGCAGAGGTTCTGATACAGCTAACTGGACTTCTGTGCCAATGTTAGGTTTAAGGAGATTCAAGGAAGCAATAGTCTCATATAGCATACATTCACCTTTTGTGAAGCAAATGTTAAACTCATGGTCAGTTTGTAATAGAATAATTCCAACGACTGGATAGATTTGATTAAAGGTGTTTCAGAGCCTGGTCCACAATTACAATGTAGTACCTGGTTCAGAGAAGAAGCTGAGGTTATTTACAATGGAGTAAAGCTATAGGTAGGGAAATCTCCCAAGATCAAATTCTTGGAGAAAGGGAACATGCTTCTATAGAAAAGCAGTCTATAGATAATGACCACACCCTAGATTTATGCCATGCATTATCTTTGAATGCTTGGAACAGAATTGGAGAAATATAAAAGAAAGTTATATAGAGCCCAAAGGAAGCCTTTAGGGATTTCATACAAAGATTGACTTCAGACAGTAAATAGAATGATACCAAATTCAGAAGCTTGAAGTCTCCATAGTGAGGACGGGGCCCCACAATGACGATTCCTCCAGGAGTATAGTAACATCACTAAGCTGTAAAACACCACCTAAAGATCAACTTTGAACTACAAACTGCTCAGAACAATTTTTAGTTGGCTAGCTGAGATGAACCAGCCTAACAGACTACTCTAGCCAGGACTTGAAACAAGCCCTGCAGTTTCCCATTATGCAGAGACTAGACAACAGATGATATAGCTACCTCTCCCAGGACTTGACGGTTGACACAAATTTTTCTTTTCAGGATCCCCTAAAGATACCATTGCTTCCAGACAGCAGGAAGATAATTTAAGAATACAATGCCCACATTCCCAAGAGGTGGGGTGGGTGGATTTTAGTCATCCAATGGGTTATGGATATTTGTCATTGTTTAGGGGTTTCAGTTACAAGTTGTTATTGATAATGGTCAGGAAAAAAGCTAAACAAAGGATATTAGATTTGAGGTTCTTGTTTTGAAAAGAGAAAAGGGGGATGTAGATATAATAAAATAGAAAAGTAGATTATTGAATCTATTTCCAAAAAAAGCAACTACTAGTTTTAAATGTTTTACATCGGATTGTACTTTTGTATATTGTATACAAATTTTAGACTGTACATATGTTTCTAATCTTGTATTAGAAACCTATTGAGCCTATATAGCTCATTTAACAATATAATGCAAATTTCTAGTCCTTGACAGTTATTATTACCAACTGTTTAGGATAATAAGGAAATATAGGTAAGTAGTTAATCACCTAGTATAATCAATCTTGTAGTCACATTAGGTATGTTTTCAAGGTCAAACAAAGATAATATTATAAATAGGTCATCTTCAAACACTTCAGAGACCTACATAATATGGTATTTAAGATGATTTAAGGCCGGGCGGTGGTGGCACACACCTTTAATCCCAGCACTCGGGAGGCAGAGGCAGGCGGATCTCTGTGAGTTCGAGACCAGCCTGGTCTACAAGAGCTAGTTCCAGGACAGGCTCCAAAGCTACAGAGAAACCCTGTCTCGAAAAACCAAAAAAAAAGATGATTTAATAACATAGGCTCTTTTTTTTTTTAATGATCATTAGACATGTTTGTTCCTGGCAGCACCAGTCTACTTCAGAGAAGATGATGGGCATAAAAGATGCTCCACATGGAGTTTCTTACTTTGTGGCAAAAGTAAGCCACTGGGCAAGAAAGTGTCCTTGCCTTGACTGCTGACAATATGCTGTCCTAATGGACAAGCAGGACATAAAAGAGTGACTACTAAACCTTGCTCAGACAAGGCAGGACAGTCCTTCAAAAACCCTGCCTCATAGAAAAGTCTGCCAGATATTCTAGGCCTTGTAGACTGAAGATGGATGCCTCAACATTGCAGAGGAAATTTGGGTGACTGTCCAGGCAGCCAGCTGTTGTTTCTCACAATTTTTAGAAGTCACTTGCTCACACTTCCTGCTTACTTAGCTAATATTATTTCCTTCGTGGGTCTCTGAGGGAGTTCAAGACTAGTGAGTTATAGTTTTCTTTGTTTACCAGACACAGAAAGTAAGTTTTGATAGAAAGTAAATTAAGTACAATGGTGTGGGAGAATTGTCTGTATTCTGTCAATCATATTTTAAATAAATGCTGATTGGCCAGGCAGAAAGTATAGGCGGGTCAACCAAACAGGAAGTAGAGGTGGAGCGATATGAACAGGAAAATTCTGGGAAGGAAGAAGCCCATTCCTCCCAATCCTGCCCAGACCACCGAAGAAGCAACATGTGACCTGCCCCGCTGTGAAAAGTACCGAGCCATGTGACTAACACAGATAAGAATAATGTGTTAATATAAGCTATAAGAGCGAATAAGGGGACCAGTGGTTTATCGTGTGCGGGGCAAAATGGAGCTCGAGGCCATGAGTAGGTACACCAGCCCGGTCAACCCGGCTGTCTTCCCACACCTGACTGTGGTACTTCTGGCCATCGGCATGTTCTTCACCGCCTGGTTCTTCGTTTACGAGGTCACCTCCACCAAGTACACACGTGACATTTACAAAGAGCTCCTCATCTCCTTGGTGGCGTCACTCTTCATGGGCTTTGGAGTCCTCTTCCTGCTGCTCTGGGTTGGCATCTACATATGAGTCCCCAAGGGTACCCACCAGGCAGCTTCACCAAGTCCCTGCTTTTGTAAATTAATTTTTTTACCACTGCTACAAGTGTCCCAACTGCTATTTACAATAAAGGCAGATGTGTGACCAAAAAAAAAAAAAAAAAAAAAAAAAAAAGAGCAAATAAGAAGACTGAGCTAATGGGCCAATCAGTTTTATAACTTATGGCGATCTCTGTGTGATTTATTTTGGGACTTGCCAGCTGTGAGAACCAGGCAGGACAGAAATCCCCACAACCAGCCCTCATGTTACAAGACTTTGAACTCACAAAATAGGATAGACATGGAGAATTTTCTCTGAATTTGTCAAATGCAAATGAACTACACATTACTGATGTATTTATTGCCTGCACATATTGTTTATAGTTGTTTTACTTTTGTACATAGTTTTTATATTAGTTATAGCTTTTTTTCTATTTTAGATAAAAGGTGGAAATATGGTGATATTTTATTTATGTTTTATAATTAAAGCTTGCCTGAAGACCAGAAGGTAAAGTAAGCCACTGGAGGCCAGGCAGTGGTGTCACACACCTTTAGTCCCAGGATTTGAGAGATAGAGGCAGATGGATCTCTGTGAGTTCAGGGCCAGCCTGGGCTACATCAGATCAATGCAGAAACAGAACCAGGTGGTGGTGGCTCATACCTTTAATCCCAGTACTAGGGAGTCACATGCCTTTAATCCCAGCACTAGAGGGGAATATAAAACAGGAGGTGACAAAGGCTCAGAGCTCAGTCTGCAGTCGCCCAGCCCTGGTAGGGGCAAGACTTTTCTAGTGGCTTGACTGTTTGGCTTTTATGATCTTTAGATTTAATCCCAATTATCTGTTTCTGAGTTTTTATTATTCATGTGTCTCTCTTGTCTCAGATAACTCCAGCTGTGTAAAGTTGATATCAAACTAGCCAGGGAAGACAGAAAGATGCTCAGTGGTTAAAAGCACTCACTGCTTTTCCAGATGACCCTAATTCAATTCCCAGGACCCACATTGCAGCTAATAACTAACTGTCTTAACTCCAAAATCTGATACCCTCACACAGACTACATGCAGGTAAAACACCAATGCATATAAAATACAAATAAATAAATTAGTGAAAATAGAAATAATTAATTAAAAGGATAGCAAAGAGGAGGAATTGGCTTCTTTTCTAGAGGACCCAGGTTCAGTTCCCAGCACCCACTTGGAAGCTCACAACTATCTGTAACTCCAGTTCCAGGGGAACCTGACACTCTTCTGGCCTCTGTGAATACAAAGCATGTAAGTCGTGTACAGACATACAAGTAGAAACAAAACCCACACCCAGTAGGACTGGGGATGTAGCTCAGTTGGAATGTATGTCTAGTGTATATAAAGCCTTGGGTTTGATCCTAAGCACAACATACACCCAGTGTAGTGGTATATTCCTATAATCCCAGCAATAGTGGTGGAGACAGGAGGATCAGAAATTCAAGATCCTCCAGGGTCCAGTTGAAGTTGGTTGCTTCTTTTGTTGTTATTGTTTTTTTGTTGTTGTTGTTTGGTTTTTTTTTTGTTGTTACCAAGTTACCCTGAAGCTCAGAGATCCACTTGCCTTTGCCTCCTGTGTCCTGGGCCTAAAGGTGTGTAGCACCACTTGGTGTGCTGAGCTTCTTTACAGAGATGAAGTCAGAGAATCCTTCCAGTCCAGCAGCTTTGGTGAGGCCTGGTGGCATAAAGCTGTATTGCAGTTCAGGTGGTCAAATGGTTTCATAGATAGTCTGGGCTACTACGTGAGACCATCCCTCAAATACCCATAACCAAAGAACGTGTAGAAATTTAATTTGCCTTATAATCAAGGAAGCACCAAAAGAAGGGCTAAGGACACAGCTCAGTGGTGACCCCTGCCTAGCATGAACAAGGGCCTCAGTCAGTCCCCACTGCCCACTTGCCACTTCTTGGGTCAGAGAAAGGCAAATACAAACACTAGGAGGGGTTTGGGGGAAATTTTAAAAAAATTAAAAATAAAATAAAAAAAAAACAAGCTATGTAATTGTGATTGAATGGATGAGTGAGGGATTGAGATGAGTCTGAGAAGTAGATGGGTCTAGACCATCTAGGTTCTTAAAGAACTGTGATGGAGTTTTAGCTCAAATAAACTTTTCTTTTTTATCTGTGTGTATGTGTGCCAATACCACAGACCCTGTGTGGAGGTCACAGGTCAACTTGCAGACATATGTTCTCTTCTTTCTTCATGTGGATTCCAAGGAGCGAACTCTGGTCATGGGTTTTCAGCAAACAATTGTACCCTCTGCATTACCATGCAAATCCCTCAAGTCTGTATTTCAGCTCCATCACACCAGACAGGTCCTGTCGTGACTCCCTGTTACCATGCACTGTGTTCTGTCATTAGGGGGAACATGGGCAAGATGTTAAGCAGCTGGAGAAGGACCTCTGTCAAACCTGCTTTCTCCTTCCAGGCCTGGCCACCTCCAGGGGCGATTCTACTCTGAGTGGCAGTCGCTCTCCTCAGATGCTCTCTTTACCCGCAGAGAGCGCTTTTGTGCCAGCACCTGGAGCGCTAAAGTGACCGAGAACGCTTAGACAAATTACAGCGACCTCGGAAGGAAAGGAGGTCCTCACGACAGAGCTGACTGGACCCTCTTGCAAACTGAGAATTCCAGCACAATACCCAGGCGGTGGTGGCGCATGCCTTTAATCCCAGGAGGGAGAGGCAGGCGGATCTCTGTGAGTTTGAAGCCAGCCTGTTCTACAGAGCTATTTTCAGGACAGGCTCCAAAGCAACAGAGAAACCCTGTCACAAAAAAAAAAAAACAAAAAACAAAAAACAAAAATAAAGCCAACCAAACAAAGAAACAAAAACAAATAAACAAACAACCAGAATTCCAGCACAAGGCTGTGCGGTGGTGGCGGCATTTGAGAGGCAGAGGCAGGCAAATCTGTGTTCAAGGCTAGCCTGGTCTACAGAGTGAATTCCAAGACATCCAGAAAAATAGAAATCTAGCACACAGGTTGGGTGTAATGACATACACTTTACTTCAGCACTTGTGGAGGCAGTGGAAAGCAAATTTTTATGAATTCAAGGCCAGTCTAGTCTACAGAGTAAATTCCAGGCCAGCTAGGGCTACATAGTCAGATCTTGTCTCAAAACTCAAAACACACACACACACACACACACACAAAAAAAAAAAAAAAAAAAAAAAACTGTGGGAACCCACAGTTAATTTATTTCCATCTTGACTTAAGGTTCAAACTTGTCAAGACCAAATAACAGGGTGTTTGACTAAGGGTGTCCATCATTACTAGATGTTTTGATTATTAAGGAGGTAATTCCACTTGTTTGCTCCTTGTATCATTGGTAAGAAAGTCTTTTGCCCTCCCCCTTTTGCTTTGGGTATAAAGCATGATGAGAAATCAATTCAAGGCTGCTGCAGTATTCACAGATCCCTCCCCACTCTTATCTTCTGTTTCTTGTTTCTCTTTTCTAAATCCTCACTCCCCTTTTCAGGCACGTTTGACAGGTTGGCTGGTCCCAACACATGGGAGCATGACCTCAAAACAGGACTATGTGTGGAAGCACGGGGAGTACTCGGGAAGAAAACTGTAAATTTGGGGCAGGGTAATAATAGCTAGATGTTTGTACTTTTGCTTAAAGATATTTACAAGTCAGAGGAGCTGAAGTAGAGCAGCAGCAAGTACAGAAACTTTTAGAGTTTGTAGAGCAGGTGTCCTTGTGGTGAGCACAGGGCCTTGGATGCAAACACATGGCAGAGAATTGGAGTGAAAATCCAACAATGAGAGTATGGGCCTGGAGGGTTCCAGTGGGTGCTCTTAGTCTGCGGACCCTGGACAGTTTGAATTTTCATCCTGAATGGCAGAAGGTAATTCCCCCTAAAATGATTAAAAGTGAAACAAACCCTCCACATCCCCGGAGGAGCCTCTAGATGCAGACACCTTTACAACATTGTTTGGTGATGATCAGTTCAATCCTGGTAAACTTGAGGAAGAAGGCGCTAAGTACCATAATAAGGAATCTTCACCTCCCTTGCTGCTGACCATGAATGCCGAGAGGCATAAACCTTGTGGTGAGATAGATAGAGCAGGAGCTAAAGGGCTTGAGAGATTTAGTACTATCCCTTTCAAAAAAACCTGGAGACTCTGCAAGTGTCGTCTTTTCAGAAGGCCACTCCTCTTCCTACTGTAGTGGTTGGTTTAGATCTGCCAGGGGGCTGTCTGTTGTGCAGAGATCTGGCAACACTCCCCTTTAGTCATGGGTCCCCCTGCAGGCTTGTCTTAGAGAGGCAGCTAACAGAGGGGAGGATGTGCAAGTGTGTCTGATGAGTTCATTGATGGAGCAAAGGGACACTCAGGGAAATTTAGTCAGGGTACATCCTCCAATTCCATTTAAACAACTCGAGAAATTAAAAATGGGAGGTTCTCAATATGAGCCCACGCTCTTTTTACACAAACTCTGTTAGAAAACATGGCTGTAGAGGCTTTGCCTCCTGGGCATTGGAAACAGATGGCCAAAGCTTGCCTGTCAGGAGGGGACTACCTGTTGTGGGAAACTGAATTTGTGGAAAATGTCAAGACACAACTGAAATAAATCGGGTCCAACAAATCTCCATTAATTTTGATATGCTTGCCAGAGACAGCGTTTATTGGGAGAGAGATCAGCAGTTTAACTGTGATGTAGCAGTGTAAGCCCAGGTTAAGGCAGCTGCCAAGAAGGACTCGAATAATCTTCCATTAGGTAGACTGAGGACTTGTCTAAAATAAGCCAGGGGCCTGAGGAATCATTTCAGGTCTTTGTCTTTAGGCTAGTGCAGACACAGACAGCAGATAGGTTAATTGAGGGATAGGGAATCTGGGCTTTTCATTGTTAAACAGCTAGCCTATGAGAATGCTAATGCTGTCTGTCAGGCTGTTTGAGATCTTTTAGAAAGAAAGGCAACATCTCTGATTACTTTCAACTTTGTTTGAATATTGGTCCCTCATACTCAGGGCTTAGCTATGGCTGCTGCATTACAGGGAAAAAGAGTTAAGGATGTTCTTGTCCATAAAAGAAATCAAGGCCTGAAAAGAGGAAGAAGTGCTAGACCTCCTGGAAGGTGCTTTGGATTTGGTCACATGGGGCATCAGGTCAAGCAGCCCTGATAAGGGAATAAACCTAGGGGCAAGAAAGGAACTCGGATAGTGCAGGAGAGTAAGAGAGGGAAGCATTGGGCTAATAAATATAAGTCAAATATGGATGCCCAAGGGAATCCCCTGCAGGGACGGGACAAAGGGGCCTTGTTTAGTACAGAAAAGCTGGATAGAATGTAGGTGATATTTTGGTAGAGAACCAAATGTGATCAATGATCCTTATACTAAACAATTGATTGGTTATTTTAAAATAATGACTCGGGCACTTGCTTTTGCTCAGTTTTTTTCCCCCAAATTGATAATCTTTTTCTAGCTGATCGATTGTTGCAATTTGCCCAAATTTTATAAAGTTGTGATGAAAGATCCCATAAAAGGTGCTATCCTTGGGGGCTGGAGAGGTGGCTCAGAGGTTAAGAGCACTGACTGCTCTTCCAGAGTTCAATTTCCAGGAACCACATGGTGGCTCACAACCATCTGTAATGAGAGATCTGGTGCCCTCTACTGGCCTATAGGATATATGTAGGCAGATACTATATACATAATATGTAAATAAATCTTTTTTTTTTTAAGGTGCTATCTTGGTTTTTACTGACAGTCCTGCCAATGAAAGAGCTGCTTATGTTGTTAATGGTGAAGGTTACGTAGTACAGACACCTCCAGCTCAGCTCAGCTAGTAGTTGTAGCTATGGTTAGCCAACTTATTGTAAACAGTTCGTTTAATTTGTATGCTGATAGCCATTATGTATACAACTTTCTGCCTCCATGTATGCCTGCACGCCAGAAGAGGGTGCCAAGATCTCATTACAGATGGTTGCTTAAAATGTTTTTTCAGGGTTAGAGAGATGGCTCAAGGGTTAAGAGCATTGCCTACTCTTCCAAAGGTCCTGAGTTCAATTCCCAGCAACCACATGGTGACTCACAACCATCTGTAATGAGATCTGGTGCCCTCTTCTGGTCTGCAGGCATACACACAGACAAAATATTGTATACAAAATAAATTTTAAAAATTAAAAAAAATGTTTTTTCAGGGGCTGGAGAGATGGCTCAGAAGTTAAGAGCACTGACTGCTCTTCCAGAGGTCCTGAGTTCAATTCCCAGAAACCACATGGTGGCTCACAACCATCTGTAATGAAATCTGGTGCCCTCTTCTGGCGAGTAGGCATACATGGAGGCAGAACACTGTGTACATAATAAATAAATCCTTAAAAATGTTTTTTCATATTTGGGGATTCCTAAAATTGTAAAACAAATAATGGATCAGGCTATATAAGTAAAACATTTCAGCAATTTTGTTCCCAATGGAAAATTGAGCATCAAAAAGGCATTCCCATGGCAGTCTCAAGATGCAGCTTAATAAACAAGGGGAGTTATATCCTCAGTCACCACATAATGCATTGAATCATGCCTTCTTTTTTTTTGGTTTTTTCGAGACAGGGTTTCCCTGTAGTTTCTAGAGCCTGTCCAGGAACTAGCTCTTGTAGACCAGGCTGGCCTCGAACTCAGAGATCCGCCTGATTTCCAGGACAGGCTCTAAAACTACAGCGAAACCCTCTCTCGAAAAACCAAAAACCAAAAACAACAACAAAAAACAAACCAAACAAACCAAAACTCATAAATAAAAAACAAAGGGGGATGGAGAGATGGCTCAGAGGTTAGGTTAAGAGCACTGACTGCTTCATCCAAAGGTTGTTGGTATCCTGGAGCCAGCCTGTGATTATAGAGGGACCACCTTACACACGTCCCATCTGTCAAAGCTCTAAAAGAAGTGGAGAAATGACTCAGTGGTTAAGATTCTGTATGACTCTTGCAGAGTACAGTCTGATGCCTCACAACTGCCTGTAATTTGACCTCTAGGACATCTGATACCTGTGGCTTCTTTTGATACCCACACACATATGGCATACACTCATATAAACACATACACCATTAATAAACCAAAATATATCACTGATGCTAGAGTGATATTTGCCATAGCAAATGCCTAGAGTGAATATGAACACAAAGGTCACCTAAGGAATGGGACCTAGTAGATAGACAGATGGTTTGGTGGTTAAGAGTGCTCGCTGCTCTCGCAGAGGACCAGGGTTTGGTTCCCAGCACCAACAGTGGGCAGTTTATAACTGCCTGTCAATCCACCTCCAGGGGATTTGACACCCATTTCTGTCCTCTGTGGGCATCAGGCATACAAGTGGTATACATCCATAGATGCAGGCAAAACACACATAAAACCGCAATAAATACATCTTAAAAATAAAAAGAGGAGGCCTTTAATCTCAGTACTCAGGAGGTAGGTAGGCAGATCTCTGAGTCTGAGACTAGCCTGGTCTACAAAGCCAGTTCCAGGACAGCAAGGGTGGTTACACAGAGAAACACTTTTTTGAAACAAACAAACAAACAAACAGGAGGAGGAGGAGGGAGAGGAAAGCTCTGTCATCTCAGTGCTGAGAGCCTAAATCAGGAACACGTGGAAGTCAAGGCTGAGTTGAGTTACACAATGAAACACTGTACCGAGGGAAATGCACACCCTCTGAGACAGTTGTATCAGCTGTTTTCTGCCCTATTATAATTATGCTTTTACTTTTTCTGCTGGATTAATGCTCATTAGACTGTATAGGCATTGATCTCAACAACAGAGGAATCCCTTGGTTTTTAGCCCTTGAATGACTCCCTACTAACATGTCAGCATGCTTGCAGACAGAAAGGAGAAGAGCTTGGTAAAAAGTCAGCACTATGCCCAAATAGGATTCTCAGTCATCTGCTTTCAGAGGCATCTCTGTACTGGGAGTGCCCTAAACAAGCATTCCCCCTGCAAAGAATCTCCCAGTAACTCAGTTGCTATGCCTTAATATTAATTATTACACTGTCTTTCCATGTAAATGCAAAGAAATCACACACATACAAACACATCCACATAAATGCATGAACACAAATGCAGAGGCATCATTCTTTGTATAATTGAGACCATAGTTGAGAAAAACAGTCATTTTTCAATGACCTTTAGGTTTCCACTCTTTTCCTTCTACCAATCTTGCTGCAGTGGGTAACCTTGTCCTTAAAGCTTGTGTGCACACACACAGTTATAAGCAGCTCCTGAAATGTCATCTTTCAGATGAATTCAAGGGAAATATTATGAGAGAAAGGAGTCACTTGAAAAGTGAATGCTACCTAATTCTGAAGACCCTTGTGTGAACTTTATTATGGACAGATTTGAACAAATGTCCTCCTCAGAGTACACCAATAACAGACCAATGTATGGTGCCATCCATGTCCAGCTCAGGGAACCAGTGAGTTTATTGGGCTTATCTACAGGCATGGGTGACAGAAAAGTAGCTGTCCCACTGCAAAGTCTCTCCCCAGCACCAGCTTCCCCTTAGCTGCAGAGTGCCCCCTTCAGTCAGCCTTCCATCTTCTCTGCATGCATTCTAGCACCTCTGGAGACCACCAGGCCACATACAATTAGGGCAGAACTGCACACAGCTGGCTGGGAGGCGCAATAGGGATCAAGTAGAATTCATGCCAGGACCCAGTGACCCTCCCCATGTCCTCCTCCCTTGAGAGAATGTTGGGAACCAACAGGTTGGATCCTGTCTGCTGCGAGTAGCCAGAGCTGCTCTGATGAAGATGATGGCTGTTAATTCTTTTCTTCTTCTTCTTCTTCTTCTTTTTTTTTTTTTTTTTTTTTTGGTTTTTCGAGACAGGGTTTCTCTGCAGCTTTAGAGCCTGTCCTGGAGCTAGTTCTTGTAGACCAGGCTGGTCTCAAACTCACAGAGATCCGCCTGCCTCTGCCTCCCAAGTGCTGGGATTAAAGGCGTCTTTTCTTCTTTTTCCTCTCTGTTTTTTGACACAGGCTCTCACTCCGTAATTCAGGCTGACCTTAAATTCTGGATCCTTAGTGCTGGAGTGACAGGCATGCACCGCTGCATACTGCTTGCTCCATTCAGATAGCTATCTGCTTGCAAAGCATGACAGATTTCGATCTCCCGGCTTGCTCTGTTGTGCACTACAGTTTAAGCCACCTAGTGAATATCAATGGAAAAAACTGTAGTATTTTGTTCTTTTATAAATTTTTATTTTTATTAAAAGAAAAAATTGTTGGGTTGTGGCACACACATTTAATCCCATCACATAGGGGGCAGAGATAGGTACTCTGAGAGTTCAATACCAGCCTGGTCTAAAGATTAAGTTCAAGGACAGCCAAGGGTATATGAACTGAGTCTCAAAAAACAAAAATAAAATAATAATAAAAAATAAAATAAACCTACAGTACTGAAAACAGCCTGGTATTGGCATAAGATCAGACAGGAGGACCAATGGAACCGAATCGAAGACCCAGATATCAATCCACACACCTTCGAACACCTGATCTTTGATAAAGAAGCAAATAAATCAAATGGAAAAAAGAAAGCATGTTTATCAAATAGTACTGGCATAACTGGATATCAACATGTAGAAAAAAGAAAATAGACCCATATCTATCACCACTCACTAAACTCAAGTCCAAATGGATCAAAGACCTCAACAAAAAGCCAGCCACACTGAACCTTATAGAAGAGAAAGTGGGGCCGGGCGGTGGTGGCGCACGCCTTTAATCCCAGCACTCGGGAGGCAGAGGCAGGAGGATCTCTGTGAGTTCGAGACCAGCCTGGTCTACAAGAGCTAGTTCCAGGACAGGCTCCAAAGCCACAGAGAAACCCTGTCTTGAAAAACCAAAAAAAAAAAAAAAAAAAAAAAAAAAAAAAGAGAAAGTGGGAAGTACACTTGAACACATTGGCACAGGGAATCACTTCCTAAATAGAACCCCAGCAGCATAGACACTGAGAGAAACAATTAATAAATGGGACCTCCTGAAACTGAAAAGCTTCTGTAAAGCAAAGGACACAGTCAACAAGACAAAACGACAGCCTACAGAATGGGAAAAGATCTTCACTAACCCCACATCAGACAGAGGTCAGATCTCCAAATATACAAAGAACTCAAGAAATTGGACACCATGGGGCTAGAAAGATGGTTCAGAGGTTAAGAGCATTGTCTGCTCTTCCAAAGGTCCTGAGTTCAATTCCCAGCAACCACATAGTGGCTCACAACCATCTGTAGTGGGATCTGGTGCCCTCTTTTGGCCTGCAGGCATACACGCAGACAGAATATTGTATACATAATAAATAAATAAATATTAAAAAAAGAAATTGGACACCAAAAGATCACATAATCTAATAAAAAAAAATGGAGTACAGACCTAAACAGAGAACTCTCAACAGAGGAATCTAACATGGCTGAAAGACACTTAAGGAAATGTTCAACATCCTTAGTCATCAGAGAAATGCAAATCAAAACAACTCTGAGATTCCATCTTACACCTGTAAGAATGGCCAAGATCAAAAACACTGATGACAACTTATGCTGCAGAGGTTGTGGGGAAAAGGGAACACTTCTGCATTGCTGGTAGGAATGCAAGCTGGTACAACTCCTTTGGATGTCAGTGTGGCGATTTCTCAGAAAATTAGGAAACAACCTTCCTCAAGACCCAGTAATACCACTTTTGAGTATATATCCAAAGGATGCTCAATCATGCCACAAGGACATGTGCTCAACTATGTTCACAGCAGCTTTGTTTGTCATAGCCAGAACCTGGAAACAACCTAAATGCCCCTCAATTGAAGAATAGATAAGAAAAATATGGTACATTTACACAATGGAGTACTACACAGCAGAAAAAAATAATGATATTTTGAATTTTGCAGGAAAATGGATGGAGCTAGAAAACATTATTTTGAGTGAAGTAACCCAGACACAGAAAGACAATTATCACATGTACTCACTCATAGGTGGTTTTTAAACATAAAGCAAAGAAAGCCAGCCTACAAACCACAATCCCAGAGAATTTAGACAACAATGAGGACACTAAGAGAGACTTACATAGATCTCATCTACATGGGAAGTAGAAAAAGACAAGATCTCCTGAGTAAATTGAGAGCATGGGGACCTTGGGGGAGGGTTGAAGGGGGTAGTGTTGGGGCGGCTGACCAATCCCTTATCTGAGGGGCGTGGCCGCCCCAGGGGCAAAACATACCTTGACAAGAACCGGGTTTGGGGTAGGAGCCCCCTTCTTCTTCCTCTTAGTTCGCTGCTCTTCGCTGGAACCTTGGCTCTGTAAGTTTGCCCCACTTCCTTCCTTTATTAAAGCTGATTATTTCGGACAAGGCTAGTTTTGGTTATTTCCAATTGCCGCCCGACCGCTTGCTACAGGGTAGGAGAGGTAAGGAGAGGAGCAGAGAAAAATGAAGAGCTCAGGGCTGGAGAGATGGCTCAGTGGGTAAAGAGCATTGCCTGCTCTCCCAAAGGTCCTGAGTTCAATTCCCAGCAACCACATGGTGCTGGCCTTCAGGCATATACACAGACAAAATATTGTATACATAATAAATATTAAAAAAATGAAGAGCTCAATAAATATCAATACAATAAAAAAAATAGGGGCTGGAGAGATGGCTCAGTGGTTAAGAGCACTGACTGCTCTTCCAGAGGTCCTGAGTTCAGCTCCCAGCAACCATATGGTGGCTCACACTCATCTGTAATGCGAGCTGGTGTTTTATTCTGTCATGCAAACATACACAAAGTCAGAACACTGTATACCTAATAAAATAAATAAATTAAAAAAAACAATACAAAAACCAAACAACCAAAACAAAAACCACATTTACAATACAAATGTATGCATACAAAGAATACTTACTATTACTATATGTGCTTTCTGCACTGCCATAGTTTTTGCTAACTTAACCTAAACTTAGACATACTTGGCAAAAAGATAATCTCAACTGAGGAATTGCCTCCGATAGAGTGGTGGATAAGGAACTCTGTGGGAGCTTTTTTTTTCTTTTGAAATTATAGGCCCATTTTTATTAGTTTCTTTAAAAATGATCCACTACAAATCTTACAGAGTTAAATATGCATTCCATAATATGGGAAGAAGGAAGAGCACTTACTGAGAAAGAAACCAATGTCCATCTTTGTAGTTAAAAAATTTTTAATTTAGAGGGATACCTATTTCAACCAATTACAATTTTGGTACAACCATTTCCTAATTGTAAACTTTCACCTGATACAGACCTTAATATTAATGTTAAGTAGCATTTGGACCTAGTTCTGTAACAAGAATCCTGGGCACCCACTTGCTCTCTGTTTCTTTTCTTAAATCAACTGACATAATATTTTTGCCTTATTTTCTTACCTATAAAATACCAATGATGATGATCCTATCTTATACTATGCTTGTGCAGATTCAATTACTAACTCTAAATAATGCATGTAAGGCATATTTGGTGTCTTAACAGTTTTTAGCTTAATAAATACATACAAACAACAGCAAAAGGCTAAGAATTGTTTTAGTAGTGAAAAATTCTGTTCAAAACTCACCATTTGGTTCTCCTCCAGACCCTAGCTCCCACATGCTTAGCAAGTATTTACTGGTTACTGAAGTTGAAAAAATTCAAAAAGATTCATTGCATATCTCCTCATAGCAGGGATGAGTGCATGTGGGGGCATTTTCTCAATTGGTGTAGGAGAGCCCAGCTTTATAAAAAGCAATCCAGTAAGCAGCTGAACTCCTCTAGAATCTGTGCCTCAGTTTCTGCTTCCATACACTGCCTTGGCTTGCGTGGATGATGGATTGTAAAATGTAAGATGAAATAAGCCCTTCCTTTCTCTAGTTGGTTTTGGTGATTGTTCTATCATAGTATCATAGCAACAGAAACAAACAAACAAACAAACAAAAACCTAGAACACATGCCCATAATTTTCTGGAAGAACTCACACATTTTTCTCTGTGTAACCTGACTTGGAACTTTTTTTTTTTAGATCAGGCTGGCCTATAACTCAGGGACTAGCCTACCTCTGTTTCCCAAGTGCTGGGATTAAAGGTGTGTATCACCACTGCCCGGCTGAGTTCACACACTCAACGGTCAAAACGAAAGTGTAGTTTGTTTTCAGCACAGGGCGAAAAAGATGCTCAGCCATAAGGGGGTAAGAAAAGCCCAGGCATGCCTTTCATCTAAGTAACGGCGTCAAGCTGCATTCTCAGAAAGACTTGTCAAAGGGTGACCAAGAAGTTAATGTGTTAGTCTGAATAATGAAAACATGAAAATGAACAAGCAAAGAGCTACAGTGAAAGGCCTGGTATGCAGCAATGGTGGATGCAGAAGAGTCTAGAATGGGACCGTCCAGCTCTGTTCTACATGAGATAATAACCATGGACGAGCCCAGAGGCTCACTGCGGTTTACGAGTCAATCAAGTTCAATAAAGCTCAAGCGAGCTTCAGAACAATGACTACGTTAATTTTTTTTCTTGCATGCTCAATGAAGAGCTCGTCAGTGTCAGAAACTCCACAAGGACTGGACGGCTCGTAGCTACCCAAAGCCAAGGTTCTGAAAATAGCCCTGGGGCTTTACTAGCCAGACTACGACAGCAGGTGTGGGGCGCATGCGCGCAGACGCACAGTCTGACCTGCCGGTGGCACCCAGGAGAAGGCGACCTTCTTCCCGACAGCCCACGGAATAGAACGGGTGGGGAAACGGTATTCTCGCGAGGTCTCAGCTAGCGGCGGCGGAAGCAGTGGACACGTGACTGTCCTAGGCCGCCTTCGCCTTGCCCCCTCCCCCTTCTCGGAAACCCGGCCCCCTCTCCCTTCTCCCACCCCGGAGCCGCGGTAATGGACCGTTTGGGTTCCGGAATTCTCTTGGATCCCATCACTGGTACCAGGGTAGCGGGACCTGGCGGAATCCGGTTTTGGTGGCGAAGGCAGAGGGGGCGGTCAAGATGGGGGGGGCGAATCGGCTTCTTTCACCTAGGAAGGAGGCGGGGCGGAAAAGGGATGGGGGGAGGGAGTCACGTGGGGGCGTGGCGCGCGCTGCGTGCGCGCGGCACCTGATCCGTCGCCCCGCCCCCTCTTCCTGCGGGGCGGGGGGTCGGGAGGAGGGGCGTCAAGATGGCGGCGGGGAGGTAGGCAGAGCCGGACGCCGCTTCTGCCTCTGCCGCCGCCGCCGCCGCCGCCGCCGCCTCCGCTCCTGTTGCCTCCGGCTCCTCACGCGCTCACGGACCGGGAGAAGCTATTCTGGCGTCGGGTCCGGCGGGTAAAGTAAGTCCTTCTCTCAGTCCTTTTCTCCTTTCACGCTCGTCCGTCCGGACAGCCTCCCACTCCCACCAGCGCTCCTCGGGGTCCGTGTGGGGCCGGTTGTGGGGGGAGGCGCGCAATTCACGGCTGCCCGGGCCTCGCTAGCCCGCTGCTCGTTCTCATACTGCTGGCCGCCCCGTTGGTTTCGGCGTCCTCCGCCAGGCAGCGCCGTCTCTGTGGGAGTCCCGCTGTCCCGAGCCGGATAGCAGCTCCGAGGCCGGGCAGCTCGGCCCTGCGCACGGCGGCTCCACGGGCGATCGCGTCCCTCGCCTTCTCCCCTCCTACAGACCCGCGACGAGCGGTGAAAGTGAGGCGGAGACCCTGCTCGAGTCCCTCCGGCCCATTACCCCTATTTCGGGAACGGGTGGGCCACACCGGGATGCCCTTCCTGAACCTGGGTCCCTGGCGGGTGGGGTGCGTGGGACTCGTGGGGGACACCCTCATGCCTCGCCGTGGCGACTTTAGCTTTCCCTGAAGTGAGTGCAGCTTCAGACTCTGAGCGCAATCCGTGAGGAGGGCGATGGCGGTTGGACATCTGCTCACCTTAGTAGTGGTGGGTGTAGTGAGCACCCAAGTTCCTCAAAGCGGTGTCTGCTGGTGTTTTCCCGGTAGTGGCGTGGGATGGGCTCCACGGCTTCGTAGCCTTGGATTTGTCCGAAACGGTGTGTTTGTTGCTTTCCTGACCCCGGCATCCAGCTCCTCCCCTTTATATCCCGGCTTTGTGCTTCAGTTTGGTTAATGTTTGCGGACCACTAACTTGATGCTCCTATGTAGAAAGCTCCTTTCATGTAATTGCTCCGTTTGCTGTGGGATGCTTTTGTTTGGGGGAGTCGCTGGTTGAGAAGCGTGCGCGAGGAGGCAAGATTGGAGATAAAATGAGAGCCCAAGAGAGCATCGTTTTAATCCATTGAATTGCGCAGCCAATTGTAGCTGCACCCGGAAGTTTGTGCTGAACACGTGTTGAGGGAAGGTTAAAAACGGGTCCCCTTTGACCTTTAAACGTCGATTGTTTGCAGGATATTTTGAGTAAAATGTTTATTTTCTCTAGACTTTGAGAATTAAAGGTGGGGAAGAAGGCTTCCAAAGAGTCATCTGGGAGGGTCCAGCGACCTGTCAAACCCAAAGTGTCCTAGGGCCGTCACCTTATTTAGCATTTGCATAGAGTTCTATCGGTTAACAGTCTTAAGGCCCCAAAGTTAGGGTTGGTTTTCATAGCATTGGGGAAAGAATTATTATGCAAACGATGGGTTTACAAAGAATTTCTAGGCTGAACTGGCATTCGCCGCTGGTGACTTAAGTGGGACATTAATTCTGATAGTACAGGAACGTTAATTTCCATCTTTATATAAAGTCTTTTCCCAAGTAGTGAGAGAGGACTTCTTTCTTCTGGCTTTTGCTTGCAGTTTAACTTCATTCCGTGCAACTCCCTTTAGAATTTTAAGTCCAACTTCACTTTAGTTGCTTTATAAATGTTTTTTAAAAAAAGAGCCTACGTTTATTGGTTCATTCAAGAATTTTATGTTATGCACTTTTATAAAAGTCTTAAGTTCTCTGAAGTTACTGCTTAAAAATGGCCAATGTGGTGTGTGTGCTTTTGCTTTTTGTTTTCATTTTTTGAGACGGGGTTTCTCTCTAGACCCGACTGTCAACTCACTCTAGACCAGATTAACCATGAACGCTCAGAGATCTGCCTGCCTTCTTCTCCCCTCCCGAGTGCTGCTGTTATAGTTGAGTGCCACCACCATCCAACTGAGACTCTTGGTTCTCTTTTTTGTTTGTTTTTCGAGACAGGGTTTCTCTTTAGCTTTGGAACCTATCCTGGAAGTAGCTCTTGTAAACCAGGCTGGCCTCGAACTCACAGAGATCCACCTGCCTCTGCCTCTTGAGTACTGGGATTAAAGGCATGCGCCACCACTGCCCGGTGAGACCCTTGATAAGCTTTTTATTTTTTAAGGCTTTTATTTTTGAGACTGACTCCTTATAATTTCCTTATGTAGTCGGGCTGGCTTCCAACTCAAGATCTTCTTGTCACAGCTTCCCTGATGATGGACTTGTAGACCTGCACTGTTATCATGTCCAGTGGTTTATATGCTTTAGAAAAGTTGTGCTTCAAAGACCTCATCCATGTTTAGATGTGGCTTTGGTGCTTTTCGGTGTTTAAGTTGAACTTTGAGGTGAGGCTTGCTACCTGGCAAGGGTAAGAATACACTGGTCTGATCCTGCCAAGTAGTTTCTCAAGAGGTATAGTAGACCCCCGAGCTTTGCTTGCCTACCTTTAAGGGTCATCTAAAGAGGCTACTGCGATGGCATAGCTGGTTGAGACACTGTTACTAAGTCTGACTACTGTTTGATTACTGGGATTCACATGGTGGAAGCAGAGAACAGTTGTCCTCTGACCTCCACACATGGGAGCCATAGCACCGTGCACCTTCTCTAATAAATGTAATTATTATTGTTGTTATTATTTTGAGACAGGGTCTCACTTTGTACCTCTGGCTGTCCTGGAACTCACTATGTAGATCAGATTGGCCTTGAACTCAGAGATTTGCCTGCTGCTGCCTTCTGAGTTCTTGAGTTTCAAAGTGTGCACCACTGTGCCTGGCTATAAAATAGTTTTTTTTAAAAAAAGTTCACATAAAGATAGTTTCTGAGAGGTTTTCCTAATAAATAAAATGACTGTGGGTTTTTTTTGGGAATTTTTAAAATATTTATTATGCATACAATGTTCTGTCTGTATGTCTGCAGGCCAGAAGAGGGCAGCAGAACTCATTTACAGATGGTTGTGAGCCACCATGTGGTTGCTGGGAATTGAACTCAGGATCTTTGGAAAAGCAGGCAGTGCTCTTAACCACTGAGCCATGTCTCCAGCCCCATGATTGTGGTTTTTATATGCTGATTTGCAGATCCACTTTGATAAGGTTTTAATTTGTCCAGCTTTAGGACAATGGTTGAAATGCCACAGAATATTTTATGAATGGAAGGGTTCTTGTTTTGTTTTTCCAGATAGGGTTTCTCTCTGTAATAACTCTGATTGTCATGGGACTCCCTCTGTAGACCAGACTGGCTTCGAACCCAAAGAGATCTGCCTGCCTCTGTCTCCTTAATGTTGGGATTAAAGGCCAACTAATGGTCAGGTTCTTGAAGAGGAGGAAGTCAGAGTTAAAGGTAGCTCAAAACATATCAGATAAACTTACTTGTTGGGGTATAACAAAATAGAAGACTATTTCCAAATGGTTTTATTATATTCTACAGTAGGAAATGTTTGTGACCTAATGCTAGTGCATAAAACACAAAATCTCATAAAATGTTGCTCTTGATACCTGTGTGCTTTGGAATGGTTTACTATACTCTAATATTTGATTTTGTTGATTATAATACTGTAAACTACTTTGACAGTTTACAATTAAATTGTCAACCACAGATAGAAAACACTAGTGGTGCAGTAGTAGCCTCTTGGTATCTAAAGGGATCAGCTCAAGACTCCAGAAAATAGCAAAAGTTTGTAGGCACTTAAGTCCCATTTGTGGTAGTGTCACGTTTGCATGTAAGGTAGGCCCTTTGTCTCCAGATTGTTTACAGTACCTAGTAGGTATATATGATGTATGAGGAGCTATTGGCACTAATTACCTAGTGTGTAGTATGTGTGTTCATGCAGTATTTTTATTGTCTATTGAAGTTTGTTTTTTTCTTTTTGAAAATAAGAAAGGAAGGTTTCACTATGTAGCCTTGGCTGGCTTGGAAGTTCCTGTGTAGACTAGCTGGCCTAAGTGTGGGATTCACGTGCCACCTTCTCCATTGAACACGGAAATGTTGAGCCTGTGAATATGGAGGCCACCCATTGGGCTGGGAAGGACAGGGGTGTAGAGAAGTTAGGTATTGGTCTCCTGGGTTTAGAATTGGATTCCAAACTTGTATACTTGTTACCTTGTTGCATTCTTCCCCTCTCTAGGCTTTAGCTCCTTTGTGACAAAAAGATACTCTTGGGTAGTGTGGAGGATGGAAAGAAAAACCTATCTATAAAAATTATTAAAGGTGTCAGAGTGTGTGACTATAATCCTAGCACTGGGGGGTGCATACAGGATTAGGAATTGAAGGTCACCCTTAGCCACATGAGATACTCTGCCTCAAAAAAACTTAACTAAAAAAAGAGGTATCAGCCAATTGAATTTGAGGTATTAGTGATAAAGAATTTTGCTTTCCCTTCTCCATTTTTCTTGTTTCTTTTTTCTCTCTTTTTTCTTTCTTTCTTTTTTTCCGGACAGGGTCTCTACATAGCCCTGGCTGTTCTGGAACTCACTCTGTCGACCAGGCTGGCCTTAAACTCAAAAGAGATCCACCTGTCTACCTCCTGAGTGCTGAGATTAAAAGTGTGCGTCTGTACACACCTGTGGGTGTAATTTTATTTATTTGTTTGTTTGAGGCTGGGTTTCTTTGTAATAGCTCTGGCTGTCTTAGAATTCACTTTGTTGACCAGGGTGGCCTCCACTCAAGAGATTCACCTGCCTCTGCCTCCCAAGTGCTGGGATTAAAAGTGTGCATTACACATTTGGCCCTGTTAGTTTTTCAGGGTCATATGTGCCTCAGGTTAGCCATGAACTCCTTATATAGTTGAACATTACCTTGGATGTCTTAATCCTTCTACCTTCACTTTGTAAGTGCTGGCGTTGCAGGCTTCCTCAGATTATTAAACTAAATGCCAGTCTTCAGTCTGGTCTGATGGAGAACTGAAGCCAAGGCTTCAGGCATGCTTTGAAAGTGAGGTGTGTGCCTGTGACTTTCTGTCTTTCTGTGTCTCTTGGTAATTTGAATTTAGGAATTTGGACCATGATGGCCTGCTTCTTTAACACTGAGCAGCGCCCACAGACCCCTTTGTGGTGTTTATTTTGAAGGAGGCTTTTACTAAAACGTGCAGACTGTCCTGAACTCTATAGCTCAGCCTGGTTTGAATAGGTGATCTATCTGCCTCAGTCTCTTGAGTAGCTAGGATCTTAGGCCTGTGCTGCCAGGTGTCCCTATGCTATTTAAGAAGAGTTTCAAAAAAAAAAAAATGGTGGGTTATTTTTTGAGACAGGGTATCTTTGTGTAGCCCAGGCTGTCCTGGAACTCTGTAGACCAGGTTGGCCTCAAATTCAAAGGTCCACCTGTCTCTGCCTTCTGAGTGCTGAGCTAAAGACTTTCACCACCATGCCCAGCTTGTTATTTGTTCAGGCAAAAATACTAAGTGATAGTATCCATGTACATTTGGAAATGTCTGTCAGCTGTCTTTAGATATCTGATTATCTGCATAAATTAGATGTGAGACACTTAAGTCGTATTTTGTAGAACTTTTTTTTAAAGTTTTTTTGTTTTGGTTTTGATTTTTCTAGACAGGGTCTCTCTCTCTCTTTCTCTCTCTCTTAAAATATTTATTTGTTGTGTATACAATATTCTGTCCATGTGCCTGCAGGCCAGAAGAGGGCACCAGACCTCATTACAGATGGTTGTGAGCCACCATGTGGTTGCCAGGAATTGAACTCAGGACTTTTGGAAGAGTAGGCAATGCTCTTAACCACTGAGCCATCTCTCCAGCCCAGGATTTCTCTCTTGTAGCCCTGGATATCCTGGAACTCACTCTAAACCAGGCTGAACTTGAACTCAGATCTATCTGCCTCTGCCTCACAAGTGCTGGGACTAAAGGTGCCTGGCTAAAAAGATTTAATTTTTTTTTAATATTTTATGTGTATTGGTGTTTGCCTGTGTGTATGTATATATACCACATGTGTTCTTGGTACCCAAGGAGGCCAGAAGAAAGATGGTTCTGAGCCGCTCTGTAGGTGCTGGGAATCAAATCCCACGTTCTCTGTAAGAGCAGTCAGTGATCTTAACCACTTAGCAATCTCTCCATCACCTTACAGAACTATTTTAGAAATGAATTATTAGATGGCGAGAGTTTGAATGTAATTGGCCCCTATAAACTCATAGGGAGTGGCACTATTAGTATGATTTTGTTGGAGTGGGTATGGCCTTATTAGAGGAAGTGTGTCACTGTAAGGGCAGGCTTTGAGGTTTCTTGTGCTCGGGATACTGCCAGTGGCTCAGTTGTCTTTGCCTGCAGTATGTAGGATCTCAGCTACTTCTCTAGCACCACATCTGCCTGTAGACCACCATGCTCCCTGCCATGATGATAACTGGAACTGTAAGCCATCCCCACTAAATGTTTTCCTTAATAAGAGTTGTGGTGGTCACAATGTCTCTTCACAGCAATAGAAACCCTGACTAAGACACATGGATTGCTGTCATTAAAAGTTTTTAGTCTGGAAAGTATAGTGGTGTAGCAGTTATACAAAAGAAAAGGGATCTTTTTGTATACTCAGGTTTATCAAAGTAGTAGTTAAGGGCAGGGAGGCGGCTTAGTAAATGTGCTTACTGCAAAAGCCTGACAACTTGAAATTGATCCCACTGTTAAGGTAACAGAGATTTACAAAGTTTTCCTTTACTTTTCACATGTGCCCTGCCAAACCCATTGTTGTGCGCGCACACCTCCTTTTTTTTTTTTTTTTTTTTTTTTTTTGAGGCAGGGTGCTTGGAACTCAGAGATCGGCCTGCCTCTGCATGCCAAGTGCTAGGATTAAAGGCATTCACCACTGTGTTTGGCCATTAATAAAAATTTTTTTGTTTTGTTTTTTTGAGACAGGGTTTCTCTGTGTAACGTCCCTAGCTGACCTGGAACTCATTTTATAGATCAGATTGGCTTTAAACTCTCGGAGATCTGTCTGCCTCCTGGGTGCTGGGATTAAAGGTGTGTATCACCACACACTGCTCATTAATAAAAAATTTTAAGACATAGCACATAGCTGTAATCACAGTATGCAGAAGGATTTTGACTTCAAGGCCAGCGTAGTCAAAAGAAAAGACAACCCGGCTGCAAATATTCACTCCAGTTATTATTTTTTTAAAAAAATATTTATTATGTATACAATATTCTGTCTGTGTGTATGCCTGCAGGCCAGAAGAGGGCACCAGACCCGATAACAGATGGTTGTGAGCCACCATGTGGTTGCTGGGAATTGAACTCAGGACCTTTGGAAGAGCAGGCAATGCTCTTAACCTCTGAGCCATCTCTCCAGCCCCCCCAGTTATTATTTTGCCTGCCCTCTCTGTCTCTTATACTCACTTTCTCGCTAGCTCACACATTCAACACAACACCTCCAGAAGTTAGTTGTTCTTAGTCCTTAGTTCTGTCTGAAGATGAAATTGAGTTGAGTTTTTGTTTTGTTTTGGTTTGGTTTTTTTTGAGACAGGGTTTCTCTGTGTAGCTTTGGTGCTCTTTAGACTAGGTTGACCTTGAACTCACAGGATCCCCCTTGCCTCCCTAGTCCTGGGATTAAATGGGTGAATGGGTGTGCCTTACCACTGCCCGGTTTTTTGTTTTTTTTGTTTTTTTTTTTTTTTAAAACTTGACTGTATTAGAGCACTATTGGGTGATGTGCCCAGTTTTGAACCTCTGTTCTTTCTGATCTCTTGCCTTGCAGATGATGTCCCTTGTATCTGCTCAGACCCATGAAGAGCTCTAGTCTCCTCTGTCTCATCCCTGCTGATAGGGTCGATGTTGGTGTTAATGAGTGCTGTACTTTCTGCTCTTTTGGGTGACATTGCTTCTCAGGATTCCCTGGCAAAGTGGTACAGTTTCTATAGGCGCTCCGTATACCAGCCTCTCCATGTATGCCTTCAGATATGCTTTTGGCAAAAGTGAAACTTTTTGATGTCCATTCACAGTTGATGACTGTGTGGTAATTGTTAGGCTTGTTAGATTGCTACCTGGCTGTTGTCACCTGAAATATGAACTCCGTGGTAGACACAGTGACAATTTCTACATGTAGCAGTGTTTTGGATTTATATTGTAAAATCCCCCCCCCCCCCCCCCCCATGAAGCTGCTTTCATAAAACCAGGAGATTGACCAGTGCAGTTTTCAAGGGCTTTCACTGATGTTCTGTGAGTCTGTTGCATGTGGGATATGATTAAATACTAAGAGTTGCTTAATGCAGTTAGAGAATGGGTTAAGTGCTTTGTCTTGTTCTTTTGCTTCCTGCAGAACAGAATGACTAGATGTGTGCCAAACTGCCTGGAAAGCTCCATAGATAGATAGATCCCTGTATGAGAAAGATACATCTAACATTCAGATCATTCCTAGTGGGTCCAAGGGTCTCACACTGTGTTCCTTCCTATTTTGTTGTTTTTCTCAGTACTGAGCCAGAACTTCTTTAGGTTTCTTTTCTTTCTTTTTTGAGACAGAGTTTCTCTTTGTTCTCCTGACTGTCTTGGAACTCTGTAGAGCAGACTGGCCTCTAGTTCCAGGTCTTATTTATCTATGCTCCATGTATGCCCATACGCCAGAGGAGGGTGCCAGATCTCAGTACAGATGGTTGTGAGCCACCATGTGGTTGTTGGGAATTGAACTCAGGACCTTTGGAAGAACAGGCAATGCTCTTAACTGCTGATCCATCTCTCCAGTCCCCAAGATGGTTTTCTATCTCAGATTTCCTTTCCTTTCTCTGAAAATTTTTGTAGAAAACTTTGTTGATCTGGCCTTCAGTTTCAGTAAGAATATTCACCTGACTTAGAACTTCCTTCCAGACTCTCTTTTCCATCTTCCTCTCGGAGAGGCAGCTTTGCTTCTGCCTCTCTCCCCACTTCTCTGCTTCCCCTTTTCTGTCTCTCTCTCTGTCTCTCTACCCCTCTCCCTTCCCCCTTCATAACTCACCTGAATAAATATTCAACCTCAAAAAAAAAAAAAAAAAAGAACTTCCTTCCATATAAATGGTGCACAGGTAAATGTGACAGGCCGGGCTGAGGATCTCTGTTTACTGTCTCTTTAACAGTTGCTGTCTATTAGATTGCAGTTTTGGTGCTTTGCTAACTAACCCTCTTCGTGTAGGATGTCACGCATCAGACAGCTGAGGTATATTGTGTATGTAACATTGTGTATATTTCCTATGAAAAACTTACCACAAGAATGTATATGTAATTTAGAAAAATTAAAATTTAAAATTTTTTAATTAATGCATATGGGTATTTTGTATGCATGTATTTGGTAATTTGGTAAATGAATCTAGGTCCTCTGGAAGAGTGGAAAGTGCTCTTAACACTTAACCCAACTTTCTAGCCCATGGCTTTTTCTTCTTTTTTGAGTTTTGCTTTGTTTTTGTTTTTAAAAAGACAGGGTTTCTCTGGCCTCAAACTCAGAGATTTGCCTGCCTGCCTCTACCTCCCAAGTGCAGGGATTAAAGGTGTGTTCCTCCAGCCACCGCCAGGTCCAGCTCCTGGATTTAATTTTAAATCTATAGTCTCTTTGCTAAATATCTTAGAACATATTTGTCTTCCTTCTCCTAGCCACTGCAGTCCCAGTGCTTGCTGCAGTGGATGTCTTCCCGAGTTCCCTCAGTTTGCTCTTATACTGCCGTCAGTAATCTTTCTACATAAGAAACTGTTGCGCCAAGCTGTCCTGCATCTGAAAACCCAGTAGTGGCCTGTATCATTGTAGAAGGATGAGTAAGGCCACAGATCATAACCTTCTCATGTGTGGGCCCCTGGTATGTGAATTTACAGTTAATTGGAATGCAGGGTTCAGAAGACACTTGCCTTCCTGATTATTTCTTCCGCTGAACTCAGTATTGTCATCTACCTTGGAACCTATGCAGAGTTCACTTTTGTCTCCTTTGACCTTGTAGTGTGTGTTTTTTTTTTTTTATATCCCTAGATATAATTCACCGTGTAGACCAGGCAGGCTCCAGACTCAGAGAGCAGCCTGCCTCTGCTGCCTCCTGAGTGCTAAGATTAAAGGCATGTACTGCCAATCCCAGCTTCATAGTGTTTAGGAATAAACTCTTGATCTTAGTCAAAAGGCCAAGGAGTAAGAGACTCTTGGCTCTGAATGCTGTATTTCTGTGTCCTTTCATTTTAGTGTGAGGTTACTGGGGTCAAAGATTTTCTCTTTTTCCGACATGTAGCAGGTTCTTCATAAGTACTGAATGAACAGCTCTGATAGAAAAAGTTGGATTGTTTGTGTTTAGAAGCGAGTTAATATTTTTCACTTTGTTCTAAGATGGTGGAACCAGGGCAAGATTTACTGCTTGCTGCCTTGAGCGAGAGTGGGATTAGTCCGAACGACCTCTTTGATGTTGATGGTGGAGATGCTGGGCTCACAACTCCTACTCCTCCTTCAGTTCAACAGGTAACAAGTTTTCTAAATCCTCCGGAATTCCATCTAATTTGAAATTTCCATTGTCCTTTTTTGTTTTTGTTGTTTTGTTTTTGAGACAGGGTTTCAACAGTCCTAGTGTCCTGGAATTAGCTCAGTAGACCAGGCTGGCCTTGAACTCACAGAGATCCGCCTGCCTCTGCCTCCCTAGTCCTAGGATTAAAGGATTAAAGGCGTGCACTGCCACCACCTGGAGTCATTTATTATTAGCATTAGTTTTTTTCCTGATTGTGGTATTGATGATTGAACCCTGGCATAAGTACTTCACTGCTGATGTATAGCCTCAGCTTTTTAATTAACATTTTAGAAAAAAATATTAAGTAGACCTTAACTTTTTTGTGAAGGATTCTAAGCTGGTTTTCTTTCTTTTTAATTTCATTCATTCATTCATTTATTTATTTTTGATTTTTCTCCTAGAACTAGCTTTTGTAGGACCAGGCTGTCCTCGAACTCACAGAAATCTGCCTTCCTCTGCCTCCCAAGAGCTGGGATTAAAAGTGTGAAGTCACCATACAGTTGCTGGAAACTGAACTCAGGTCCTCTGGAAAAATAGCCAGTTCTCTTAACCTCTGAGCCATCTCTCCAGCTCTAAACAGGGTTTCTCCTTGTAGCCCTGGCTGCCCTGGAACTTAATTTGTAGACCAGACTGGCCTTGAAATCACAGTGCTTCACCTGCCTCTGCCTCCAAGTGCTGGAATTAGAGGTATACTCCACCACCACCCAGCAATAAAGCTTAACTTTAAATATACACGTGAGGGACTGGAGAGATGACTCAGGTTAAGAGCACTGACTTCCAGTGGTCCTGAGTTCAATTCCCAGCACCCACGTTGGCTCACAACCATCTGTAATGAGATCTGGTGCCCTCTTCTGACATTCACGCACACATGCAAGAACACTGTGTACATAACAAACAAACAAATAAATAAAATAATCTTGTGAATGTTGCTTTTATGCTATTTTTTTAATGAAGTAGATATTATTTGCATCAAAGCCAAGATTCTGCCTTTTTTTTTTTTAAAAAAAAAAAGATATTTATTATATATACAGTGTTTTGTCTGTCTGTATGCTTGCTGGCCAGACGAGGGCACCAGATCTCAGATATCTGTGAACCACCATGTGGTGACTGGGAATTGAACTCAGGATTACTGGAAGAGCAGTCAGTGCTCTTAACCTCTGAGCCATCTTTCCAGCCCCAAGATACTGCTTTTCTTACTTCTTAGCATTCATATAGAAAGAGAGTTAATTTTTTGTGTGTGTGACTTCTCTTTACATTATAAAAATAAAGTTCTGTAGTGTTGTGGAGATTTATGCTGACCAATATTATTCTGTTATAACTGGTTTAGTGATTGTACATCCTGTTTGGTTGTAAATCTTTTGTGTGTATGGTACTGGGGTCTGAGCCAAGGACTCAACAGGCTAGGCAAGTGCTCTACCTCCCAGGTAAAATCCAGCTCTGAAGTTTCATTTTTTTCTTTTTAATAAACTAAATGCAACTCTTGTTCTTGAAACAGAATTCACTGCTGTCCATCCTTTCTCTGTATTTTCTCTCCAGTCGATGCCACTTAGTGCATTAGAACTAGGTTTGGAGACAGAAGCAGCAGTTCCTGTTAAACAAGAACCAGAGACAATGTCTACTCCTGCACTGTTAAATGTGAGGGTAAGAGCCACTCAGATTTGGTATTACTTCTAGAATGGCTTAGGGTGGTGGCAAAAATATAACTTTATTTTAAATAAGATCTTTAGCCCTGGCTAGCCTTGATTTCCCTATGTACCAGAGGATGCTAGTGTATTGTAAATTATTAAAAACAACAAAATTGGTGAGATGAATGTACATGTTACCTCACTATTTTCAGTGTTTGCTGCCTTGGCTTTTGTCAATTGTTTTGCTATAGCTTTTATGTGATTAATTGTGCTTTACAGAAAGAGTTCTTTTGACCTTGCCTCAAATTTAACCAATATCAACAAAATCCAAAGGATATAAAATTATTGGTCGAACTGGTTGAAATTTGTCAATTTGTATTGTTAGTGTAAAAGTGGTAAATAAGTCGGGCAGTGGTGGTGCACACCTTTAATTCCAGCATTTGGGAGGCAGAGACAGGTGAATCTCTGAGTTTGAGGCTAGCCTGGTCTACAGAGTGAGTCTCAGGATAGCCAGGACTGTTGCACAGGAAATCCTGTCTTGAAAAACCAAAAGAAAAAATAAATACTTGAAGTGGTAAATAGCAGTCTAGAAGATTTTATTGAAAGAGTTATGGAAAGGGGCTAGATTGTAGCTTAGTGGTGGAGGACTAGCCTTGCAGATGCCAGGCCCTGGGATGATCCCCAGTGGCACAAGGACAAACATACACACTAATGATATGCAGAAATACATAGTAACTTTAAAGCTAAAGACAATAGCATTTTCAAGTTGGCTTTATTTTTATTTCATTTTTAAAATTTTTGAGATAGGGTCTCATGTAGGTCATGTTGGCCTTGTACTCAATTTCTACACATTCTACATCTCTTTGCCAACTTTGGCTCTCACAGTCTTGAGCCACTGTGCTCAGCTTTTTCTTTTCTCCTCCCTGCTTTCTTCTCGCTTCACCTTCTAACAGCACTGTTGAGAGTAACCACCTAATTACCAGTATTTGGTGTTCACCTGACTGTTATCCTTGTCTTTAGACTCTAAAATGTAGTGTGACCTGTATGATGGCAAACAGCATTGAACAGGAAAGACAGTGTTGGGTCTTTGAGATGGATCAGTGATAAAGATGCTTGTTGCCATGCCTTAAGACCCAAGTATCAGCCAGGCGGTGGTGGTGCACACCCTTGATCCCAGCACTCGGGAGGCAGAGGCAGGTGGATCTCTTTGAGTTCGAGGTCAGCCTGGTCTACAGAGTTAGTTCCAGGACAGGCTCCAAAGCTACAGAGAAACCCTGTCCCAGGGGGGGAAAAAGACCCAAGTATCCGTGGGAGCCATACAGTAGAAGGAGAGAATTGAGTCCCTCAAGTTCCCCTCTTGCTTCCACACGTTTGGGAAAAATTGAAAGGTTTTTGTTTTTAACGAAAAGAAGTGCAATATTAACAGAAAGTTGGCTTCAAAGGGCTTGAATGATGGTTCAGCAGTTAACTATTGCTATTGCAGAATTAATTACCCATATTGGGCAGCTGTCATGTGTCTGTAACTGCAGCTCAAGGAGGTTCTGGTGCCTCTAGCTTCCATAGAAACCTGCACATACCCCTAGCCATACAGATTAAAAGAAAAAATGACAATAGAAATCTTTCTATTTTCTTGAGACAGGGCTTCTCTGGGTAGTCCTGGCTGTCCTGGAACTCTCTCTCTAGACCAGGATGGTCTCAAACCAGAAGATCCACCCACCTGCCTTTGTCTCCCAAGTGCTACAATTAAAGATGTGTGCCACCATGCCTGGCAACAGTAGCAAAAAAAGTTGACCTCAAAACCTGGGTCTTAAGTGATTTATATGATTTACCTAGAGCTGTCTTCCTGGTGGGCAGTGTTGGATAAATTTTTTGTTGTTGTTGTTGCTAGGTCTAGAGTTATTGTAAGTCACAGATAGATTGGAATAGCTTCTCATTATAATTTTTATTCTCATGCTTATATAGTGTCAAATTACTACCACACGCTTTCCTGATTATTGTGTTTTTAGCCTGATAATTTATAGCTAGTCATTAAAGTAGAAATAAAGTACCATTAGTTACACAAGGATAGAATAAAGTTTAGATTATATGTATGTTGACTCTGAGCTCATACGTACCCCGCAGGCACGTGGTCAGAGGACAGTTTTCACTTTTCACCTTGTTGGAGACGGGTCTCTCTCTCTCTGCCTCATGTCGCTGTCAGAGCATTGGTGTGAACCGATGAGCATGACTGCCTGATGGACATGTGGTCTGTGTGCTGGAGATTCAAGGTTCTTGTGCCTGCAGCTTTCCATTTTGTGCCCTCTGTCTAGCATCTAGTTTTAGATTTCTAAATGGATTACCAGGTTTACCTCTGCAGACTATCAGAGTCAAATTGAGTATGTAAAGTGTTTTTTCTTTTCTAGCAGCAGCCTCCATCCACTACAACATTTGTGCTGAATCAAATAAACCAACTTCCGACCTTGGGATCTACAATTGTAATGACTAAAACACCACCTGCAACAACCAATAGGCAAACCATCACTTTGACAAAATTTATCCAGACTACGGCAAACACACGCCCTTCAGTCTCAGCACCAGCAGTACGAAATGCCTTGCCCCCTGCTCCTTCAAAAGACCAGGTTCAGTTGAAGGATTTACTGAAAAATAATAGTCTAAATGAACTCATGAAACTGAAACCACCTGCTAACATTGCTCAACCAGTTGCGACTGCAGCTAGTAAGTTGTTTTCAGCTGTTTGAACGCCTGCTTTCACAAACTATTTTGTTTGTGTGTATGTTTCACAAGTGGTTTTGGGTGTTTTCATTATTTTTTTCTGAGTGTGTGTCGTGAGTATATTTATGTGTACCTTATGCATAAAGTACCAATGAAGGCTAAAAGGAGGGTATCTGATTTCACTGCAAGTCAAGTTCTTGTGAGCTGCCTTGTGGGTGCTGGGACATGAACCTTGGTCCTTTACAAGAGCAGTAAACTGTCTTAGCTTCTGAGCTCGCTTTCTAGCTCTGTTTTCGGTTTGGTTTGGTTTTTGGTCTCCCACCCCATTCCCAAGATGGTTTCTCTTGTGTAGCCCTGGTTGTCCTAAAAGTCAGGCTATAGATAAGGCTGCCTCTGCCTTTTGAGTGCTGGGATTAAAAGTGTTTGCTACTACTACCCAGTTTAAGAATGTGGGTTTTATAGTCTATAAAACCTCTTTTGCTCACTGAATAAGTAACTACTGAATGTATTTTGTCAGCTCCCTTCTGGACTTTGAGGTGTTGCTGGGGAAAACTTGAAATCGCTGCCCCCCAGAAGCTTGTGTTGTACTGAAGAAAGATAGTGAATATGTTATATTTCTAAGAGGGCTAGGGCTGTGAAGAGAAGTAAAAGGTGCATGGTAGGGCAGATGCAAACCTCTCCCCGTGTCTGTGTCTGCCCTGTCTACCAGCCCCTTCCTATCCAGGGAGGGGATGTTGACCACCATCCTATCATGGAACTCATCAGACAGGCTGGGCTAGTCTGGCTAGCCAATGTGTCTCCGGATTCTCCTGTCATCACCATATCCAGGTTTTTTGTTTTTGAGACAGAATTTCTTTGTGTGACAGCCCTGGCTATCCTGGAACTCACTTTGTAGATCAGCTGGCCTTGAACTCACAGAAATCCTTCTGCCTCTGCCTCCCGAATGTTGGGATTGAAGGTGTGCGCCACCACCGCCCAGCAGATAATGTTTTTTGAAATGAATAAACTGTTGAATTTTTAAACTAGAGGAAAAGAATTTGAGACTTGTAAAATTTAATCCACTTCTCTTCCTGCAGCTGATGTCAGTAATGGTGCAGTAAAAAAAGAATCTTCCAATAAAGAAGTAGCAAGAATATGGATAAATGACATGAAAATGAGGAGTTTTTCCCCCACCATGGTGAGTTTTAAATAGTTAAATTACTTGGCTAAAATTACCTTAGAAATATTCTCAGAAAGCTTGTTGAGTGGACGTAGGCTAATAAATCACACTTAGGCCTGAACTTGCATCTTTCCTGGGCCGTGGTGTTGTTTGCAGGGTTGACCTTTGACCTTTTTTGTTTGTTTGCCTTTTGTTTTTCGAAACAGGGTTTCTCTGTAGCTTTGGAGCCTGACCTGGAACTAGCTCTTGTAGATCAGGTTAGCCTCGAACTCACAGAGATCCGCCTGCCTCTGCCTCCTGAGTGCTGGGTGGTGTGTGCCACCACTGCCTGGCTGGGGCTGACCTTTTTTATTCATATGTCTAGTCAGGAAAAAAAATGACAGCACGGAATTAGCCATAAACTTTTGATAACTTGTTGAAACCCAAATAAATAGCTGGGTAGGAGCTGTCTGATCATGCAGTAATCTGGATGAGTTGTTACAAAATCTTTTTCCTTAACTGTGGAAGTGCTGTGCACCCAAGCTCAGGTTCATGAGACATGTTTCTGAATGGCTGTATGTGTGTGCAATGAGTGTCTGAAAGGACTTTCTTTCATGAGTTCTCTTTCAGTAAACATTATTTGGCACCATTTAGATTTAAGGAACTATATAAGGGACATGAAAAGGTACAACCTGTATCGGGTGTGATGGCACACTCTTTAAAACTAAAGGAAAAATATACAGTAAAGGCTCTAGGTTATGAGGAAGGGACACTGTCATGATTATGATTCTGTAGGCTTTATTGAGGAGGGGTGTGATGAACTTTGACAGGAATTCATAAGGAAGCACACAAACACTGATGGGCACTGAGGAGCTGGTGTCTTGCTTACAGGTCAGTGAGCCAGGGCTTATAGAAGACATGGCAGGAACTGTAGAGATAACTAAGCAGTTAAGAGCATTTCTTCCAGAGGATCTGGGTTCAATTCCAAGCATCCAGCATGGCAGCTCATAACTGACTGTAGCTCCAAGATCTTATCTCTTCATATAGACAATGCACATAAAATGAGATAAATAATTTTAAAAAATAAAGAAGACATGAATTCTATGGAGGAGGTGAGGTTATAAACACACTAGAGGAAGAAGTACCTGGTAGAGGATGGGCAGGAAGAAAGGCAGGTGCATTGTAAATGAAGACTGCTCGTTTATTTCCCTTCAGCCCAGACCCAAATAATCACACAGAAGCTATATTAATTCC
The DNA here is from genome assembly GCF_903992535.2 of Arvicola amphibius. Classification (NCBI taxonomy): domain Eukaryota; kingdom Metazoa; phylum Chordata; class Mammalia; order Rodentia; family Cricetidae; genus Arvicola; species Arvicola amphibius. The sequence continues at coordinate 82,527,138 of NC_052056.1, read as the reverse complement.
AACATGGTTTGGATTCTTAGCTCAGGTTTCTTATTAACTAACTCTTACACCTTAAATTATCCCATTTCTATTGATCAGTGTATCACCACAAGGCTGTGGCCTATTGGTAAGGTTCCATCATCTGTCTTCTTTGGCAGCTACATGGTATCTCTTTGACTCCGCCCACTCTCTCTCTGTATCTCTGGCTTTAACTCTGCTAAGCCATTGGCCGGAACAACTTTATTCACTATCCAATAAAAGCAACCATATACACAGAAGGACATCCCACATGAGTGGATAGGATGATTGGAGGAATATTTACAATGGGAAAGAAAACCTGTCAGAAATGTCATTTTTGTTAATATTTGTATGTACTCGAAAGTCTTGGTTTGATAGCTTGTGCGTTGAAGTGTCCCACCTTTTGTTCCCATACTCCTTGTTCTTTCAAGTCCTGGATTGAAGAAGGAGGATGAGGTTGGAGAGAGATTATGAGCATTGAGGGACAAAGTAATTCTAGATGGTAGCTGTGATGACTCATTTGTGTGTTGGTTGCCATTATTGCCACTCACCTTTGGATAGACAGGCAAGAACTGAGATTTTACAGAATACACAGTTGGTACCTTGTATTGGCAGGTTGAAAAAAGGTCCCATAGACTCTGGCCCTTTGTCTCTAGACTTAAGATTCATTGTACTTTTTTTTTTTTTTTTTTTTTTTTTTTTTTTGTTTGTTTGTTTTTTGAGACAAGGTTTCCCTGTAGTTTCTAGAGCCTGTCCTGGAACTAGCTCTTGTAGATCAGGCTGGCCTCGAACTCAGAGATCCGCCTGCCTCTGCCTCCTGAGTGCTGGGATTAAAGGCGTGCGCCACCACCGCCCAGCTGATTCATTGTACTTTTGTGTTACAGAAGGTTCCTGTTGTTAAAGAGGAGGATGAACCAGAAGAAGAAGATGAGGAAGAAATGGGTCATGCAGAGACCTACGCAGAGTACATGCCAATAAAATGTATGTCTTTAGGTTTTGTCAAAATGAAAGACTTGGGTTTTCTTGATCTTAATCATCTCTTAAACAATTAAGATTTAGTACTACTACATCCCACATAGTAGATGGGACTAGTAGTACACATTACTATATCCAGCTAAGTCTGACTGCCTCTGCTCCCTGACTGTGGTGTGCTTTAAACTAGATTATTTTATCACCAGTCTCTAAATTGTATAGTTAGATCATTTTAGTCAAATGTGAGTAGTATATTATAGTTAGTAACTTTATATATAAGCTCAATGTGACTAGTTACTCGTAGGAAAAAATCATAAGACAAGTGCCTCCGCCAGTGCAAAGAAATCCAATTAGGTCAGATCAAACCAAAATAAAATGCCCATCGTTTTATTAAATACGGTGGTTGAGGGTATGGCGGGGAGACAGGTAAGTGGAGAGCACATGGAAACCGGGAACCACGTCTTCCTCCTCTGGGAGTCCACTAAAATATCTTGTGGGAGTAGTCCCTACCCTCCTCCAGGGAGGGGATTAGGTCCTGGCTTGCTGGGATTTGGATTCTAGACCAATGCAACTATCAGGCTAGGGGGTTGGGATGGATGCCAGGGACTTGGGGGCAACAAGTTCCCAACAGTTACTATTTTCTCTGTAATAAGACTGATTTTGTACTATCTTGTAATAAAATTGGAAATATTACTAGAATGATTTAAATGAAACATTCTAAAATTCTTGTTTAGTAAAAATTGGCCTGCGTCACCCTGATGCAGTAGTGGAGACTAGTTCTTTGTCCAGTGTCACACCTCCTGATGTTTGGTACAAAACCTCCATCTCTGAAGAGACCATTGATAATGGCTGGCTCTCAGCATTGCAGCTTGAGGCGGTTACCTACGCAGCACAGGTAATTCTTAGTTACTAAGTTTGATGGTTTATCTTGATATAAAGTAAAATGAAAAAAAAATTATTCATCAGCCGGGCAGTGGTGGGTGGGAGGCATAGGCAGGTGGATCTCTGTGAATTCGAGGTCAACCAGGGCTACAGGAGATAGTTCTAGGACAGGCTCCAAAGCTACAGAGAAACCCTGCTTTGAAAAACAAACAAATAAATAAAGGAAGTAAGAAAGGCAGAGTCTCGGTATGAGTCTCTGGCTGTCCTGGGACTCTGTGTAGATCAGGCTGGCCTCAAACTCACAAAGATCCTTAGCCTCCTGACTGTTGAGATTAAGGGTTATTATGTATTTGTGTACCACGATACCTGGTTTATTTTAGTATTTATATGTATGTATTTGTGTGTCTTATGAATGTATTCCACATGTGTCAGGTAATGACAGAGGCCAGAAGAGGAAGTCTGATTTTTCCACGCTTCAGCTAGAGTTATTTACAGGCAGTTTTGAGTCACTTGGCCTGGGTGCTGGGAATCAAATTTTAGGTCCTCTGGAAGAACACTTAGTGCCCTTACCCACTGAGCCATCTTTCCCACCCCCATATAATACAGTTTTAATAAAGGTAAATTTTTCTTGCCAAAAAAACTTGGAAATAAAATTTTTAAAAAGTAATATATTAGACAGACAGTGGAGCTGCATACCTTTAATCTCTGCACCTGGGAGCCAGAGGCAGGTGGATCTCTGAGTTCGAGGCCAGCCTGGTCTACAGAGTGTGTTCCAGGACAGCCAGAGCTACACAGAGAACCTCTGTCTCGAAGGAAAATACAGATTATATATTAGGAAAAGAGAAAGTATAGCAGGGATCTTAAGAATGTCCTCTGGTGGAAATGACGAGTCATGACCCTAGAATTTTATGTGGAAATATTTTTTGGGAGCGGTTATTATTAATATGAAGACTTCATTTATTTTTTTATCTAAGATGTCTACTTTTAAGAATGTGATGTATATGTAAGAATGTTTGTTTCCTCACTTTTTTCCCTGCTGGAAAGACTTGAATGCCCATACCTTTAAGGTAGTAAATTGGCAGTCATGCACTGTGCAAGTACTATTAGTAATATAGTTTGTGAGTGGACTCACTTCAATTATGCTTGAAGATGTTTTGTTTTTAACTCCATTACTGTAGGATAAGTAATGCTGTGAGTGGCCAACTGCCCCCATGGTTAAGTATTGTGTCAAAGTTGGCAAATCGTCAAGCAGGTATTTAAAGGAATAGTGAAGCCACCTTGCCAATTTCTTGTCTTTGATGCTAAGCAGGCTAAAGGGAAAGAGTGTAGTACTTATATATAGAGAGTATTCATGCTAGGAGTCACTCTTAGGTCAAAGTGCTTGAAGGGTAATGATGACACATTTCCATGACTGTTTTCATTGGGTAGTAGGATAGGCAACTTATCAGTTACTTTGATGAGAAAATGACACCTGTTCTTTCAACTTTTCCCTTTTTAGCAACATGAAACATTCCTCCCTAATGGAGATCGTGCTGGCTTCTTAATAGGTGATGGTGCTGGTGTGGGCAAAGGCCGGACGATAGCGGGGATCATATATGAGAACTATTTGCTGAGTAGAAAGAGAGCACTGTGGTAAGTTCCACCGTGTGGGCTGAGGAGGCCTGGTTTTCTTTTAATATAGCACCGCAGGATAAGTTTAAGTGAGTGTGTGAGTGTGCGTGTGTGTGTGTGTGTGTGTGTGTGTGTTTATATTGTGTCAAGACTTGACTGTTCCTAGTTCTGTGAAAAAATGCAAATCAATTTTAATTTGGTTTGTCTTTTTTTGACAGGTTTAGTGTATCAAATGACTTAAAATATGATGCGGAAAGAGATTTAAAGGATATTGGAGCAAAAAACATTTTGGTCCATTCATTAAATAAGGTACGGAAGCCTCCCTTTTCAATGGGACTGTCAGTCAACATACACAGACTCGTCTATGAAAATGCGACAACTTTTTTTGTGTGATTTTGTTCCAAGGACTCAGTGAGCTATTCCATACAACACATGCTAGGCCCTGGGTGTGTCTAATGGCCGACAAAGTAGGCACGGTCCCTGGTATAATGAAATTTGTTTTGTTGGTTTCCAGTGTTCTGTTTGTCTTGGTTTCTAGAGAGGTTCATCTGCCTGTCCATGTGCAGTGTAGAGAAGTAGTGTGCCTGTCACATTGTACAGCCTAGAGATGACTGTTCAGTTTGCATAACTGAGTTTAAGGACTGTGTATTAGTATAGAAACAAGAAAGTGGTTATCTAGATATGAAACACATTTTAATGTGATTAGAGTTTTTTTTTTAAATATTTATTTATTATGTATACAGTATTCTGTCTGTATGTCTGCAGGTCAGAAGAGGGCACCAGACCTCATCTCAGATGGTTGTGAGCCACCATGTGGTTGCTGGGAATTGAACTCAGGACCTTTGGAAGAGCAGGCAATGCTCTTAACCACTGAGCCATCTCTCCAGCCCTGATTAGAGTTTTTTTATTTTGTTTTTGTTTGTTTGTTTTGGATTTTTGAGACAGGGTTTCTCTGTGTATCTTTGGAGCCTGTCCTGGTACTCACTTTGTGACTTTTCTGGTTAGGTTGTGTTTAGTTATGTTTTGAATGATTGCACTGTAATACCAAAACATGAAACTGACGTCTAGGTAAGATTTATTTCTGAGTAATGTAACAAAGGAGCACATTACTCAAAATTCTGTGTTTGGGGGTGCTGCAGATAGAGCCCAGGAGTTAGGCATGCTAGGCTAAGTGCTCTACCACTGAATCACACCCCTAGCTTACTTGCTAACACTTCTCCTGCTGATAATCTTGTATTCCTCAACTCAGTCATAGTCCTTTACTATGTATGACGAATGCACAGTAAGAATGTGTGGAACAATGATGGAATTTCCATAGGAAAGCAGATTTGAAACTTGTTTGTGGCGTGTTGTTGTTGTTGTTTTTGATCACATTTATGTATTATAAGCTTTATGTGTCTAGATTTTTTTTGGAGTCTGTCATGAACCTAAGTTGACTCATAAGTTTGAAGTAGGTGTTTCTGAGAGGAAAATGTACTAATTAATTTTTTTTTCTTTTTAGTTTAAATATGGAAAAATTTCTTCCAAACACAATGGGAGTGTGAAAAAGGGTGTTATTTTTGCTACCTATTCTTCTCTTATTGGTGAAAGCCAGTCTGGTGGTAAATATAAGACCAGGTTAAAACAGCTTCTGCATTGGTGCGGTGATGACTTCGATGGAGTGGTATCCTTCAATAGAGATTGTGTTTATTTTTGATGGCATAAAAATTATGTTTAGGCTGGGTGGTGTTAGGGCATGCCTAAGGCAGACAGATCTTTGTTAAAGGACAGCAAGGGCTACACAAAGAAACCCTATGTCGAAAATTAAAAAAAAAAAAAAAAAAACAAAACCCAGTAGGATGGTGATGGTCCACACCTTTAGTCCCAGCCCTGGAGAGGCAGAAGCAGGTGATCTCTTGAGTTCAAGAACAACCTGATCTACAGAATGAGTTCCAGGATAGCCAAGGCTATACAAAATTATTTTAAAAAATTATGTGTAGATAGACTTTTGGAAAATTTCTGACTAAGTGAATATTTTGGCATGGTCACTGTAATAATAATTAGAGTCCTCGAAGCCTGGAAAGTCAGTTCTTTTGTATGTGTCAGATGTCAGAAGTTCTGCATCCTCTTCCCCATGGAGTGCTTGAGAGACCAAGGAAGCAGTGCTCACTCATTTGTTCGTTGCATAGCTTCTGCTGTCCTGATGAAGAATCCCAAGTTCTGAAATACTATTTCAAGTTAGTTGCCGGTTTCACAGTTCAGTGAAAGTCTTGTTGTAGTGGATGTAGTGGAAAACTCCTGCCTCAGTGAATCTATTCCTGCATTCCTCTCTCTCTCTCTCTCTCTCTCTCTCTCTCTCTCTCTCTCTCTCTCGAGACAGGTTTGTCTGCGTTGCTTTTGAGCCAATCCTGGAACTAGCTCCTATACACCAGGCTGTCCTCAAAGACACAGGTCTGCCTGCTTCTGTCTCCCGAATGCTGGGATTAATGGCATGTGCCATTATTGCCTGGCCATTCCTGTAATTTTTTTCCTCTTTTTAAAATATTTATTTATTTATTATATGTACAGTATTCTGTCTGTGTGCATGTCTGCAGGCCAGAAGAGGGCACCAGACCTCTTTACAGATGGTTGTGAGCAACCATGTGGTTGCGGGGAATTGAACTCAGGACCTTTGGAAGAACAGGCAATGCTCTTAACCTCTGAGTTATATAACTGAAGTAAATAACTCATTGAGCAGTTAGCTCAGAAGCTGCAGGACAAGGGGAAAGAATAGAGATGAGGCCCAGAGGGATCTTGGGTTATGTGTGGAATCTTAGAGAAAATACCTGTAGGCCCCAGGGTCATAGACCACACTCTTGAATGGACAGTTCTGTTTTTTGATATGTTCCTTAGCTCTTCCTTACAGATAGTGTTTGATGAATGTCACAAAGCAAAAAACCTCTGTCCTGTTGGTTCTTCAAAGCCAACCAAGACAGGGTTGGCCGTTTTAGAGCTTCAGAACAAGTTGCCAAAAGCCAGAGTTGTTTATGCCAGTGCCACTGGTGAGTACCCACTTGATCAGAAAGATGCACAAATCGCTTTTGCAGCTATAATATGTTGGGGCTTTTCCAGGTGCTTCGGAACCACGGAACATGGCTTATATGAATCGTCTTGGAATTTGGGGTGAGGGAACTCCATTCAGAGAATTCAGTGATTTTATCCAAGCAGTGGAACGCAGGTAATAAGGCTGGTGGCACTCTGCTGCCAGAACGGTTGCTGTGTGGAAAGTGCTGTTTTGTTTATTGATAGTTACTGTGTGTTTTAATTTTATTCAGAGGTGTTGGTGCCATGGAAATAGTTGCTATGGATATGAAGCTTAGAGGAATGTACATTGCACGACAGCTGAGCTTTACTGGAGTGACCTTCAAAATAGAGGAAGTTCTTCTTTCTCAGAGTTATGTTAAAATGTATAACAAAGCAGTCAAGCTGGTAAGAAATCTTTTGTCAATATTTTTAATGTGCCTGATAATTTTTTAATGAGATTTATCTATTGAAACATTTTCAACATAGAAGAATGTGTTTAAGCTGTGAAACAGCAGATAATGATCACAGTTGCTTATTTGATCAATATCCTTATTTTCCATGCTTTAATTTTTTATGATAATTCATAAAAAGACAACCATTTATTGCAGTTAAATCAAATTCACAATTGCAATATAACCATGTTCTAAAATGACAGGTTTAGATAGTATACATTTTGAGACATTTATGTATAAACATCCTGAAAATTGTCTAGAGTTTCCCAAGTGATTGCCGATTGTTTTAGTTGAAGGAGTCACTTTTAGTTTTGTGGAGACAGGGTCTCACTGTGTCGTCGTGGCTGGCATGGTTGTGCTATGTCTAGACCAGGCTATCCTTGAACTCACAGTGATTCTCTATCCTACTGAGTGCTAGGATTAAAGGCATGCCTGGCTAAAGTTTGGGGCTACTTTTAAGTAATGTATTCAGATGTATATGTAACGTGTTGCCTATGTATTTTCAGTGGGTCATTGCTAGAGAGCGATTTCAGCAAGCTGCAGATTTGATTGATGCTGAACAGAGAATGAAGAAATCTATGTGGGGTCAATTCTGGTCTGCTCACCAGAGGTTTTTTAAGTACCTGTGCATAGCATCCAAAGTGAAAAGGGTAGTTCAACTGGCTCGGGAGGAAATCAAGAATGGGAAGGTAAGTTGGAGAAAATCTAGTGTGGTCTGAGCTTGACTAGCTAGTCTTTATCTAATGAGGCTCTCTACTGGGAATAGTCTTTTTGTTTGCTTTTTTGTTTTGTTTTTGTATTTTCTAGACAGGGTCTCACTATGTAGCTCTATAGACCAACCTGGCTTCGAACTCAGAGATCTATCTGTCTCCGCCTCCCAGGTGCTGGGATTAAAGATGCTTGTCACTATGCTCAGCTCTGGAATAGTCTTTTAAGTGGATGTTGCTAAAAATACTATTGCAGTAAGATTTTATTTTTGTAATTTATGTTGTCGGTTTTTGTTTGAGACAGAATGTTTGCTTTGTAGCTCAGAGATGTCTGGTATTTGATAGGTCATCTAGGATGTCCTAAAAAACTCAGAGCAATCTTCCTGCATCAGCATCCCAAGTCCTAGAATAGTCTAAGTATGTGCCACTATAAATAGATCCTTCAAAATAAATTCTAAGCCAGGCAGTGGTGGTACACACCTTTAATTCCATCACTTGGGAGGAAGAGTCGGGTGGATCTCTGTAAACCTGAGGCCAACCTGATCTACAAAGCGAGTTCTAGGACATCCAGGACTACACAAAGAAGCCCTGTCTCAAGAAATCAACAAAAAGTTCTAAGAATGCCATGTGTGTGTGGTCCTATCACATGAGAGACAGAAACTAGAGGCTCTGAAGAGCAAGTCCAGCTGTGGCTAGATCTTAGTTTGAATTGGGCTACATGAGACTTTGTATCAAAACAGACTACATTTGCACACACAGACACGTGAATATTTGTATTTGTTGGTGTATATAAAAAAAATGCCTGTTCAGAAATTTCAGCAGAGTATAACAAATACACTATGTAATTTATTTAGATGTGCTCTTTCCATTAATAACTATAAATATTGTCCTAAGCTTGCTTGCGTTTGGTTGATCTGCTCAAAACTTAGAGTTGCTGGGGCATTAGAGCATGCTTTTAATCCTAGCATTTGGGAGGCAGAGAGAGGGAATCTAATCTCTGTGAGTTCAAGGATAGCCAGTGCTATAGAAAGAGACAGAACAACAACAACAAAAAACCCACAAGGGTTATAAATTCCTTAAGGTCAGGGACATTTGTTATGTTCTGTAAAATGTGTTTTTTTTTTTTTTTTCTTGACTGGCAGGGAGACAGAACCCCTATATGCAGCCTTGAAACTCTGTAGAACAGACTGGCCTCAAATGTACAGAAATCCTCCTGACTCTGCATTCTGAGTGCTGGGATTAAAGGCGAGCGACATCAGACCTGGATTTCTCTCACTTTTTGACATAGCATACCTCAGAATAAATGAAGCCTATATTATTGCTTTAATGTAATGGGTCATTGTTTGAAATCTTTCACTAGACATTTGACATGTGCCATAAGAAGGCATATGCTGTGAGAGGCTACAGCATGTTGTTTATTATTGTGTATTTTGTGTTTTCCAGTGTGTGGTAATTGGTCTGCAGTCTACAGGAGAAGCTAGAACTCTGGAAGCCTTGGAAGAGGGTGGAGGAGAACTAAATGATTTTGTTTCAACTGCCAAGTAATTTTTTAAATTTCTTCTTGAAATTTCTTAAGATTGAAGAAAATGCATATTTCTCTTTAGCTATATCTAGTAAGATGTTATAGGTGCCACATGAAGTGTAAGATTCACTGCTTTTTTTTCCTACAGAGGGGTATTGCAGTCACTCATTGAAAAACACTTTCCTGCTCCAGACAGGAAGAAACTTTATAGTTTGCTAGGAATCGATTTGACAGCTCCAAGTAACAACAGTTCACCAAGAGATAGCCCTTGTAAAGAAAACAAAATAAAGAAGCGGAAAGGTGAGTACTTTTCTTTAAATAGTTGATGACAGGGCTGGAGACATGGCTTAGAGGTTAAGGGCACTGGCTGTTCTTCCAGAGGTCCTGAGTTCAACTCCTAGCAACCACATGGTGACTCACAACCATCTATAATGAGATCTAGTGCCCTAATCTGTAATGCACACATACATGCAGACAGAGCACTGTATACCTAATAAAATAAATAAATTAAAAAAATAGTTGATGGCAGTGTGCTGATGATCTGATTTTGGAAGTAGTTGTTTGTGATTGAGTTCCTTCCTTCCTTGAGTGGGAAGGGACTGGTGCATTCTCTGTTGCCCAGAGTCCTGAGTGAATATACAAGTGGTCCCACTTAATTTAATTAGCTGGACACTCTGTGCAGCATTTAGGAAATTAGAACCTTTTCAGCTTTGTGGGAAGGTTAGGATTGTTCTGAGTTCACTTAGTCTTTGTGTTGTCAGAGCTGCTATTTAATAAAATGGAATTTGCTAGTCAGTGCATCAACCTCCCCCCCCCCCCTTTTTTTTTCTTGGCAGTTACTGGGTAGTGCTTACCTTCCTCCTGCTTCAGTTTCTGTAGCAGCTGGGTTACAAGCATTATGTTCTCCTTGCTGGTTAAGGCTAAAGAGGCTTTGATTAGTATAGTTATTAAGTTTTAGGGATGTATTCACCTGTGTTTGTTAACCAGCTTGTGATGATGTAAACTAGAATTTTTGTTTGGGTGCTTTCTTTGCTGTTTGACTTTCAGAAGTGTGAGTTGTGAATTCTGATATAAAGGCCTTGATGCTTTCTGGGCCCTGGGCTCCTGCCTTAGCATACCCAGACAAAAACACTTGCAATGTCGAAGGCTCTAAGTAGTGTTTGACATTGTTTAATCATTTTAGACTTGACAAGATACTCATTCTTCCTATTTTTTTTTTATTACATGTGCTTGTGGGTGCACATGTGCTTCTGTGAATGTGGAGGTCAGAGCACAAATTGAAGGGATTGATCACTTTTTTACCATATAGGTTTTGGGGTTCAACTCAGGTCATCGGGGTTGGTGACAAGCACTCAATCTGCTGAACCATTTCATTAGTCCTCACATTTGTAATGCACCTGAACTGAGTGGGCTGCTACTACCCCTTGCTTTTTAAATGAGTAGCACATGAAGTAATGGTATCCTACTACAGTCAGTAGTGTGGTAGAGTAGTTGACATCTCCCTATGTCTCAAGTTAGGTTTTCTCTGGTTCATTAATAAGAGAACGTCTTAGTGTTTGGTTTTAGTTTTTGAGCATTCCCAATTTGTTTTCTAAATATTAGGTAATTCAAACCAACCACTCTCCTTCAAAAACGAAATTTTTATAAATCAGTATGTCTTTTTTTAATAAATTTTTATAAATCCTCCCCTCCTCATTTCTTTCAAGACAGGGTCTCATTATGTAGTCCTAATGCACCTAGAGCTCACTCTGTAGACTAGGCAGGCTCTGAACTCAACAGAGACCTCTCTGTGTCTGCCTCCCAAATGCTGGGATTAGAGAGTACTATACCTAGCTTATACATTAAAAATTTCTAGGTATTTCATGACTAGTTACTAATGCCCTTCTCATAACTACTTAACAGTTACGACTGTGACTTAGGTTCTGTTGCCCTCTGTCTCGAGTTTTTATTTATTTTGTATGGTTTGAGAATTTCATGCATGCATGTAATATGATTTGGTTCAGCCCCTCATTTTCTTTCCATCAGTTTTGAGTTTGTATTTATATATTTAGTTTCTTGTTGAGTAGCTGACCATAACTGGAGTTCTTGGTTCTTGTGAGCATGCATTGCTTATCAAATGTATATTCTTGCTGTCTGCAGTTCCCTTAGACTCAACTCATAATCTAAAGTCTGACACCATAGGTCTTTAGAAACATTGCATATCCAACTGACTTTTATTTGGGGCTTGTGGATAGGTGAAGAAATAACTCGAGAAGCCAAAAAAGCACGAAAAGTTGGTGGCCTTACTGGTAGCAGCTCTGATGACAGCGAAAGTGAGTCTGATGTCTCTGACCATGAAGAAAGTGACTATGAGAGCTCTAAGAACATGAGCTCTGGTGATGACGATGATTTCAACCCCTTCAGAGATGAGTCCAGTGAGGACAACGAGGACGGTGAGTTCACTGAACTGTTGCGACAGCATTAGGGGTGCAGACAGGATTATCTATCTCTGAGTGTTAGGCCAGCCTGATCTACATAGTGAAGTAAGCTCCAGACTAGCCAGAGTTACATAGTGAGACCTTGTCTCAAAAACAAACAAAAGATAAAATATTTTCTCCATGCTGGAGAGATGGCTCAGTGGTTAAGAGAATCCGAGTTCAATTTCCAGCATCGTAGTTTGTGAACTCATAATTTCCATACCTCCAGCTCCAAGGACATTTGACTTCCATAGACACCTGCACTGTGTACACAAACCTGCATACAGATGCACATATACCCATCGTTAAAAAGAAAATAATCAGCCTGGCAGTGGTGGCACACACCTTTCATCTCAGCACTTAGGAGACAAAGCCTGGTAGGTCTCTGAGTCCGAGGCCAGCCTGGTTTACAATGTGAGTTCCAGGACAGCCAAGGCTACCCAGAGATATTCTCTGTCTTGAAAAACCAGTAAATAAATAAGTAAAATAGATCTTTGAAAAATGAATGAAACCCCTTCTTTGTATTTGTGACCAGGTAGGTTATAATCTTTGCTTAGTGTAGACTAAGTTTGTTTGTCTTGTTGAGGTTTGAATCTGAGATAAGAGAACTTTGGGGCTGGCGAGATGGCTCAGAGGTTAAGAGCATTGCCTGCTCTTCCAAAGGTCCTGAGTTCAATTCCCAGCAACCACATGGTGGCTCACAGCCATCTGTAATGAGATCTGGTGCCCTCTTCTGGCCTTCAGGCATACACACAGACAGAATATTGTATACATAATTAATAAATAGATAGATAGATAGATAGATAGATAGATAGATAGATAGATAGATAGATAGATAGATAGATAGATAGATATTTTGGGGAAAAAAAAGAGAACTTTGTGCCTTTTTTCTACATTTTCGGTGGGAAGGAGAAGTTCTCACTGTAGCTCTAGATGATTTAGAACTGTGTGTTCATTCCTTCATGTTAAGTTTTGGGGTTGAATTTTTCTGGGGTTCCCATTTTTCTGCCTCAGTATTCCTGAGTTTTGGGATAGTGGAATTGCAAGCCTAGTGGAATATACTGAGTTTATGTGGGTTTGTTTTGTTTTGTGTATGAGCACACACATGGTTTCTCGAGACAAGGTTTCTCTGTGTAGCCCTGGCTGTTCTGGAATACTGTAGATCAGGCTGGCCTTGATCAAACTCAGAAATCCACCTGCTTCTGCCTCTCAGAGTCCTAGGATTAAAGATGTGCACCACCACTGCCCAACATTTACTTATTTTTAAATTCAAAATGTAGAGGGGTAGCTCCCTGTGTGTTGAGTAAATGCATTAGGCATTGCTAGCTGACAGTACTTTGTTTCAGTTAACAGAAGGAAACTTGGGGGCCTAAAAAGTTTGGAGCACTAGCTGCTCCTCCACAGGTCTTGAATTTAATTCCCACCAACCGCATGGTGGCTCACAACCTTCTGTAATGAGCTCTTCTGGCCTGGAGGCATAGATGCAGACAGAACACTGTATACCTAATAAAATTTAAAAAAAAAAGTTCCTCCTATCAGGAGTCCATATTGTACTGAGAGGTGGTGGTGCACACCTTTAATTCCAGCTCTCTGGAGGCAGAGGCCAGATCTCTTGAGTTCGAGGTTAACCTGGTATACAGAACAAGTTCCAGGACAGCCAGGGCTATACAAAGAAACCCTGTCTCAAAAAACAAAGGACTGTACTGTTCTATCAAATTGATACATATTTCTCTTACATTTTAGATCCTTGGTTAATCAGAAAAGACCACAAGAAAAACAAAGATAAGAAAAAAAAGAAAAGTATAGATCCAGATTCCATTCAAAGTGCCTTGTTAGCATCAGGTCTTGGTTCAAAGCGGCCTAGTTTCTCCTCTGCACCAGTCATCTCACCTGCTCCCAACAGTGCACCAGGTACTGTGCAGAACGTCCTATCTAGAAATGTGCTATTATGGAAATCAGGTATAACAGTTTGACTGATTAACAAATGTTCTTTATCAGCTAACAGTAACACCAACAGTAACAATAGCCTTATAACAAGTCAGGATGCTGTGGAAAGGGCACAGCAGATGAAGAAAGACCTGCTTGATAAACTAGAAAAATTAGCTGAAGACCTCCCTCCTAACACCTTGGATGAACTTATTGATGAACTTGGTGGTCCTGAAAATGTGGCTGAGGTAAATAGATGTGGTTAGTGCTATGCTCCTTCCTGTTACTATTTTCTTCTCTTTTTAAATCCTGTGATATGGATGTCCTGTTCTCTGGATACAACTTAGAACCTTGTTCTGTTTTGGTTCTCAGGGTATGACTACAGAAGGCCTGTCCTCAGTACCTGAGGTTTGGCTTGAGCCTGGTTCCTGTACTATTGTACAGCTTTTGTAATGTTGCCATGGATCACTTTTTTTATGTTGTAATGTTCTTTTGTCCCAGTACCAACTTGTGTCATCCATGTTTCATGCTCTTCTTAAAGCTCTGTGTTCATGCTTTTCAGATGACTGGCCGCAAGGGGCGGGTGGTGAGCAATGACGATGGAAGCATATCATATGAGTCAAGGTCTGAAGTTGATGTGCCTGTGGAAATTCTGAACATCACGGAGAAGCAGAGGTTTATGGATGGAAAAAAGGTATATTTTCCTGGGGTGCTTTTCAATAGAAGGCGCCTGCCTATATGTTCAACTTTAGAAAGGTTTGCCCTCTATCCATCTGCATCCACAGATTCTGTTATAAGGTTGTGGAACGGTCTGTTTTTATTAGTAATTGTACTGGTTATTTTACATGCTTTAGTGATTCTGTATGATATACATATTGATATTTAGGAGAACTTTTGAACTCTGGAACACACAAACCAGGTGAGATGGTGCACCTTGGAGTTAGAGGAAGGAGGGTCAGTCTTGGCTACAGTACAACAGGGGTTTTAAACTAGCCTGGCCTACATGAGGTCTTGTCTGAAAATTTAGAGAGATGTGAGAGATACATGGATACCTTAATCTGGATATAAAAGTAGTAAATCATTGTAGTGATTTCTTTGCTCTCTCTTTTTCTTCCCTCCTTGCCTTTCTTCCTTTTTGTATTACTTACTTTTGCATAACTGCCATCCAAGAGTCACTTAGGAATGAAAGTTAATCTTGACTCATGATTTCATACTTTTGTTTTAAAGATTTATTTATTTATTATTTATACAACATTCCTTCCATGTATGCCTGCAGGCCAGAGGAGGGCGCCAGATCTCATTACAAATGGCTGTGAGCTGCCATGTGGTTGCTGGGAATTGAACTCAGGACCTCTGGAAGAGCAGTCAGTGCTCTTAACCGCTGAGCCATCTCTCTAGCCCTGATTTCATTCTTTTAACCTCTTGTGAAAGGAAGGATAACAAGGGATGGCCGTGCATGGAAGCAGAAGGGAACGCAGGTTCAAGACAGAGCCCAGAGGGTTTGTTCCCAGTGACTCTCTTGTTTCAGTATGTAGCGGCGATCCTGCCAGAGGCAGCAGTGAACGAATGCTTCAAAGAAATCCCACACTAGCTCAGAACAGAGATAGATATTTATTTAGGGATAAATTAACAAATCAGGATTCTCTGCCTGAACGGTGGATGAAGATCGAATACAAACAATCCCAACGAGCAATTGGCGAAAAGGGGACGAATACAGGTTCTGTATAGTACAAGAGGCCACGCCCCAGTAGGCAGGTAATCACAAGTGGCTGGTCTTCCTACGTACAGCACCTCCCCCTTTTGTTTAAATAAGAGAATTCTAAGCCTAATACAAAATTATATACAATAAAAACAAATATCCTATTCTAACTAGCTTAAGTTTTG
This sequence comes from Arvicola amphibius, assembly GCF_903992535.2. Taxonomy (NCBI): domain Eukaryota; kingdom Metazoa; phylum Chordata; class Mammalia; order Rodentia; family Cricetidae; genus Arvicola; species Arvicola amphibius. The sequence continues at coordinate 82,511,687 of NC_052056.1, read as the reverse complement.
TATAATAAATAACTTGGCCAAGTCATGAGAGGAAAATAACTACAATTATCTAGTCTTCAACCCCATCGAAGATCCGAGTAGGGAACTAATATTACTTCAATAAAAGTAGGAAGTGCAATCAAGCACATTCAACAAATGACAGGGACAACTGGCTATCTGGGTAATCACCCAAAGTCTCATTTGCAATGTTGAAGCAACCAACTTTGGCTAAGGCCTAGAATAACTAACAGACCATTTTTAAAGGCAAGAAAAATTTTCAAAACCGTATTACCCTGTCTTGGCAAGATTTGACAGTCTTGCTTATCCATTTCTGGATTTATTTATATATATCTTGTCAGTGGTTGAGGCATGGACATTTTTTTGCCAAGAAGAAAACAAGCTCCAAGTGGATTGTCTTCTGTGCTCAACATTATCTCGGGAATAGATTGGTGCTGCCAGGAGCAATTGTCTCTCACTTTCTAGAGCTCTTTGAAGTGCTTGAACATTATCTATCTATGCAGAATATAATCTCTGTATCTAAAGAACCTGGTTAGTCTGACAAACATAATTGACTATTGATCTATAATTCTTAATACCCATATAACTTAAAGACTATGACAATAAACAGCTGTGCAGTAAATGAGGACAATGACCTCCAGATGTAAACAGTGTATAAGTATCTTGATCAGAGGTAGAAATGTACACTGCAGTATGGTAAATATATATCAATATATAAAAAGTTTTAAACAGAGTTAGAAGCGTGCATGCACACAATATTCAATGTAATTTAACTTTGTATCAGTATACAAGAATCTACACCAATGTAGTTGTAATAACTCACAAATATTCACTCTATTACTATTATTATTAGTGTGATTAAGCACATACCAATTTATTATCCTATCCAATTCCCCCCCGTTTTTTTTCCAATAAGATCCCTGCGCTTATAAAAATTTCCTCCCCACAACCCCAACCCTATACCAATCATAATCAATCCCTAAATGATGTCTATAACCCTGACGACAAACTTTGTTGGGGGGGGGGGGGGATGTCATCGTCTAGAATTACTTTCAGCTGTCTTGGGCGACATTCATTCTACGGGATCCTATGAAAGTAAAATAAATGTTAGGTTTCAAGATTAATATCTGGTAAGATTGCAAATAGTCTGAATATTTTGTGGTGGTCTGGCCAGAATGTTGTAAAAATGTGCACCTGGAAACTTCAAAGATTACTGCAGGAAAATTCATTGTTCATTATGGAAAACTTAAGCATTATTTATATAGACATATATAGTCAATGAAAGGTACGATAAAGACAAAAATAGATGTGAAGAAAAGCAAAATTTTTTTCTAAATTCTTTCTTTCTGTCCCATGCCAGACGGCACTTGACATGAGACAGAAACTCCGGATCTTTCTTTTAACAACATGCTTGGATTTAAAGGACAGAGCCATTGTCCAACTCTAAAACCAGCTCTATATATTCATAAATATAAATACATACATAAACACATACATTTATAAAAACATGTATTTTTAAATGCTTGTTCTTACAGATCATATTTGCTTTTCTCGATCCTTATTGAGTAGTTATTTTTCCATCCGTCAGTATTTAGACACCCAGGGTCTCTTGAATTTTTTTTTAAAGATTTTATTTATTATGTATACAGTATTCTGTTTACATGTGTGTCTGCAGGCCAGAAGAGGGCGACAGATCCCATTATAGATGGTTGTGAGCCACCATGTGGTTGCTGGGAATTGAACTCATGATCTCTGTAAGAGCAGACAGTGCTCTTAACCTCTGAGCCATCTCTCTAGCCCCCTCTCTTGGATTTTTTTTTTTTTTCCCAAGACAGGGTTTCTCTGTGGCTTTGGAGCCTGTCCTGGAACTAGCTCTTGTAGACCAGGCTGGCCTCGAACTCACAGAGATCCACCTGCCTCTACCTCCCGAGTGCTGGGATTAAAGGCGTGCGCCGCCACCACCTGGCGTCCTCTCTTGACTTTTTGAAGATGAGTGTTTTGCTGCAAAGACAAGAACAGAACCCTGCCCCTATCCTATATGCTTTTCTTACCACCTGTATGGTTATCATCATTGTAGATAAGCTGTCATTTCTCCTTTCCAAGAGGTTTCTCCTCTTCAAACCAAATCTTTATTTTTATTAATTTTATTAATTTAGTTTAATCTTCTGGCTTCCATTGTGAGGTCAGCACATCCTTGAAATAAACCAGTTGATTTAATTCAGCAGATTTTTCCATTATTTAATGTCTTTCTGTTGCTGTTGTCTTTTTCTCATTAACATTAAGAAAATTCAAGATTAATAAAGCATTATTATTTCTGGGGGTATTTTTCAACCCTTTTTGTTTATTTAACATATCCTTTATAGTTTGATTTGATCTTTCTATAACTGCTTGACCTGTAGGATTGTGTGGTATACCTGTAACATGCTTAATATTATAATAAGCAAAAAACCGTTTCATTTTCCTAGAAACATGTGCTGGACCATTACCTATCTTATTTGTGCAGATATACCCATGATGGCCATAACTTCTAACAGATGTGTGATTACTGAATCAGCCTTTTCTGAACTTAAAGCAGTTGCCCACTCAATAAGTGTCAATGATGTGGTATACATATTTTTAATTTTCCAAATTCTGCAAAGTGTAACACATCCATTTGCCAGATCTCATTCCTTTGAATACCCTTTGGGTTAGTCCCTGCAGGTAGCGGTGTTTGGTTATAGAAAGAGCAAGTAGGGCAATCTCTTTATAATATTCCTTATCTTTTTGCCATGTAATAGAAAACTCTTTCTTTAAACCTTTGGTATTGATGTGATGTTTTTTATGAAGTTTGAGGCCTTTGACCAAACATTCAAACCATGAGTTTATAAGGGCCATTCCTATTCAGACCACCACAGTTGTTAAATCATATTTTTAAAAAGTTACATACATTAATTTACTTTGTGAGTGTGTGTTTGTAGACTGACATCCTGTGGCATTTGTATGGAGGTCAAAGGAAACTGATGGGAGTCAGTTCTCTAACTCTGCCATGTTGGGTCCTGGGGATTGAATTCAGGTTATAAGACTCTGTAGAAGTTGCTTTTACCTACTTTTGGCTTAAACAAGATGTTATTTCTTTTATGTATGTCTTAGGATTTCTGTTGCTGTAAAGAGACACCATGACCATGGTAACTCTTTGTTTATTTTTTTTGATCTGTCCAGGAACTCAGTCTGGCCTTGAACTCCCAGAGATCCACCTACCTCTGCCTCCCAAGTTCTGGGATTAAAGGTGAGCGCCACCACTGCCAGGCCTACCACATCTCTCATAGAGGAGAACATTCAATTGAGTTTAGTTTTAGTTCATCATGGTGGGGAGCGTGGCAGCATGCAGACAGACATGGGGAAGTATTGGAGAGATAGAGTTGCTGTCCCACCAGCAGCTCCCAAATAAGCACATTGAGGCTTATATTAATTATAAATACTCAGCCAATAGGTTAGAATTGTTACTACTAGCTAACTCTTACATTTAAATTAACCCATGTTTCTTTTCTACACTCTGCCATGTGGCTTCGTACCTTTTCTTAGGATGTACGCCATGTCCATCTTGCCTCTCCCTGTATCTGCCAGCAACTCCTGACTGCCCCTTTTCCCAGCATTCTCAGTTTGGGTCTCTTGTCTAAATTTATTCTATTCAGCAATTGGCCAGTCAGCTTGTTTATTAAACCAATCTCAGCAACAAATCTTCACAATATACAAAGGAATTATTCCACAGCAAGATAGCTGAGATTACTATTTCTTGCAGGCAGCAGGAAATGGTTGTGACACTGAGCAAAGGTTAAGCAAAAGAGGCCTCAAAGCCCGCCGCCACGGTGACACACTTTCAACAACAAGGCCGCACCTCCCAATAGTGCCATGTCATATGACTTATAGGGGTCAATTTTATCAAACTAGCACATTCCGGAAACTCCTGGGCCCTCATAAGCCAGTAATACTATAATGGCCCAATTTTTCTTCACTATGTTCCCTTCCTTACATTTTGGAACGGGAGTGTATAACTTGTGTCATTTTATGTTGGAAGTATGTGATCTGGTTTGGTTTTTTTGTTTTTGTTTTGGTGAGGGGATTGCAGTTAAGAGATTATATGTGAATCTTAGAAACATTGAACTTTTGACTTTTAAACATTGTACAGACTATGATAGACTATGGGGACTTGTGAAGTTGAATTAGATTTATTTCTATTATTATTATTATAGATTTTTCACCTCCTCCCCTTCTCCTATTTTCCTCCCCCTCCCCCCACCCCACCCCCTTCCCTCTCCAGTCTAAAGAGCAGTCAGGGTACTGTTAAAAGCTTGTGGGGGCCGGGGAGTGGATTGTGGTAGTTTGAATGTAATTGGCCCCCATAAAGTTGTAGAGAATAGCACTATTAGCGGGTGGTGTGACTTTGTTGGGGTAGATATGGCCTTATTAGAGGAAGTGTATCACTGTGGGGGTGGGCTTTGAGCTTTCCTATGCCCAGGAAACTGGCCAGCGTCTCATTTAACTTCCTGTTACCTGTAAGATATAGGACTCTCAGCTACTTCTCCAGCACCATGTCTCTCTGCACACCACCATGCTCCCCCTACCATGATGATAATGGGCTGAACCTCTGAAATTCTAAGTGAGCCTCCCCAGTTAAAGTCTTCCTTATAGGAGTTGCCGTGGTCATGGTGTTTCCTCATAACAGTAGAAACCCTAAGACAATGTACATATTTATGTGTTGTCTAAGAGTGTTGAAGCATATGCCTGTAATTTTAGAACTTTTGAGGCTGAGGCAGGTGGATCCTGAGCTAGCTTTGTCTACAATAGGAGACTTGGTCTCAAAAAAAAATTATTACTATTTTTTTTTTTTTTTTTTTTTTTTTTTGGTTTTTCAAGACGGGGTTTTGCTGTAGCTATCAAGTCTGTCCTGGAACTAGCTCTTGTAGACCAGGCTGGCCTCAAACTCACAAGGATCCGCCTGCCTCTGCCTCCCGAGTGCTGGGATTAAAGGCACGCACCACCACCGCCTGGCCCAAAAAATTTTTTTAAAGGAGAAAAGGAAATTAATGCATTGCTCTGACTTTCCCTACCGCTCATCTTTTCCCTCCTCCCTCTACTCCTTTCCCTGAGACAGAACTTGCCCTTCTGCCTAGGCTGCCCTCCTTTTTCTCTAGTTTCTAGTTTCAAGTGATCCTCCTGCCTTGGCCTCTGGAGTAGATCAGACTTCTACTCTCCTTGATTATTTTGAGTCTGGGTTCTGCTATGTAGCCCAGGATGGCTTTGGACTCATTTTTGCCTCCTGCCTCAGGCTTCTGCATACTAGGATTACAGGTGTGCACCATTCTACCTACACCCTTCATGTCCTGGGATTTAAACTGAGGCCCTCATGCTTGTTGGGGAAGCGCTCTACCTCTGAGCTCCATCGGGGGCATTTTTTCCTTAGGTTACAATTGCTGGTGACAATAAGGCCTTCCTCTATGCATCAAACACTGGAAAATCTTTGGGACACACTGCCCTGTCTTCTACTTCAAATAACATTTCTTGAACGTTATATCTACCACCTATGCCTTACTGACTACAGCTTGCCTGTGTGTATGTATTTAGTATTAAGGGAGACTAGGGCAGCTAATTTTGACTCTGGCCAACCACATGCCACACCAACACCAGGGCATCTTGCTACTTTGCAAAGAGAGTAGAGTACATACTGGTGGCCATCACTATCCATCAAAGGAAGTTTTCTAGCCACTGATCTTTCCTATCTTTGCTCAGAGTTTTTTTTTTTTTTTTTTTTTTTTACCTTTTCAATTTGATATAGAATATTGCTATTATCTCAGAAGCTGCCAGCTCAGGTATTTCATTACAAGCAGATCGGAGAGCTGAAAATCAAAGGCGAAGAGTTCACATGACTTTGGAGTTACCCTGGAGTGCTGATAGGGCAATTCAGCAATTTGGTAAGTGTCTCCACTGGATGTCTCTGAGAGGAAAGAAGTTTCTGGAGACATGCTTGCATGTCTATATGAGACATCATAAGCCTGTGGAACTCTCAGATTCTACGTTGGAAGTGTGTTCTCTTCATACCATGATGAATTCCTTTTTGCCTGGTTTCCCACGATATTGAGATCTGTGGTAGGGTAGCAAGGGTTCCGTGACCTCCAAGAACAGGGTTTCTTGACTAGTAACTACTGTGATGTTAGAGTGAAATGGCTCTTCTGGGGAGCTACAAAAAGGGATGTATTATCTTTAATGTTCTTTTCAAGGGTATTTTAGTTAGATCAGTGCCAGCTTAGCCAAGGTTGATGTGCAGGCTTATAATTTCAACAATTTCAGCACGTTATTGGTAGATCCAGAAGTATTAGGTGTTTAAGGCCTGACTAGCTGCATAGTGAGTTTGAGGTCACTTTGGAGTATGTGAGACCTTGTCTCTCTACCTGTTCAGTGGTAAGTGCTAGGAATTAGATCTTAGAATATCCCGTTCTACCTAATGAACTGTACATGTCGCTACAGGAAGAACACACAGGTCAAACCAAGTAACTGCTCCAGAGTATGTCTTTTTGATTTCGGAACTGGCTGGAGAGCAGAGATTTGCATCTATTGTTGCTAAGAGACTCGAGAGTTTGGTAAGTTTTTGAGTTGTTAGATGTATCTCACAGATGATCTGTGTTAGCTGACTTCTGGGAGGAGTTGATGATATCTTGACCGGGAATTCTGTATTTTACCAGGGGGCACTTACCCATGGTGACAGAAGAGCAACAGAGTCTAGAGATTTGAGCAGGTTCAACTTTGACAATAAGGTACATTTCAACATCTTTACCATTGTGGATGTTTGTAGTTTATGCAGCGACAGAGAAATTGATTACTAGTGAAAAATAAACACTCTGCTTGCTGCTAGCTTTGCCTTGTATAGCTTCACGTGAGATAGGATTTTACATATCATCAGATCTTTGCATACTTTTTTTTAAGATATTTATTTATTATGTATACAGTATTCTGTCTGTATGTCTGCAGGTCAGAAGAGGGCACCAGACCTCATCTCAGATGGTTGTGAGCCACCATGTGGTTGCTGGGAATTGAACTCAGGACCTTTGGAAGAGCAGGCAGTGCTCTTAACCACTGAGCCATCTCTCCAGCCCCTGCATACTTCTTTTTTATTCCTGTTGGAAAATACTACTAGAGTATTTGTGAAGGCATCAAGAATGACTTATTAGAAATCAGATAAGTCATTAATGTATTGAAGGCCTGCTGTGTTTAAAGGCACAAAATAGACAATCCTAAAAGTATGTGTGTTTTAGCATTTTGGTTACAGTTACAGTTTTCATGCCATTTATGTGGGTTAAAAAAATACCTAAATGTTGCCGGGCGGTGGTGGCGCACGCCTTTAATCCCAGCACTCGGGAGGCAGAGGCAGGCGGATCTCTGTGAGTTCGAGACCAGCCTGGTCTACAAGAGCTAGTTCCAGGACAGGCTCCAAAGCCACAGAGAAACCCTGTCTCAAAAAACCAAAAAAAAAAAAAAAACCTAAATGTTGAAGCTGGTTAAAACATTTCTCCCTTTATTACAGTATGGAAGAAATGCTTTGGAAATTGTTATGAAATCCATTGTAAACTTGGATTCTCCTATGGTATCACCACCTCCAGACTACCCCGGAGAATTCTTTAAAGGTAACTTAAAAATTATCATAACGGGGAATGAAGATAATATTCTATTGCTACAGTGCTTCCCTTGCATGTTTGAAGGCCTGGGTTCCATCCCCAGTATCAAACTAGACATAGTAGTGTATTCAGGAATCCCAGCACTCAGCATGATGAGGCAGGAAAATCTTGAGTTTAGGGCCAGTCTATATAGTGAGACCCAGTTAAGAACATTAGCACCTGGGTTTTCTTCTCAGCATCTAGTTGATAGCTCACAATCATCTGTAACACCAGGGTACCTAAAACCCTTTGTGGGCACTGTACACATATGGTGCCCAGACCTAAATAGGGGCAAAACAATCCTATACAAGTTTTGAAAGCCTGATGTAGCATACTTGCCTTTAATCTCAGGAGTTAGAGGCAGGTGGATCTTTGAGTTCAGGACAGCCAGGGTTACACACAAATGAACCCAATTAGGGAAATGGGAGGGGGGTTCGGTGAAGTCTCTTAAGGGCATGTTGACCACTTATTCAGCATTTACCGTTTGTAGCACTTTACCAGTGCTTCTGGATAAGACCTGAATGAAAACATGTCCTTATATAATCATTAACACAAAATTGTAGCGATTTTGTGGGTACTTAAATAAATGATCTCTGTAATATACAGGGTGTTCTTGTAAAAAGATGATTTGTCCTATGTATGTATGTGTTGACTATTTTGAGGAGGTGGTGAAGTGAATGTTCACAGTGTGTGTGGAGGTCAGAGGACAGTTTATGGGAGTTTATTCTCTGTCGCCATTGTGGGTCCCAGGAATTGAACTTAGATAATCAGACTTGGCAACAGCAAGCATCCTTACCTACTGTGCCATCTCGACAGCTCTCAGTTTAGTTTGGTTTTTTGGTCTTTTTGTTTTGTTTCGGTTTTTGTTTTGGAGACACACTGTAACACAAGTTGTCCTGGAACTCACCTGTGCTGGACTTTTACCTTGAAACTTTCTTCTGCCCCAACCTCTTGAGTCCTGTGTGAAGCTACTAAAGATTAAAGGTGTATTTGTTGTTTGTTTTGTTTTTCTAGGCAGGGCTTCACTATGTAGCCCTGGCTGTCCTGTCCTGGAGCTTGATCTGTCGACCAGGCTGACCTTGAATTGCTTCTGCCTCCTTAGTGCTGGGATTTTAAGTGTGTACCACCACCTGGCTAAATTTTTATTTGTTTAGTGCTGCAGAGATGGCTCAGTGGTTAAGAGCACTGCCTGCTCTTCCAAAGGTCTTGAGTTCAATTCCTGGCAACCACATGGTGGCTCACAACCATCTGTAATGAGATCTGGTGCCCTTTTCTCACCTGCAGGCATACGTGCAGACAGAATATTGTGTACATAATAAGTAAATAAATAAATATTAAAAATTTTGTTTATTCATTCATTCATTTACCAAGAAAAGGTTTCTCTAATTAGCTCTGACTATCCTGGAACTAGCTCTGTAGACCAGGCTTACTTTAAACTCAGTAAAAAGATGGGCCTACCTTTGCCTCCCCACTGCAGGGATTAAAGGTGTGCACTAGCACTGCCCATCTGCTGTTAAAGGTGTTTTAATGAAGGTCTAGGGAAAATTTTAGTGGTAAGTAGTCAATCTCTAGCACTACCAAAACCACTAGAATCCAAAGAAACCATACACACAATGTAATATTTCGTGATGTTTCGGTTTTGAGCTTATTGGGTACTTTGGTTATCAATTTAATTCTGGTTGTTAAAATAAAGCACAGTACATAGGCTAAATCTAATGCTAGAACCTAATCTTGTTCGATTAACAGCTCATTGAATCATTTGAACTGTGAAGATTTTTCATACTTTTTTTTCTTATAGATGTTCGGCAAGGACTGATAGGAGTGGGCCTGATTAATGTTGAAGATCGGTCAGGAATTCTTACTCTTGATAAAGGTAATGTCCCTATGTGTATATGTAGCTTGTATTAATAGAGCCTTCTTGAGGCTGTTGTGCACTAAATCCTCACCTCTTGTTTGTTTGTGTGTGTGTATGCACGTGTGCGTGCATACATGCTCACACGCCCCAGAGGGATGACTTTGGAGAAGTCTGGTTCTCTCCTTGCACCTTTCTTTTGAGACAGAGTCCTTTCTGATTCTGTCCTGGCTACTTTAAGCCAACTGGCCCATAAGTTTCTGGGTGTTCTGTGTCTTCCTGCTCACTGTAGAACTGCTTGACTTACAGATAAACTGCTCATCTGGTATTTTTTTACATTCAGGCTTGAATGGCAAAGCACAGTTGAATTATTGAACCAGTTCTGTAATTTTGTACTTTTGTGACACTGTCACACTCTAGCCTAGGTTGACCCTACTAGACTCATGGCAGTGCTTTTGCCTTAGCTACCCTAGTGGTGGGATTATAGGTGGTTCTAGAATGGAACCCAGAGCCTACTTGTAAATGTCATTCCACCCAGTTAGTTATCTGAAGCCCTCTTTGTACTTCGTTGTTTATTTGCTTATGTTCTTTTAGCATGTTTCTGTTCATAAGGATTGTTAAAAATAAGCATCCTCTCCGGGTGGTGGTGGTGCACGCCTTTAATCCCAGCACTCAGGAGGCAGAGGCAGGCGGATCTCTGAGTTCAGGACAGGCTCTAGAAACTACAGGGAAATCCTGTCTCGAAAAACCAAAAAGTGACAGGTGAGGGTAGGAAAGGATGGCAGGACATGGCGGAGCTGGGTGCTCCAGCTTCATCCTGTCCTGGATTTTGTCATTTCCCAGAGACATGTATTAGATAAAAAATTATGTCCTACTTCTTTAAAAAAAGAAAAAAAGACAGATTGCAAAAGGGTCCTGTTTGGGCTGTAATCCATTTGCTTAGGTCTCTGATGGTGTTATTGGTTTTGCATTCACATGGACTGTTTTCCCCAGATGGTTATTGGCAGTGACCTAAATCTTTCTGGCTAGAGCTTGAATTGCCCTAAGCCTACTGATGTGGCAATAGCCTCTTTTTAAAAATCTCACGTATTGGGCTGGAGAGATGGCTCAGCCCTTATGAGCACTAGCTGCTCTTCCAAAGGCCCTGAGTTGAATTCATAGCAACCACATGATGGTTCACAACCATCTGTAATATCTCTTCTGGCCTGCAGACATACATGCAGGAAGAACACTGTATAGATAATAAACAAACAAACAAACAAACCTAAAAAATTATTTACTTAGTTATCTTTTGTGTATTTACTTATCTGTCTGTCTATCCATCTATCCATCCATCTATTGAAGGTGGGGTCTTTCACTGTCTCCTTGACTGTCCTGGAACTTGCAATGTAGACCAGGCTGGCCTTGGAACTCAAAGAGGTCCATCTGCCTCTGCCCTTGAGTGTTCCTTGTTACTTTTGAGATAGGCTCTTGCTGCATGGGCCAGATTCACCTTTATCTTACTCTGATAGAATCTAGGCCTTGAATCTCTTGCCTTAGAGCCACATGAATAACTGGGATCCACCACGTGCCCTTGGGCCAGGCCTGTAATAGATTTTTAACCCCATATTATAACTAGCTCTGGCTACAGATATGATCGACCTGGTCAGGAGTTTAAACAGCCCTAGAGCTCTCTATGTAACCAAGGTTGGCCTTGAACTTGGAGCAATCCTGTTTCCTTAGCCTTCCAAATGCTCTGATGTAATTTAAGTTACCCTGTCTGTCTAAGATTTAAAGAAATACTGAATTTATGTGTAGATGGAATTTTCTGTCCCAAAGAAACACACGGAGGCTTATAGTAATTATAAACTATTTGTTTTATTAGTTCATGCTTATTATTATGCTTATTATTAACTAGCTCTTAGAACTTAAATTAACCCATAATTCTTGTCTTTGTTTATCCATGTGGCTTGGTACCTTTTCTCGGTGAGGCGGTCTCATCTTGCTTCCTCTGCATCTGATAACTACATCTCTCTGCCTTTCCTCTTCCCAGAATTCTCTTTGTCTGGTCACTGCCTGGCTACTGACCAATCAGTATTGTTAAATTAATACAAGTGATAAAACCTTACAGTGTCCAAGAAAATCATTACACAACATCCGTGAGTTAGACAGATTGCAAACAGCAGTTAAGGGAACTTGCTTCTCTAGCAGAGGACTGGAATTGTGTTCCCAGAACTATTACTTACATTGGTTAGCTCACAATCATCTATAATTCCGTCTTCAAGAGATCTGATACGTTCTTTGACCTTTGAGGATACCTGGGCTATCATGCACATTCTCCAATTCAGACAGATACACATAAATAAGTCTTTTAAAAAGTAAATGAATCCAGGAGCATAGTTCAGACATAACTAGTTTTTTAAAGGTCCAGGGCATTTCAGTTGTGTAGCCAGGGTGAAGACTCAAAATTTAATAGTTGATCTTGGAGTTAAAATTTAATATTGGGTAGCTGGGTGTGATGCTGTTAAGCCCATCATTGGGGAAGTTGAAAGCTTGCAGAAGCTCTAAGGTTGATTTTTCAGCTTTCATGTACACATACCCTCACACAAACTATATAATTAAAAACAGAGATTGAGGTGGTGGCAGAGGCAGGAAGATCTCTGTGAGTTGAAGGCCAGCCTGGTCTACAGAGATGGTTCCAGAACAGCCAGGGCTACAAAGTGAAACTCTGTCCTAAAAACCCTAAATGAATAAGTAAGTAAGCAAACAGACAAATTCACTGGAGTGATGGTTTAGTGTTTAAGAGCTCTGGTTGCTCTTCCAGGTTTGCTTCAAGCAATTACTAGGTAACTACTATGTCCTCTTCTGGCTTCTCGGGCAGGCACATGGGACACAGACACACATGCAGGCAAAACACCCATACATGGGAAGTAAATGGACATTCAAATAAATCTGAGTCCGGTAGTGGTAGTCCACACTTTTAATCCCACTGGGGAGCAGCGGTAGGTGGATATCTATCTGTAAGTTCAAGGCTGCTATGGTCTATAAAGTGGGTTCCAGGACAGCCAGGACTGTTACACTGAGAAACTCTGGGGAAGAGAAATATAATGTAATATAATATAATACAAGATTTGATGTTGGTGAACCAATATTCTTATATTCTAAATTATATTCGTATAAAAGTAGAAGGTACAAAAAGTCAGTTTGACTGTCTTAAGCTTGTGTTGCAACTGTTGGTGGCCACAAGTTTGGAAGGGGCAGCCCTACTCTAACAACACTGCTAAATTTGGGAGGAAGACTAGACCTGGAATTGAGACTTTGGAGGTTTGCTTATCTAAGGAAAAAAAAATTAATTTACATGAGAATTCATGGAATTTTTCATATATTCTTGTCATTGCAGACTATAACAATATAGGAAAATTCTTAAACAGAATTCTGGGCATGGAGGTACATCAGCAGAATGCGTTGTTTCAGTATTTTGCAGACACGCTTACTGCAGTTGTTCAGAATGCCAAGAAGAATGGAAGATATGACATGGGAATCCTAGGTGAGTGGGGACACTCTCATGCTCTCTGTGGTCCTTGTCCAGAGTATCTCCCCACTTATACGTCTTGTTTCTTTCTGAAGATCTGGGTTCTGGAGATGAGAAGGTGAGGAAGAGTGATGTAAAGAAGTTTCTGACCCCAGGATACTCCACCTCTGGCCACGTAGAGCTATACACAGTAAGTCTGGAAAGTGCATGTTGCTCACTAGTCCACACACATGAGCTGCATTTCAATTTCTGTGTCTTTTACAGATTAGTGTGGAGAGGGGAATGTCTTGGGAGGAAGCAACCAAGATTTGGGCAGAGCTGACAGGACCAGATGATGGCTTTTACTTATCACTGCAAGTAAGAATTGGAATTTCTTCAAAGTGTTATCAGGAATTACCATGCTGCTTCTTGGTTTTTTGCTGATTTTTGTGGCTTCAAGTTTTCTTTCTTTTTTTTTTTGTTTGTTTGTTTGTTTGTTTGTTTGTTTTTCGAGACAGGGTTTCTCTGTGGCTTTGGAGACTGTCCTGGAACTAGCTCTTGTAGACCAGGCTGGTCTCGAACTCACAGAGATCCGCCTGCCTCTGCCTCCCGAGTGCTGGGATTAAAGGCGTGCGCCACCACCGCCCGGCTGGCTTCAAGTTTTCTTTCTTTGTGAGACAGATCTCACTATGTTGTCCTGACTTGTCCTGTAAAAAAACTCTTTGTCAATTGGGCTAGCCTTAAATTCACAAATCACTGTGCATCTGCCTCGGAGTGCACAATCATGTCTGGCTCACCTTAACCATTAAAATTTTTATTTATTATTGTGTATGGATGTGAATGCTATATCAGGCTTAATATATATCTGGAAGTGGAGTTACATACAGACAATTGTGAGCCACCATGAGGGTGCTGTTAACCAAGCCCAGGTCCTCTCAATCAGTGAGGCATCTTTGCAGTTCCACACATTCTGATTGTAAAAACAGTTGTATTTCTGTATTTTGGGAGCATTGGGCAGTTAGAGTGTATTCCTTGAGCCTGTGGTCACCTCTGATCAGTGAGTGGCCTTCTCTCAGGTTAAAACCTTAAATGTGGGGCTTGTGGTTACATACTTACACATTTGGCTGTTTTTGTCTTTTTGGTTTGGTTTGGTTTGGTTTGATTTGTTTTTTGAGACAGGGGTTTCCTATGTAACAGTCCCGACTATTGGAACTCAATCTGTAACCAGGCCAGCCTCAAACTCACAGAGTTCTGGCTGCCCTGCCTCCTGAGTGTTGAAATTAAAAGTGTGTGCCACCTCATGCCGTTGTCTTTTGAATTAATGAATTTTTTGCTGTGATGTTATGATAGAATATTTTAATTGTGTAAGATCAAATTCTTACATATTTTTCAATTGTTCTTTTAATAGATAAGAAACAACAAAAAGACTGCAATCTTGGTTAAAGAAGTAAACCCTAAGAAGAGACTATTTTTAATTTACCGACCAAACACTGGGAAACAACTCAAATTAGAAATTTATGCTGATCTGAAAAAGAAATATAAGAAGGTATTTTCTCACACGTGGTGTGTGAATGCTTGCTTCATGGTAGGGACCTGTGTTGGCTGCAAATCCTGGGCCCAAGGATGGTGATTTTATGATAAGAGCAAGTTTTCTTACACATTGCTGTTGCAGTTTTGATGTTACTGCCCATTGAGGCAAGATGAGCATGACTCTCCATGCCCAGGGCAGAGTGCAATGGTTTAGTGTGGGGAGGTCCTTCCTACCAGCTTTTGATTTGTCGCAAGCATGCTGTATGTTTTTATCCTACACATTTCCAGAAAATAGTCAATGTCTGTTTTTTCCAACATTACTTACAGACTTTCTCAAAGTATTACCTTAACTTTTGTGGAAATAATTGTATTCAACTAGCTCTCTGCACACCTTATCTCAGGAGGGCCGCAGTTATCGGTGGTGTTTACATTGCACTGCGAGTGGTTTTTTTTTCCTTGACTGCTTCTGGAATTAGTGACCAGGTCTGGTGTTCAGTTGTATCAGTGGGGTTTTGCTTTGTCTTTGCAGGTAGTCTCCGAAGATGCCCTGGTACACTGGCTGGATCAGTATAATTCCTCTGCAGACACCTGCACTCATGCATACTGGTTAGTGCTTTCATGTTGTTTCACATATTTTTTTTTTTAAGTATAATCAAGATTGAAAGACTCCTATGTTTTGTGTGGAGCAGTGCTGAGTCTCTCTGTGTACCCTGTGATTCTATTGCATGTACCTCCTAAGTTCAGTTCAAGTACATGAGCTGCAATGTCCCATTTTTATTCTCTGTGAGTATATGATTGTGAGCAAATGAGCAACTTGACTAGGGAAGGCACAGTTTACTTTAACAGATGATATTTAGAGACATGCCATGATAGTTAAGGCCTATAATCCCACAGTTGGAAAGTTCAAAGCCATGCTCATTTATACAGGAAGTTGAGGCCAGCCTGGGCTACCTTGAGACCCTGACTTAAAAACAACAGATAATGTGTAGGGAACATTTGTGGACCAGGCGCTGTTGGAGGGGACACCTGCATTTTCTTCATGCTTTGTTATTAACAAGGAGCCAGTGTCTAGCAGCGTAGCCTTAATTACCATCCCTCTGATAGACTGGTCTTGAATTTACAGAGGTCTGCTTTCCTCTGCCTCCCCAATGCTGGTATTGGGCATGTGCCACCTCTGTCAGGCTTTTTTCCTTTCTTTTTTTTTTTTCTTTTTATTTTATTTATTTACTTACTTATTTTTGAGTCAGGGTATCTACTCCAGCTCATGCTAACCTGGAAACTTACTCCCAGGCCTTGAATTTGACTTACTCCTTTCTTATTCTCCTGAGTGGTGGGATTATAGGTGCTCGCCACTGTGTCCCCCCCTTTTTTTTTCTTTAAAAAACAAAACATAAAACCTACTGGTAGGCGTGGTAGTTCATGTTTGCAACCCATCATTCAGGAGAATTCGGACTAGAGGCCAGAATGTGCAGGACCCTGCTTCAATATAAGCAAATGAATAGAAGCAGTAAGGGGACTGGAGAGCGGGCATAGTGGCACATGCCTTTAATCCCAGTACCTGAGAGCAGAGGCAGGCAGATCTCTGAGTTTGAGGCCTGCCTGTTCAACAGCCAGAGCTACACAGAAAAACCCTGTCACAAACAAACAAAAAGGCAGAGGTTGGGGGCTGGAGAGATGGTTCAGTGGTTTTAAGAGTGCCTTCTGCTCTTCTAGGAAACCCAAGTTCAATTACTCGCACCAGTGTCAAAGGACTCAACTGCCTGTCACTTAGAAAAGCTCTCATGGCTCCCACGCTGCCTTCTGACCCCTCAGACACTGCAGCATCATGACTCACTCACAGTATAGAGGCAGAACACCCACACACAATAAAAAAATTAATTGCATATTTATGTGTGCATATCTTGTGTGGTATTGGTATAAGGCACACACGTGGCAGTCAGGACAACTCTGTTGGTTTTCTTTTTCTACTTCTATTTAGATTCTGGGACTTCAAGCTCAGGTAGTTCCTACTCTGGAAGAGCCACCTCCCCATCCATTTTATTTTTCTTAAATTTATTTTACTTTGTAATTTAGGTACATCTGTCAATAAATCGGGAAATGTTTGGCTATACTATAACCTCCTTTTTCTCTTTATCTTAATTCTTATATTTATCTGTGTTATTTATGTTCCAGTTATTGTGTCTTTTCCACTAGTCAGACTTGAAGCAGACACTAGCGCTTCACTGACACAGCATCAACTGGCGGGTGAAACGGGACATTGCAGTGTGTAGATAGTAACCAAGTGAGTAGGAAGGCCATTCTTGAGTATAGCTGAAATTGCATGAGTAATTGTGACACGTCAGATTTGGAAAGGATAACTTAGCCCAGGGGATGTCCTAGGAAAAGGTCATAGAATTATTTTCCACTTGATACATGGCTAGACTTTGCAGATTGCTCATGTGAATGCATGTTTCTATACATATTTCTCCTTCCGTGTTTCCTAGGCGTGGCAATTGTAAAAAAGCAAGTTTAGGATTGGTATGTGAGATAGGTCTCCGCTGCCGCACATACTATGTGTTATGTGGCTCAGTTCTGAGCGTCTGGACAAAAGTGGAGGGAGTTCTGGCCTCTGTCAGTGGCACAAATGTGAAAATGCAGATAGTGCGGCTAAGAACAGAAGATGGACAGCGGATTGTAGGTAAGCTGTTTTGTTTTGGTTGTAGGGGGCAAATCAGATCCACTAACTCCCAGCTAGCCTGATTTTTGGCTTCAAACTCGTGTCTGAATCACCTACTGCCACTCCCTCAAGTGCTGGGATCACAGACAGGTTCTACCATAGCCAGTCATACTTGAGCCTTGTAGTGGACGCTGTGATCTGGCAGTGGTTGTCTCTGGCACTGTTCTCAACTTCTCTTGCCCATTATTCTCTGCCACTCTCTGCTCTAGAGATGACCTACTCTCTTTCCCAGGGTCATGCATTCTGCCAGGCTGAGACTGTGCAGCTTCAGGCCACAGCACTGTGGCGAGCTTTGAGTCCTGCAGAAGCTAGGGCAGCAGGCTGGGTCAGAGCACTGTGGTCAGCTATAGATGTCCTACAAGCACACTTGTTGCGACACTTCCAACTGACCACCTCTCTGTGTAGTGGGAAGACTACTTGCCAGTTAGTGAACTTTTTTTCCCACTCAGGTAGTTGTGGTTGTAAGTTTCACATAAATGAGTTTCTAGCTGCTTGTTTTTTAAAAAGAAAAAGCACACTTAGCTGCTACATTGAATTCAGATTTCCCACAGAGTAGAATTGAGATTCCCTTAGCTAGTACCTGTGCCTCCACTTTCCCTTGTACTGGTCTGTGTCCATCTCTACCTTTCTCGCTGATTAGGATGTGCATTTTCACCCTTTGTCTTTGAGTCATTTTGCACCTTACTGAGTGGAAGAAGGCATAGTGTCTATAGGGCTGATGAAGCTATGCAGTGGCAGATGGGAAAGTAGTGTGCTGCATACTTGTTTCTTCATCAGGAGATGGTGTTACACTGGGAGCGTGCCTGCATGCATGTGTGCATCTGGAAGCCTCTTAGGAACAGCTTGAGTCCAGTGTGCACACGTGTGCACATCTGGGGTTCTCTTAGGAACAGCTTGAGTCCAGTGTTTTGCCTATGTGGTTTTTGGGGGAGGCTGGTTTGCAGTCCTCTGTTCAGGTGTACTATACAGTGGTTTCTGCTGGACTCTGCTTCATAGATTCTTCTTGCTAATTACAGGTTTGATCATTCCAGCAAATTGTGTGTCTCCTCTTGTAAATCTCCTGTCAACTTCAGACCAGTCTCAGCAGCTGGCGGTCCAACAAAAACAGCTGTGGCAGCAGCATCACCCACAGAGCATCACCAACTTGAGCAACTCGTAAAGAGCAGCAGCTTCCACATGGTGTTGAATGCTGTGAGAGCATACCACTTGCATAAAAATCAGGGACAGTTTCCAAAGAATTCTATCTTTTTTTTTTTCAGTTGTGCTCTCTAGTTAATTTGGGGTGGGGCGGATTAAGGACAAACCTGGAATAGGCAGCAACGCTGACAACAAGCAGAGTGGAGGGTACATGTGTCTTTCCTCTTGCTTCCTTGGGGCTGCCTGTGCGCTTTTACTTTGGGTGAGCAGAGTGGATGTGTGTGTGTGCGCGTGCGTATGTGTCTGTCTGTGAATTAATGCTACAAGACCACACTTGGTTGAGAATGCTTGGAACTTCCCAAACTGGCTTTACTCTTCCTTTCTACAGTGCTCAGGGTTAACACAGTATATCTTGTCATTACTGTGGGAGTTCCCCATGCATGTATTCCAAGTCTCTAAATACAGAATATATATATATTGGTTTCTTTTCCAACTTAAACAATGTTTCCTACAGCATGAAGTGAAGGGTTACGTGCCATGCATTCAGGTTCTTTTGTAGCTTTTGTTGAAAGTGCATGTCTTTGAAAGCATGTGTAATCACGATTACCACAGAAGTCACATATGGAGAGAAGCTTTGAAGATGTACAGCATTGGATATTGCATTTCTAGTGTTTACCTGGGTGTTGCTTCTAACCCTCAGTCCTGCCCACCCCTCCCTGTCCCAGGTTTCTTGTCAAAGTAGTAAGTACATACCTTTTTTTGTGATAAAACTCTTTAAATTTTTATTTTAATGTATTAATAGTATTCCTAATTTGTGCTGCAAAATGGCTATGAGCCTTTTCGTAAGTTATGTTTTCCTTAACTTAAACATCATTTTAGGAAGGAGTATGATTGGCTTCCATCCTGCACACAATCTTTTTTACTTCATTATCTGATTCTGCTTGGTCATTCAAACCGGAAACCGTACTTGAGTTGTAAACTAGACAGTGAGAAAACACTTGGCTTCTGCTGTATGTTGTTGTTGTTGTTGTTGTTGTTGTTGTTGTTACCCAGTAACTTGAATATTGTTTAATGTGCTGTAAGACATTGTAGAGATTATCTCCAGCTGTTAAAAATGGTAATGTACAAATGTGAATAGACACTTATCTACAACATGGGTAAGTTTGTTTCGCCTATAATAGATGTTTATAAAAAACAGTGAGGGGACAGTTGGTCTTTTTGTTTTTATTTTCCCAACCTTCCCTTCCCCCATTTTTTCTACCCTTCTTTGGCTTGCACAGGTTGCACTATTGAAAAGTTGAGATTGTATAAATCTGGTTAAAAACTACAAGATATCAAAATCTTGTAGATGTTGAATAAAAAAGTTATTGTACTAATGAAGTGGACTCTTGTTTAGGCCCTCACTGGGGACTCCAGGCATAGATAGCAGGGCTCTGTAGAACTCAGTGTGGCCTTAGCCTCCCAGGAAGCCTTAGAGTCTGAAGCCCCTTCCTGAAATCTGAGGTGATCTTAAGGACGGGGTAAATGATGGTACTTTTGAATGTTTTTCAAGTTAAATTGTTCTCTTTGTAACTTTTTTAACTTCTCAAAGAATTGGGTGAGGTGTGTGTAGTGACAGAAATCTGATGGAGCGCTTGGGGCTCTCATTCTATCAAGTTTCTTTGGTTAAGTTTACCGTGATATTGTTTCAGATTTATTTATTCTTAGTGCCTCGAAGAACAAATGGAGACTGGTTTCTGTTCTTGGGCACATTTTGCCCAGTGGATGCAACTTTTATCCTCATTCCATGTATCTCAGGCAGTGATCTCATGAGCATCAAGCAGTATCCCTTCATGGCCTAGATTCAGCTGGCCACCCAGAGTAGAATTGTGTCCCTTTCACAGGCTCTAAGCTTTTGTTTTGAACTGGTGGACCATTCAGCTTCCTTTGGCATATTAGGATAAAAGCCTAAGGAAGGACTTCGTAACTTAACTCACTTTTTCCATGTGACCAAATTGTAGAGGATGGGGAAAATGCTGTGTTGTAGGCTGTTGATGCCAGCCCCCTCACACGTGCAGGTGGCTGTTTGGTGGGTCCTGACTTTTCTGGTGCTTTCAGAGCAGCACCTATAGGATTTCTCTAGCATATGGTTAGTGAACACCTCACCCAGTGATGTCACTATGACGTGCTCTTGGAGCAGCTAAGTCTTGGTAAGGGGTCTGTGTTCTGTTCATCATTGTTGTTGTTTAGTAAGAAAAGACCCACAAATACTAAGTATCTAAGGGCCCTTTCAAAGCAGACTGAAAAAGGCAAGTGGTGTGGGAGAGCGGAAGCAGAGTCACTTCTGCCCACTGCAGTGATTGTGACACCTGGGGTTGGTGCCCAACCCCTCTGGAAGGGAGCAAGCATGTGCTGTCTGCACCATGCCCTTACAAAATCATTACGTCTGTTTCAGTCACCAGGAAAGCTCCAGCATTCAAGGGTTTCGTGTGTCAAAATCCAAGTCTTTTCAGCCACTTTTGTATAAAGTGGATCCAGTCTCCACAGGATTTGAATGCCACGTCTGTGTCCAGGGGCCTCACTTAACTCTGCCCACAGGAAGTCCTGGGCCTCTGTGATGCCTTTTCTCCCACTTAAGCAATAGAGCTCTGAGCAGCAGATCCTGTTGTTGACCATCTGTGTTTTCAGAGTTTACACTCCCGTCATGCTGAAAATCACTCCCAGGTTCCATGCTGCTCAGGTATTCTTGCTAGGGAGGTCATGGCTCCCTCCCCTAGCAACCTCTGTGCCACAAGCTTGCCCTCTTTGTGGTCAAGGTAGAGAGCTGTCGGTGCAGAGTCAGAGAAGTATTAAAGTGTTTATATGAACACAGTTATCAGAAGCTAAGCAGGTTGAGCAGTTCTCTCTTTTTGCTACTAAATTGCAGACCTGCTTTCAGTGTCTGCCTTTTCCTGTGTGTATAGATTAGCAAAGACTTGTATCCAAAGCACTGTAGTAGCTGTAGTGTGTACATACATGCATTTATTCTTACTCAGCACTTAAACCTTTTTGAGTTGCAACAATAAACTTGTAATTTGCTTTGTCTATGGAGAGAAAAGTTGTAGATTACCAAACTCCGGAGGAATTAAGTATTTTAAAGCCACAGTTTTGGCTATGCCTCTAGGACATTTGTTTGCTAATCTCCTTACCATGTTATTAGAACAACTTCTGAGAAACCAGAGAAGGGGAACAAGGACACACCATAGAACTGTCCTCCACTTCCCATATTAGCACAGGGGCCCCTGTGGCTCACTTTTGAAAGCAGGTAGAATATTCTCATCCAGAGACTTTATCCAGGAATCCTGGTTTTATAGAGGGATCTTTATTGGCTCTGGCACTCCCTAGGAATGGTGTCCCAGAAAAGCTGCTCTCAAGCCACACGCTGAATGTGTGGAGGCATACTCATGGCAAAAGAAACTTTGATGGTGTTTGTTAACGTCCTTCCTATGTGTGTGGACTCTGGTGAGTAGCATACACATATACACACCACACCACATGGGTGCTTTGGCACACTATGTTGAAACAAATCAAGCATTTCCTGTCATGGCTGCAGCAGCTAAGACAGAAACCATTTGCAAGAAAATCTTTCACAAGACTAGCCGTCTAAGGCAAATTGGTCCTGTAAGTAAGAGAAACATGGAGATGCAGCTTGACTAGGTGGCAGTTTTTCTGAGTGCCCACCCTCTGTTGTATGCTGTACTTATATATGTACATATGAGTGTATAGAGAAGCGGAATTCTTCTACATTTCAAGTGTAAATCTTGTAAATCGGGGTCCCATTCACTCGTTCTTGCACCCCCTCTTCCTTTCCCTCCTATTTATTCTTGACTCCCATATGGGGCATCTTAGTGTGTTTTTTTTTTTCCAACATAGGAAACTGTGGAAAGCTTAGCTGAGTCAGTGGTGGTTTTTTTTAGAGTTCAGCTTTGCCTCGTCCAGTTGGAGTCCATTTGCCCACACATCTGGCTGTGCTGTCTTGGGCTGTACATGAGTGCCACTCCTGATCTTGTCACCATGTGACTGGTTGTGCTTTTTGTTCTCTAGAAGCTGTAGTGAGCCTGCTCCTTTCCTATTTAAGAAAGAAAGCAAAACCAATGCTTCTCTAGACCACCCTTCAGCTCCTTAGCAGCTTGGCTGACTCCTGCCTTTATTGAGGCCTGCTCCAATGGCTTGTGGCCTGGCTACAAGCTTCCTATGTATAAGAAGTTGGATTTCTGTGACAAGCAGATGACTTTATGGCAAACACCAGTAATCTGATTTTTATATAACTGGTCACAGATGTTTCTAGCAGTCAGATGAGCTTAGTACATGACAGATGACCTCAAAAAACAGTTGTCATCCCTTCTACAACAGTCCTCTGTGGAAGCTGCCACAGCCTTCAGCACATATGACAGGTCCGTGTTAGAGTCTCACCCCTGCCAGGAAAAGCTGTAAGCAGAGAAGCTGAGCTTTGGGGGGTTGGTGTTGGTACTGAAGGTGCAGTGGGGCCCTGGAGATGGTGCTGACCTTCACCCAGGGTGCAGGAGTGGGGTTTTATTTACAGACCTTTATACCCTCAAAAAATGTCCTCTGTAATTTCTCAGGAAAGATTTCAGTGAATATTCAGCTTGGTAGACTTGATGACACTTTGAAAATTGCCTACATTTGGCTGAGTCTTTGGAACTTAGTTGTTGTGATTGAAGGTCTGTCAAAGTGCTCCAGCAGGAATTCCCCCCTTACCCTATTTCCCTTTCTTTGGTGCCTGAGACATAGTTGACCTGTGTCCTGCAGCAGCAGTCAGCCATGTGCAAGGGATATAGCAGGGTACGGTTAAGCCAGGAGTTGTACTGCAAACAGTTAACTGTGAGATACACAGTGTGGAGAAAAAAGAGGTTGCGGCTGCCTTTTGGGTTTTTTTGCACTTCAGGCCACCTTGGGGCTGAGGGACAGCATGGAAGTCCCTTGGGGAGAGCTAATCTGGCCTTTCTGCTTCTGGCCCTCTATCCCAGACCCCACCCCAAGGACCTTGTAAACCTGTGCAGATAGATGCATGCGGAGGACCTTGCTGCCGTGGCAGTGACTGGCACTCAGGAGGGTAAAGAAACCGGAGCCGCTCCTGGCTCTACTTGATGGGATGAGGGAGCCTATTTTATTTTATTTTTTTAACATAGCACAGTGCAGCTTCACCACTCTAAAATAAAATCACCCTGTTCATAGTTTTTACTGAATTTGCAAACCACTTTTACTGCTTCTCAGTAACCACTTCTATCATGCAGGGTGGGAGAGGTGTACTGTGTCTCTGCAATAAAACGTGCCAGGTTCTACCTCCTTGCGCAAAGGGTATTTTATATGTAGGCGCTGGTCTTCCTCATCTGACACGGTGCGTCTGGGAACATCTGAAGGAGTCCAAAGACCTGAAACAGAGACGGATGTAAACTCTTTGGTGGCTTCTGTTTTCCTCAAATTCTCTTGTATTGCTGCTCTGCACAGGAGTGTCCATCTGAATGAAGGCTAAACGCTGTTCCCATGATGCCACACTGCTGCCTTCAGCCTCTCCTGGGAACCTGTTTCCGAGTGTCCAGACCGAGTGCTGCCGTCATTTTTATATGTAACTTTCAAATTCAGTCTCATGCAATACAAGTGTATTGGCTTCACTGATCAGGGTTCATTCACCCTCTACTATAGAAACACTCAATCTTCACACTGAAAGAACTCTGTGTTTAGGTTTTGGTTGTGGTTTTGGTTTTCATTTTTGTTTGGATTTTGTTTTCTGTTTTTGTAAAATTCTTAAATAAAATTAAACAATTAAATACGCTTTTCTTTCTGGTGTTGTGTGGTTTCGGAGTACCTGTTGCACTATGTCATTAATCTCACTCACCTCAAAGTCTGTTGTCTCTTGACAAGGGTTTTTATGTTGGCACTTTGAAAAGGTCAGGTAGGCATAACCTGGTGATAGAATAGTTGTCTAGCATGTGCAAAAAGGCCTGTAACCACAGAGGCTAAATCATGGACGGCACTATAAGGTGGGTGTTGACTTGCCTGTGTGCTAGTACTGGTTGATTCTGTAAGCCCGGGCTGTGACATTGGCTGCAAAGGCACAGGCAAACAGCAGCTACAAGAGTTTGGGGCTTCAGTGCTCAGTGGTTAGACTGTACCCCAGAATAGAGCCGTCAGTCTGAGTCTAAGCGAGGAGTGTGGACGGTGAAACACTGTATGTGGAGCTGGAGCCAGTGCTCAGAGTCTAATTTTTAAGAGATTGGTGCCTGAAATAGTTACATAGAAAATGTTTGAACAGGGGGCTGGAGAGATGGCTCAGTGGTTAAGAGCATTGCCTGCTCTTCCAAAGGTCCTGAGTTCAATTCCCAGCAACCACATGGTGGCTCACAGCCATCTGTAATGAGATCTGGTGCCCTCTTCTGGCCTGCAGGCATACACAGACAGAATGTTATATACATAATAAAGAAAGAAAGAAAGAAAGAAAGAAAGAAAGAAAGAAAGAAAGAAAGAAAGAAAGAAAGAAAAGAAAGAAAGAAAAAGAAAATGTTTGAACAATTAGGGACTCTTTGCTGTTCCCAGTTTGGGATAGCTCATGGGTAGGGGCAGTTTGCAACAAGACCTTGTAGGAATTAGTGGAAACTTCTCAGGAATACCCACTGAGGGTCCTGGAAAGAAGTGGCTCACCAGTGAGCTACCATGAGAGAGCAGAATGGGATGCTAGTACATAGGACAGAAGGGACTGGGGACCACGCACATGAATGTGCATTGGCGCAGGAGTCTCATCTAGTCAGAGAATTGGGAGTGAGAGTGGTTACGTGTGCCAGTGGTTCACTTGTGCTCGCTCTGTGTGTGTCTGTGTTACCCATCTCAGCATTTTAAAGTCCTCAGAACAAGTTCAAGTTCCTTGCCCTCAGCTTACAGATGAGGCGGGCACAGGGGTCAGAGACCTATAAGATTCAGTGCCTACTTAAGTCAAATGTTGAATCCTGCCATTCATCCCCTCTGCCAAGAGTGGAAGGGAGAAGAAACTTGGAGTCAAGGGTAGATTTTTATTTTTTAAGATTTATTCTAGGAGTTAAGAGACGGCTCAGCAGTTAAGAGCACTGACTACCCCTTCAGAGGTCCTGAGTTCAATTCCCACCAACCACATAATGGCTGACAGCCATCCGTAGTGACATCTGGTGCCCTTTTCTGACATGCAGGGAAACACAGTCAGAACACTATAATAATTAATTAAATCTTTTAAATAAAGGATTTATTCTGGGGGTTGGAGAGATGGTTTGGTGGTTAAGAGCACTGGCTGCTCCTCAGGTTTGATTCCTAGGACCCACATAGCAGCTCACAGCTGTCTGTAACTCTAGTGCCAGGGGATCTGATGCCCTCAGGCAGACATGCATGCAGGCAAAACACCAATTTTCATAAGGCTATATATATATTTTTTACTCATCTGAGTGTGTACATGCATCCATACAAGTACCCATAGGCTATAAAAGGGTGTCAGATCCCAGGGTCTGGTGTTAAGCAATTTTGATCGGTCTGGTGTTGGTGCCAGTCCACTGGAAGAGCAGGAAGCGTTGGCTCTCACTTGTCCTCCCTCCCTCTTTTTCTCTCTCTCTTCCTCCTTCCCTCCCTTCCTCTCTCCCTCTCTCCCTCCCTCCAGCCAGCCAGCCAGCCACCTCACAGGCGGGGTTTTAGAGTCTAGGTAGATTTCAGGCAAAAGCCTATATTCCCAGCACTCAAAAGGTTTAGGAGAATTGCTGAGGTTTCAAGGCCAGCCTGAGCCACATAGTATAACCCTGTCCTGAAGCCAGTGCTTTAGAGCATGGCTTTTCTGAGTGGGATGGGAGCACACAATCTGGGTGCAGTGGTACAGGCTGGCTGTGATCGTAGTGCTCCAGAGGGACGACTGAGTGAGAGGGCAGCCTGGGCAGTATGTGTGACTTTAAATTTCTACATGTTGTGATGTATTTAGGGGAATTTGATCTGACATGTACACATCACAGCATTAATTGAACATGGCAAAAGGAATATTAAATTTTTTACTCAAAACTTTAATGTGAATTTGAAGACAGGAAATTCTGTTTTTTTATATTTATTATATATACAATACTCTGTCTGTGTGCATGCTGCAGGTCAGAAGAAGGCACCAGACCTCATTACAGATGGTTGTGAGCCACCGTGTGGTTGTCAGGAATTGAACTCAGGACCTTTCGAAGAACAGGCAATGCCCTTAACCACTGAGCCATCTCTCCAGCCCAAGACAGGAAATTCTGATGTAAAATTGTTTTTATAACATTTTCTGTGTGTGTGTGTCTGTGTAGTTCATGAAGATACCATGTGGAGTCTCAACAGACTGGGCATGGTTGCCCATACCTTTAATTCCACACAAGAAGGTGAATCTCAGTGAGTTTCAGGCCAGCCTGGTCTACTTAGCTGGTTTCATGCCACCAAGGGCTACTAATGAGACTGTCTGTTCTTAGTAAAGCCAAGAATGGCCCATCAGGTAAAGGTGCATGCCACTGAGTCCCCAGAAAATCGTCCTCATGTGCACACAACCAAATGATAATAAATTTTTAAACAGTTTAAAATGTGATGCTGGGGAGATTGATTGAGGCCAAGAACACCGGTCGCTCTTGCGCAGGACCTGGTGTTTCCAAGCACCCACATGGCAGCTCACAACCACCTGTAACTTCTGGTCCAGGGGACCCAGTACTCTCCTCTGACCTGAATCCACCAAGCGTGTACTGGCACACTTACACACTTGCAAGCAAAACAAGTAGTAAAGATTTTTTTTAATTTTTTGGTTTTATTTTTTTGTTTTCTTGCTGTGTAGCCCTGTCTGTCATGGAACTTGCTCAGTAGACCAGGCTGGCATCGAACCCACCGATCCACCTGCCTCTCCCTCCCGAGTGCTGGGATTAAAGTCGTGAGCCACTACTGACCAGCATAAAATAAATCTTCGAAAAAAATCTTTATTAATTTATTATATACATGCCTGACTGCGCACCAGATCTCATAGATGGCTGTGAGCCACCATGTGGTTGCTGGGAATTGAACTCAGGTCCTCTGGAAGAGCAGCCAGTGCTCTTAACCTCAGCCATCTCTCCAGCCCAGAAAGAAAAAAAAAAACTTTTAAGAAAAGTTAAAAAGTGGGGCCAGTGAGGTGGGCAGCAGACAAAAGTGACTGCTGGTCTTGACAGCCTGAGTTCAATTCTGAGCCTGTGTAACAGTGAAGAGAGCCTGCTTCATCCACATGTGACATGGTGTGCTTGTGACCACATCCGTCATACAATAATTTTTTTAAACCAGGCAGTCGTGGTGCACGCCTTTCTTCCCAGCACTCAAGAGGCAGAGGCAGGTGGATCTATCTCTATGAGTTCAAGGCCAAGTTGTTCTACAAAGTGAGTTTCAGGACAGCCATGACTGTTTCACAGAGAAACCCTGTGTCAAGACCAAAAAGAAAAAAAATTCTTTTCTTGAGGTTTCTTTGTAGCTTTGGAGCCTGTCCTGGAACTCACACTAGACCAGGCTGGCCTCGAACGCACAGAAGTCCGCCTGCCTCTGCCTCCCGAGTGCTGAGATTAAAGGCGTGCACCACCACTGCCCGGCTAAGATTTTTTTTTAAATGTAGTTAATAGATTTGATACCTTAATCCATGCCAAGAAGGAAGAGGAATAATTGTCTCTGGATTCTCGCGTCCCAGCCCAGTTGCTTGTAGAGCTTCTTGCTGTGCTTAGGAAAGCAAACTGTTCCTCTGTCTCTGTTTTATAAGCATGTTTCTTTCACCCGATACTTTGAGCTTCACTGTTTTGCAGAAGCTCCCCTGCCCACCATTTGGCTAAATGACATGGCTTTCTGTGTACATCGTGTGTATTGACAGCTTGCCTACTTGGCGGGGGAGGGGGGCTTCCTTCAAATTTTAATAAAATTGGCCTTGAACTTCCTTTGAAGAAAAATAGTAGCAATTACACACAAGTGATTTCCAGCATTTGGGAGGTCAAACCAGGAAGCTCTTCAATTGGAATTTAGCATGGGCTACATAGCGAATTCAAAGCTAGCCTAGACTACATAAAAACAATCCCTGTCTTTAAAAAGGAAAGAAAGAAATGCTGAGTATCTCAGTCATTGAGTGCTTGCTTAGCATATTTGAAGCCTTTGGCTCAGCCCCTAGTACCACCAAAAAGATACATAATGATATTAACTTGAACTTTTATTAAAATAACTAGCCTAATCTTCATATTGAGCTTTTTCCATTTTTGTGTTTTCGCCAACTTGTTTACTTTGACCTAACCCCTTTTAGTGTTGTTTGTGTTCTCCACGTTCTACTTTCAGCCGCACTTTGGGTGTCCTGGTTTAAGTACTGTTACTGACTCTAATCATTCTTGGTGATAGTGGCCAACCTGGTGATTGTGGGTTGTTCAACAGCATGCCTCGTCTCGCTGGCCATCTCAGGAGTGACTTCTTCAGCCTCAGTAGTTTGCCCATAATATCTACAGACATTACCGAGGGACAAGATCACCCTTGCTTATGAGCCACTGCCTACTAGAAGCAAGAGTGTGTGTGTGTGTGTGTGTGTACCAGCACTTGAGGGTGTGCATTCACAGAGGACAAACCTGAACAAAGGGCACCACCCCTGAGAGACAAAATAAAACAAATGTTCTCTACTGAAGGTTGGAATGTGTACAATACAATTTCCATAAGTATGAATATTTATCAGCTAGTCATTTGGGAGCATGATGTAAAGAAGCCATCTGTGGAGGCCTTTATGGAGATAGAAGCTAAAAGAAATGTGCAAAATACTTATTTTTGGAGTCCAATTCTCCTCTGAAAGCTGCCCACTCGGGGTGGTGAGTGCTCTCTAGGTTAGGAGAAGTGACAGCCCACCATTGGCCCCAAAAAGGCCAGTAACTTACAGAGTGGTGTTAAATAAATATCAACCAAGATAAGATGGCTGGCTAGGGAAGTTTTCCATGAGTCCTGAATATTGAATTTTTTTTTGATTGGGTGTGTCTGGGGAGGGCACATGGTGAGGGGTTTGTGGAAGTCGGAAGTTGGCAATGGGTCTTTCTCCATTGCTCTCCACCTCTGTGAGGCATAGTCCCTCACTGAAGCCAGCTCAGTCCCTGAGAGCCCCTGTACCCCCATGTGGTAGAACTGCAGGAAAGTGTTTCACTCACACAGCATTTTTTGTGGATCTTGGGAATTCAAATACTGGCCCTCAGCCTCGCACACAAACGCTTTTTCCATGGAGTCTCCTCCAGCCCTTGTTCTTGATAGACGAGAGCTGGTGAGAACACCCAGGAAAGGCTACTCTTCAGGCTCCTTGTTCCCCTGACTATGCTGACATTCCACTTTCAGAAGTTCTGAGGGAACTTCAGAAGGTACAGTTTGATGTGATACAGAATGCTCTATCCAACCCCTGGTCACCTCTGGTTCCAGGTAAGGTTGAATTTCTTTTTTTAAAAATATTTATTTATTTATTATGTATACAATTTCTGTCTGTGTGTATGCCTGCAGGCCAGAAGAGGGCACCAGACCCCATTACAGATGGTTGTGAGCCACCATGTGGTTGCTGGGAATTGAACTCAGGACCTTTGGAAGAGCAGGCAATGCTCTTAACCTCCGAGCCATCTCTCCAGCCCGAGGTTGAATTTCACAAAAGTTGAAGTGTGTGCCATAAGTCACCAGAGAAACCCACAACAGGATAATTAGTTACAGGAAGTCAGGAAATACTCGCAAATTATTGCTGGGATGGAGAGACACTCTAGCTAGGAGTACTAGCTGCTCTTCCAGAGCACCTGCGTTGGGTTCCCGGCACCCACATCTGGTGACTCACAAGTGTCTTTAAGTCCAGCTTCAGGCCACCCAATGCCTCTGGCCTCTGAGTAGCCTGTACTGTATATGGTGCCCCCAGATGCACACCAAATGTAGGTAAGTCTTAAGGAGAAGGCAACGTCAGTCTGCAGCCACCTTTGAAGATGTGCCTTGCCGAGTGGTCTAGAGACCTGGAAGTAGGCCCTTCCTCTTAGGGGACCACTTTGGTTACTCCTTTCTCTCTCTAGTCCCCTTTCCTCTTCCCTGTGCTAGGCTGGCACCACAGACTACTCCAGAGGGCTGTCTTGTGCTGGAAATGATTCCAACCGATAGGAAGGCCTTTCTAGGCTGTTTGCTTTAGTCAAAAGATACTAAATTTCCTATTTATATTTAGGTATATATGTGGGTGTCTGTGCATGCAAGTGCAGTACCCGCTGAGGTCAGAGAGGGCATCTGGAACTACAGATTACAAGCTTGGTGAGCTGGATGCTGCGACCTAAACCCAGGTCCTCTGAAAGCCGAAGGTACTTTGAGTCACTGAGCCATCTCTCTACCTCAAGGTTGAAATTTTCATTGAAAAAAAAAAGTCAAATATATCTGCTCTGGATGCAGGGAGTCCAGAAGATATGTAGACGTCTGTCTTGTAGGGGACGCTCATGAGGCTCCAACCCTATCCAGAGGAACACAGATGTGTAGACTTCTGTCTTGTAGGGGACGCTCATGAGGTCCCAACCCTATCCAGAGGAGCGCAGATGTGTAGACTTCTGTCTTGTAGGGGACGCTCATGAGGCCTCAACCCTATCCAGAGGAGCGCAGGCGCTGAGGAACACCGAGTGGGGGAACATTCTTCCCCAGAGAAGAGCATGCCAGTTCGTTATGGGATGGATGCAGCCCTAGGTTCTGGAAGAGCTAAGGTGTGCCCCAGAGTCAAAGCAGCAGCCCAGGAAGTGTCGTTTTGTTTCTCTAGTCTCTAGACTAGAGACTAGTTTTTAAAATATTTACTTATTATGTGTACAACATTCTCTCTGTGTGTATGCCTGCAGGCCAGAAGAGGGCACCAGACCCAATAACAGATGGTTGTGAGCCACCATGTGGTTGCTGAGAATTGAACTCAGTACCTTTGGAAGAGCAGGCAATGCTCTCAACCGCTGAGCCATCTCTCCAGCCCTAGTCTCTACGCTTTGAGGGCAGAAACAGCTCACTGGGTTCAGGGGCTTGCCACCGAACCCAAGGGTCTGAGTTCATGTCTGGAAACTGACTCCTAGGAGAGTTGTCCTGTGGTCTCCACAATGCCCTTCTCATCTGCACAGTAAGGAAATGGCAAACATTTGGCTTTAGTGGCATGCACCTCCTTCACCCGGGTTGAAAGCCAGCCTGATGTGGCTAGTTCCAGGTCACCAGAAGACAGCAGGGTGGCATGGCAGGCTCAGAAGAGCCACCTGAGGCCAAGAGGGTTCTGACTTGTCTCCCCTGTCCACTTGTTCCCTCATTGCACTCCGCTCTCTCCAGTCACCTCCTCTACCCAGCCCCAGACGTTTCACTGAGATGCCCATCAAACTCGGGAGGTAGACATTCTAGACCATTCTATAAAGAGAGACACTGTCATAAGTGCCTAGATAATAAGACTGGAGTGAGTTTCATATAGTACTGTTTAATTTTATATACATAATCAAATACATGCATATATATAGTTTCTGCACACTTTCTCCTTTAAGACAGGGTCCTACTATGTAAGTACATGCTATATAACTGGCCTAGAACTCACCATATAGACCTGGCTGGATCCCATAGAGATCTGCCTGCTTCTGCTTCCTGAGTGCTGGGATTAAAGGTGCCTGCCACCACTGCTGGGAGTCACAATTTCTTGTTTGGTGCTATAGAAGGAACCCAGGCCCTTAGCATATGAAGAGTCTCTTGTCTGTGCCACTGTGACCTTATTTGAAGAGACAGGATTTCACAGATGTAATCAAGGATCTGAATATGGCATTGATCAGAGTGGCATGTCCACAAGCCACACTCCTTAGAAGCTTCAATAAAAGGCCTGGCCTGCCAACGCCTAGACCAGAGTCTGGCTTCCAAAGCTGTGAGAAGAAGCTACTTACCAAGGCAGCAGTAGTGGCAGAACAGCCCCGATGAAGCAAAACATCTGATGTGGAGAGCCCTTGGAAGAAGTGGGAGGGGCTGGAGAGACCACTCAGCAGTTAAGAACCATTCTGCTTTCCCCGAGAACCTGAGTTCTATTCCCAGCACTCACATCAGGGGTGCACAAGCATCTGTGACTCCAGTGCTGGGGATCTGATGACTCTGGCCTCCGTGGGCATCTGCACTCAGTGTGTGCACAGACCCACGTGCAGACAGACACACGTCATTTTAAAGATGAAGAAAATGGAGGGAACTGGTATCCCCCACAGAGGTAGGTATTCTGGTCATGCTTGTTCTTTATCTCGGAGCACATGGAATTTGAAGCTAATGATAATATTTCTCCAAAAACTAAGGATCAACAAAATGGCTTAACTGTCATGCAGATTGACAACTTGAGTCCTGTTACTAGAGCCTGGATAAAAATCTGTGGTGGCGGGAGCTGGAGAGATGGCTCAGAGGTTAAGAGCATTGTCTGTTCTTCCAAAGAAGAACAACCATCTGTAATGAGGTCTGGTGCCCTCTTCTGGCCAGCAGGCATACACACAGAATATTGTATATATAATAAATATTTTTAAAAAATCTGTGGTGGCTCCAATTTGTTATACCAGCCTACTCGGACTGGGAGCCATTGATTGGAGGAATGATGAGAAGCTCATGTGACAGCTAGCCTGGAACACGCATCACTGTAAAGATGGCAGGACAAACCATTCCTGAGGTAGGAGGACCAGTAAGATGAGGCGCTGCAGTAGTGTGAGAGTGTCTGGAGCCAGATTTTAGGACCTGAGTTCCCTGAGACCCACATGGTAGAAGAAGAGAACCAATTCCCACAAGTTGTCCTCTATTGCATAACATTTTACGCTGTGTGAAAATGTGTTGCTGTGGTCAGACATTGATGGCGCACACCTTTAATCCCAGCCTGGGCTACAGAGCCAGTTCAGGACAGGCTCCAAAGCTACAGAGAACCCTGTCTCAAAAAACAAACAAAATGTGTTTCTGTGATTAGTATAATAAAAAGAGGAATGGCCAATAGCAAGGAAGGAGATGATAGGTAGGATTTCCAGGAAAAGAAAGGAAGAGAAGGAATCTAGGTGCAGGAGACACTGCAGAGTTCAGGCAGACAGCACAGAGTAGAGGCAATCGAGTCACGTGGCAGACGCAGATGAATTAAAGCAGGTTTAAAGAGTTTTAAGAGCTAGTGAGGCTTTTCCATCTTCCTCTCGGAGAGGCAGCTTCGCTTCTGCCTCTCTCCCCACTTCTCTGCTTCCCCTCCCCTCTTCTCTCTCTCTCCTTGCCCCCCCTGCCCTTTCACCCCACTGTGGAACACCCCCTTCCCTAATAAACAGCCTTTCCACACACACACACACACACACACACACACACACACACACACACAAAGAGCTAGTGAGACAAGCCTAAGATAATAGCCAAGCTTTCATAATTAAGAAAAAGTCTCACTGTGAGGTTTTGGCGCATGGCTTTAATCCCAGCACTTGGGAGGCAGAGGCAGGTGAGTCTCTGTGAGTTCAAGGCCAGCCTGGTCTGCAGAGTTAGTTCCAGGACAGCCAGAGCTACACAGAGAAACCCTTCTTGAAAAAACAAAACAAAACAAAAACTGAAGTCTCTGTGGTGTTGTTGGGGAGCTGGCAGTCCTAACGGTAAAGTCCGACTGCACTTGAGGAAGTTTGTCACACCCTCTGACCTCCGCGTGAGTGCTGTGGCACCCACACACACACTCCCTCCATAAGGGAGGGGCTGCGGAAACCGCACCCAAGCCAAAGGGTTCACAGAAGCCTGTAACACACCTTCCAGGTGCTCTGATGCCCTCTTCTGGCCTCTAGGGGTATTTGCATCGTGTGTGCATACTCTCCCTATCTCCACACAAATACACACAGTTAAAAATAATTTTTTTAAATGGAAGGCTGTGGCATATGCATGCACATTCTCACATTAAAGAAAAAGAAATGGGGGCTGGAGAGATTGCTCAGTGGTTAAGAGCATTGCCTGTTCTTCCAAAGGTCATGAGTTCAATTCCCAGCCACCACATGATTGTTCACAACCATCTGTAATGAGGTCTGGTGCCCTCTTCTAGCCTGTGGACACACACACAGACAGAATATTGTATACATAATAAATAAATAAATATTTTTTTTAAAAAAGAAGTAAAAGTATTATCATAGCACATGATCTTTTCTTTTATTGTTGTTTTTTTCCCCCCAGACAAGAGTTTCTCTGTGTAACCCTGGGTATCCTAGAACTCACTCTGTAGACCAGACTGACCTCAAATTCAGAGATCCGCCTGCCTCTACTCCCTGAGTGCTGGGATTAAAGGCATGTGCCACCACTGCCCAGCTTAGGGTATGATCTTATACATATCATATGTATAAGATTCTAGCCACATGCTATTAGAGCTAATAAGTGATCCTGGGAAAGCTGAAGCATATAAAATGCACACATGAAAATTGCTTGTATTTCTATGCACCAGAAATGAGTCGTGCAGGATGGGCAAGATGGCTCCAAGGATGGAGCAGCTGCAGGTTCTACACAAAGGCCAGGCTAGGCTATGGTAACTGAAGTTCAGCTAACTCCATTATGTATCTTTTTGATCCTGTACCTGGAACCCACGTAGAGGGAAACAATTCATGAAGTGTCCTCTGCTCTCTGCCCCTGTGCTGTGGAACACTTGTTGCTTACATACACAAGAATACACTCTTTAGAAATTCAAACCTACAATGACAATTCCAGGGGACAGAGGTTAAGGTCACTAACTGCTCTTGCTGAGGACCAGGGTTCAGATGCAGCACCAATCCTAGTTAGCTCACAACTCTCTGTAACTCCAGCTGCGGGGGGATCTCAGACTCTTCTAGCTTCTTCAGGCACCTGCACTCACAGACACGTTCATAACTGAAAAATAAAAAATCTCTTTCTTAAAGAAAAAAGGTTGCCCAGCAGTGGTGGCACACGCCTTTAATCCCAGCACTGGGGAGGCAGAGGTAGGTGGATCTCTGTGAGTTTGAGGTCAGCCTGGTCTACAAGAGCTAGTTCCAGGACAGCCAGGGCTACACAGAGAAACCCTGCCTTGGGAAAAAGACTAAAGAAAGACAGAAAAGGGGTCAAGAGATGGCTCAGTAGCCAAGTACACACAGTGCTGAATCTGAGGACTGGAGTTTTGTTCCCAGGACCCATACCAGTTACTCACAAACGCCTACCACTTCAGCACTGATGGATTCAATGCCCCTTTACAGCCTCATGAGCACCTGTACACATGTATACATGCATAAATCTTATTTATTTACTTATTTTTAAGGATTTATTTATTATGTATACAGTGTTCTGCCTGCATGTATGTCTGCAGGCCAGAAGAGGGCATCAGACCTCATTACAGATGGTTGGGAGCTGCCATGTGGTTGCTGGGAATTGAACTCAAGCCCTCTGGAAGAGCAGCTGGTGCTCTTAACCTCAGAG
The DNA here is from genome assembly GCF_903992535.2 of Arvicola amphibius. Classification (NCBI taxonomy): domain Eukaryota; kingdom Metazoa; phylum Chordata; class Mammalia; order Rodentia; family Cricetidae; genus Arvicola; species Arvicola amphibius. The sequence goes on along the minus strand of NC_052056.1, from coordinate 82,475,868 downwards.
CCATCTCTCCAACCCCCCATAAATCTTTTTTTTTTTTTTTTTTTGGTTTTTCGAGACAGGGTTTCCCTGTAGTTTCTAGAGCCTGTCCTGGAGCTAGCTCTTGTAGACCAGGCTGGCCTCGAACTCAGAGATCCGCCTGCCTCTGCCTCCCGAGTGCTGGGATTAAAGGCGTGCGCCACCACTGCCCGGCCCCCCATAAATCTTTTTAAAATTCAGTTTTTATATACAGGTGTTTGCATTTGCCACCTATGTGCAGCACCAGTGGGGGCCAGGAGAGGGCATCAGATTCCCTGAAATTGGAGTTACAGATGGTTGTGAGCCACCATGTGGGTGTTGGGAATCACACTTCGTTCTTTAGAAGAGCAGCCAATGCTCTTAACCACTAAGCCATCTCCTGCCCAAAAATAAGTCTTTTTTAAAGACTTATTTATTAATTATGTATACAGGGTTCTTCCTGCACATATCCCTGCAAGCCAGAAAAGGGCACCAGATCTCATTACAGATGGCTGCGAGCCACCATGTGGTTGCTGGGAACTGAACTCAAAAACCTCTGGAAGAACAGCCAGTGTTCTCAACCTCTGAGCCATCTCCCCAACCCCAAAAATAAGTCTTAAAAAGAAAAGATGATTCCACTTATAATATCAGAAAGGAAATGCTAAGTGGGTGCGGTTCTGGCTGTCTAGCCCACTGCTCAGAAGAGGTTTAATGTCTGCGATTTGAGGCTGCCCTGAGAAACAGTGAGATGTTGTCTCAAAAACAGCAAAATCAAAACAAAACAAATCCCAAAACAAGGATGATAGTGACTCAGGAGCTGGCTCGGTGGCGAAAACAACTTTCACTCCCTCAGGGGTCTGGAGTGTGGTTCACAGCACCCACGTCAGGCAGCTCACAAGAGGAGAGCCTTCCCTACTGCTTCCCATGACACCTGCCCTTGTGTACACACATCCATATGAGCACACAGCACACAAACACATAATTAAAGATAAATAGCTTCAAACACTTAAACCTGTAGAAATAAAAAAGAAAAGCTCATTGAGATATTGAAATGAAAGGAATTAAGTTTGAAATCAATGGAAAGGCATCTTTGCCAGATGTGGCTCATATCTATAATCTAGCACTTGGGAGAGTGAGGCAGGAGGATTGTGAGTTTAAAACCATCCTGGGCTATATAGAGAATTTCAAGTTAACTTATACTTAGATAAAAAAAAAAAAAATTATTCCTTGGCGCTACCTGTGAGGTGGCTGCCACATCTTTTGCGGCATCATGGCTGCCCTCCGGCCTCTGGTGAAGCCCAAGATCGTTACAAAGATGGCCAAGAAGTTCATCCGGCACCAGTCGGACCGATATGTCAAGTGAAACTGGCGGAAACCCAGAGGTACTGACAACAGGGTGCGGGGAAGATTCAAGGGCCAGATTCTAATGTCCAGCATTGGTCATGGGAGCAACAAGAAAACCAAGCACATGCTGACTAGTGGCTTCTGGAAGTTTCTAGTCCACAGCGTCAAGGAGCTGGAGGTGCTGCTGATGTGCACAAATCTTACTGTGCTGAGATTGCTCACAATGTTTCCTCCAAGAACCAAAAGAGCAGCACAGCCTGCCCTCAGAGTCACCAGTCCCAGCGCAAGGCCCCGCAGCGACGGGAATGAGGAGATGGCTTGCATGCATGTTTCATTTGTGCTTAAATAAAACCACAAAAACTGCAAAAAAATGATGCCTCACAATAAAATGAAATAGCTGAGCTAGGTGCTGCAGTCTCAGCGTTTAGGAGATGGGAGCAGGAGGACTGACATAAGTTCAAGGATAGCCTGGGCTATATAGCAAGTTCTAGGTCAGCTAGGGCCATTTGATGAGACCATGCCTCACAAAGAGGAAAAGAAGCTGGGCAACAATGACACACACCTTTAGTTCCAGCACTCAGGAGGCAGAGGCAGGTGGATCTCTGTGAGTTTGAGGTCAGCCTGGTCTACAGAGTAGTTCCAGGACAGACAAGGGCTATACAGAGAAACCCTGTACAAATAAGCAAAAAACAAAACAAAGTCAGGCGGTGGTGGCACACGCCTTTAATCTCAGCATTTGGGAGGCAGAGGCAGGTGGATCTCTGTGGAGTTCGAGACCAGCTTGGTCTACAAGAGCTAGTTCCAGGATAGGCTCCAAAGCTGCAGAGAAACCCTGTCTCGAAAAACCAAAACAAACAAAAACAAACAAACAAAAACCACACCAACTCGACAACCCTAAGCAGTTTAGTGGAGGGCTCTGTGGGCAGGAATTCACCATGCAAACGTAAGAGCCAGAGTTTGATCTCCACCACCAGGTCAAAGCTTCCTGTGTGCATATGTGCTTGGCTCTCCAGCACTGGGGAGCAGAAACAGGTGGATCCCGAGAGCTAGATAGCTAGCCAGCCTGTTATAAAAGGTGAGCCCAAGGAGAGAGTCAGTAAAAGAGTAAGAAGAACTGGGACAAAGCAAGAGTCTCACTGTACTCTGCTGGTCTCTGTAGGCTTATGCGCTGGCATGCACATTATATTGTAGGGGAAAAGCGCCAGCCAAAGAAACCCAATCTGGCTCTGAAACCAGGGCCAGTGAAAGAAATACACCCTGGCTCAGACTTGAGCCAGTGAAAGAAATGCTTTAGACCTGAACCCAGAACCAAAGAATCCTGACCCTGACCCTGAAACCAGTGCCAAGGAAACACTTTGGCCCTAGAATCAGAATCAGTGAAAGAAATATGCCCTGGCCCCAAAACTAGAGCCAAAAAGCTTAAAAAAAAAAAAAAAAAAAAAAAAAAAAAAAAAAAAAAAAAAAAAAAAAAAGGCCAGTGAAAGAAACACACTTTGGCCCTGAAACCAGAGCAAAATCTGCCCCTGATTTGTCAACTAAGCAGAAAATCAGGCAATTCCTGAGTAGATCTAGTCAATCTGTTCAACGGACTGAAATCTGACCAATTCCCACTCTGAAGATCTTCTCCCTGGAAAAACTCCGCTCCTAAGAAGCCCCCTGTATAACCCAGACCTGTTCAGTTTACCCTGTCAGAGGCAGCCACTCTCCTGGATTCTTCCCTCCCTATAAATCTCTTGAATGAGGTTTGAGTGAAGACCTTTGTCCTAGCAGCAAGGGAGCAGAGCAGGGTTGTGATACTTTCACTGGGGAAGTCTCCCACTAGCAGTTGTGCTGTAACAATGTTGCTGAAGAAGCTCTTTCCTGCCAGAGCAGAGCCATTACACTGGGGAAGCCTTTCCCTAGAGCAGGGCTGTAAACTGTGACCTAAGCTATTCCCTCACCCCCCGACTGCCAGAATACTATTCCACCCAAGCTGTAGCACCCAGTATTCCTTGGATCCTGACTGCCAAGATCCCTTTCCATCTGAGCCACAAAGCCTACATCTCAGGATCTAAGTGGCTCAGAAAAGCTTGTCTAACATGCCAGGATCATGTGATGGTACACATTTGTAATCCCAACACTCAGGAAGATCCCAAAGTTCAGGGTCATTTCCAGCCATTCGCCTGAGCTGGAGGACATCCTGGGGTACATTACACTCTGTTTCAAAAATTAAAAATAAACAAACAGGGGTTAGAGAGATGACTCAGAAGTTAAGAGCAGCCTCTTAATTCTCAAGTTCAATTCTTGGCACCCACAGGGCAGCTCAAAACTGTAGCTCCAGTTACAGGGAATTCAACACCCTCATACAGACATGTAAGCAAGGCACCAATGTATATAAAATAAATAAATAAAATTAAAAAATAAACAGAAGAAAACCAGCAAAGCGTGAGATTGGGGTGGTATAGTTCAGTGTAGGAACACATGCTAAGCACCTGTGAAGCTCTGGGTTTAATCCCAACACCGCCAAAGAAAGCATACTTTAACAACTTCTTTTTGTGTATTTGAATTAAAGAACATGAGACTATGACTCTGAGCAGAGTGACTGAGGCAGGGGGATTGCTTCAAGTTCCAGGCCAACATGAGAAAAAAAAAGTCAAGCAAATGATATTTGGTACTTTGGTACATGCTGGCTGTTTCAACTACTTGGGAATTTGAAATAGGAAGACTACCAGAGCCTAGAAGTTTAAGGCTATCCAGGGCAACATAACAAACAAACAAACAAAACAACAACAACAACAACCAAACCAGGCTAGGCATTACGCTGGCCTTTAATCCCAGCGCCCTGGAGGTAGAGGCAGGTGGATCTTTGTGAGCTCCAGGCCAGCGTAGTTTACATAACAAGCTAGCCACAGACACATTGTCAGATCCCGTTAAAAAAGAAGTCAAGGATCTTACTGATGAATTTCTATGTATTCATTCATTATGAATTGAAATTGTCCTGTTCTGGATCCTCTTGCGTTTAAATACATTATTAGAATTAATTTTACGCCACGTTCTGCTTTCAAAAATTGACTACTAAAACATTCAAAATTATGTATTTGGCTCGCCTTATATTTTTATCAGCCATTGTAGAGAATGGGTAGCATTCATTTCTTTATACGATAAAATGTTACCAAGAAGCGTCTGCCAAAGCAAGCCTAAGGATGATGGCAGGGGTGCTGGTGGAGCGGGGGTAGGAGGAAGAGGCGGTCCCTTCCCCAGCACCTTAGTTCCAAAAGGAGGGAGGGAACGTAAGACCCTGGTGGTGGTCCCTTTTCTTCTCTAGCGGAGAAGCTGACGCCGTTGTCACCAGGTTCACAGATCATGTCTAAATAAGACTAATTAAAAAATAAAAAACAAAAAACCCAAGCAACCTGCAAACCATGGCGATTAAAAACAAAAATGGGTGGGCGTTTTATGTAATTTGATGAGCATTACTATTCAGGCAGAACTCCAAAATATAGTACCTTCGGAAGGTTATTCATCAGAGCCCAAATACGTTTGGTGATGACGTTTCAGTCAGTTCCTAGGATGGGTGGGGGCGTGTATGGGGCGGGGTGGAGGTGGGGCGGGGAAGAGGGGGTCCAAAAAAATGGAGCGTCAACTCCGGGGAGTCGAAACTTTGCCAAGTTCATTCTTGCGTCCTTAGCATCTAGAACCGTGTCTGGCACACAGTAGGTGCTCCCTTGAAATATTCCAAAGAGTTCGTGCGCCAAATGCTGTGGATGCGAGGGCGAATTTGCTGAGGCGGAGGCGTCTCCATCCAGCTTTTGTCAGTCTCAAAGGAATCTTGGGTTCCCAAGGGTTAAAAAAAAAAAAAAGCCCACTTAATTCAGGCAGAGACGTGACATTTTTTTTTTTCTCGAAATAAATGTCAAGAATGGGTTATTCTAATTCTGGGACAGAGCCAGACGTGGGCATCTGGAATGATCTACGTGCATTAAAAAAAAAAACAAAAACCCACAACCAAAAAAAAAAAAAAAAAAAACTACCGAAAAACAAAAAAACCCCAATCGCCACCATTTTCTCCAGGTAATTTTCCATCCCTGCCCCCACTGTCAAGAGACACAGGAAAAAAAAGTACTTCTTCCATCCTGCCTGGCTGTTTAAGAAAGAGGAAGGAGCGGGCCAATGAGCGGCGCGCGGGAGGCCGGGCGCGGCGGGGGCGCCGCGGGGACCGCAGCCCCCCAAACTTTGGCAAGTTGCGGGCGGCGGCGCAGCGCGGGGCGCGGCCGCGGGAGGAGCCGCCCCTCGACGCCCGCCGCCCCCTCCCGGTCCGGGCCGGGCCCAGCACCGGCTGGGCTCAAAGTTTGCGGCCGCCCCTGCGCCGCGCGCCCGATGGATGGGTGATCGACTGCGGCGGCGGCGGCAGGGTGAGGGACGGCCATATTTGCCGGCGCGGCCCGAGCCGGCGACAACAAAAAGTGCGCGGGCGCCCGCTGGGCACTCGGACGGGCGCGGGGACGCGGGGCCGCCCGGCCCGGGCCTCGGCCTCGGCCTCGCCGCCGCGCTCGCGGCCTGGCCCGGCTCTGCCCGGCGCGCCCGCCGCCCGCGGGGATGTCGTACAAGCCGAACTTGACCGCGCACATGCCCGCCGCCGCCCTCAACGCCGGTGAGTGAGCGCGGGCCGCGCGCGCCCTAAGTGCCGCCAAGTTGGGGGCTCGCGCTGCCCACCGCGGCCCGGGGCTCCCCGACTCGCGGTGCCCGAGGCGGCGAGCTCGCCGAGGGTGTGTGTGTGGGGGGGGGATGTCCCGGGCCGGGGCGGCTCGGACGCCGCCGTCAAAGCCACCCCGCCGCCATGATTCCGCCGCCTGCGCCGCCAAAGTTCGCGGTGCGCCCGGCGCTCGGCGGGGCTGCGGCCCGGGTCCGGGTGCGAGTGGCGGAGCGGCCGGGGATGGCGGGGAAGCGCGGGCGGCCGGGCGAAGAAGGCTTTTTCCTCAGCTCCTTCCCCCCCCCCCTCGAGGATTTTTGGGCGGCTCGGCGAGGGCCCCTGCCGGCGGGAGGCGGGAGCGGCCGGGCTGCGCGGGGAGCGAGGCGCGGGGCGCCGAGGGTCGGTGGAGCGGGACAGGCCAGGGCCGGGCCGCGTGCTGGGCGGCGGGAGAAGGCCGGACGGCCGCGGGCCGGGAGGGAGCCTGGCCGGGGTCGCGGGCGGCGGGTGGCCCGGGGGCGGGAGTGGCTCCCGCTCCCCAGGCCCTCGGGAGTCCCTGGGAAGAAGTTGAAGTGCCGGAACCTCGTGGGCCCTGCGTGCGGCGCGCTGGGTCCCGCGGGTCTCCATCCCGGAGTCCCCACGTGGGTCCCGGAGGACCGCGCCGCAGAAGCCCGGGAGACCCTGTGGGGCTGGGCGCCGCCGGGAAACTCCTGCGAAGTTCCTAGGCAGCTTTCCGTAGTGCCCAGGGGCTAGCCCCGGGCCCCGGGGACATTCGTAGATGCCCAGCTTTGTGTCCTCTCAGTACCCCTAGACATTTGGCTGTGAGCAGACCACTCCCCAAAACAGACGCGAGGTCGGGGGGTTGGGGGTCAGGAGAACTAAGGCCCCCTGGGACAGGTGGGGTCTTAGTTGCTTATGGTAGCTGTGTGCCAAACGTACCACCCATGTTGGCACTTACAACCTGGGGGGGTCTTGTGTTGAAATGTTGAGCCCAGAACTCCAAAAATCCCCCAAGGGACCTCTAAAAGCCCTGGCCATGTGGTTTAAACTTCTTGGACACTGCTCTGTGGGATTTAGAAAAGGTTGAGATTTAGGGTGCCAGCTTGGGAGAGTTGAAACGCTCCCACGTGGGTGCAGAGCCCACCCCAAAGCACGCAGCCACTGTTTCACCTCAAATGGTTTCATTCCCCATTACCCCCCCCCCCCCCAGTGACAGGCTTTGTTGGCAGGTAGGATTTTTGTCTCCAGTCTCTTTGGTCAGTGTCTAGGATGGAAGGGCAGTGGGTTGCATTGCCAGGCTGTGGGAAGCCAGAGACAGCTTGATCTGGGATTAGCTACCCCAGGGTCTTCAGCTGGGACCTTTTGGGGTTGTGGGTCACAGCGTCAGGCAGCCCCCGGGACTTTGAAGCCCTTTTCTGGGTTTGCTGGCACCTGTAGTCAGCTCAAGTCTTTTTCTAATGGGGCATACCAGGAGGCGTACCGGCGGGGTCTCCAGGTGGCTGGCATTTTGGTGGGGGCCCGCCCGCCTGCCAGTATTACTTCGCAGAAAGCCCTGCTCTCCCCTGCCATCTGCATCCAAGATGGACTCTCACAGTGGCTCCTCCGCCTTCCCTGTCATCATCCCTCACGCCCTCCAGCCCTGCCTCCTGCTCACTGACTTGCCAAGCTGCGGCCTGGCCGGCAGTGGCAGTGGCGGAGTTAGACAAAGCCCCCGCCTCCCCCGCCCGAGAGCGCTCCCCCCACTCCCGGCGCCCCAAGTGGCGGGAAGGCCGCCAGCTCCCCAGGCCCAGGCCGCTCTTTGTCTGGCGTGGGGGCGGGGAGCTGCGCCTGGCCCCAGGAGCTTCCTGGCCTCTGCCAAGCCCTCCCGGCTCTCTGCACACTGTGCTCATTGTCTGAGATGCTCCACACGGCTGTGCTGACGTGGAGCCGCCTTCCTGGCCTCCCTCAGCCCAGGTGCCTGTCTTCGGGAAGGAGAGGGCTTGAGTGGCGTGGAGGACCCTTCCGCCACGACTCCGGGGGTGGGGCTGATCGGATGTGAGGCAGGTTTGACTCAGTCAAGCTCATCTCCACTCCTGGGGTGATGGAAAAACCAAGCTCTGAGGTTTTGCTCGAGGCCCTCCACCCATAGGCGGGTGTTTCTTAGTCCTCCTCTGCCTGCCCCTCAGACCCCTAATCCCACCCCACGTCATCAGATTGTAGGATAGATAAATCTGCTGATGGAGTATGGCCTCAAACAGACGGAGAAACTGAGGCCCGCAAGGGCCTTGACAGAGGTCCCACAGCCAGGAGTGGCACAGCTGGGACAGACCCCCAACTCTGTCCAGGAGAGACGATGGGACAGGGAGGTGACAGCTTGAAAAGCATGGGAAGCAGAAGAGGTGCCCTGCCAGCAGGCATTCTACTTCGACTGTGGTGCCAGGGTCCTCTAAAGGCCTTGAGTACTCTCTCACCCACGCCACCCTTCAGCATTTACCCCTCTAGCCTGTCTGAGCCCAGAAAGGGCTTGACTACATGTAGTGGGCAGGATTGGAACTCACCTCCTGGAAGGAGCCATCTCTAAAGGCTGGGGAAATGGAATTGGCCATGGTGGTGAGGAAGCTAGGGTCGCTCTAGTTGGGTAGCATGTCCCAAGTATGCTCTGCTCAGGAACCACGTCCATACTTGGTGCCTAAACCTGGGTGTACACTCTGCCTAGGAAAAGCTTCCCTGCTGTTGCCTGCTTGGAGGCAGGTGCTGGGGTTGCCAGCTTGCTGCATAGCCACTTCCCATGCAGTGTGGCTCACCCTGCAGCCAGGCCCTGGGATTCACTGCTCCTCCCAGCGCCTGCCCAGCAAACCCAGCTCCTGAACTTCCTTCCTCCTGTCCCTCCCCTCGCCCACACCAAGTGAGCAGCTGGTGACTTGGCCAGCCTGGCACCAGCTGTCCATCCCTGGGGCCAAGTCTGCAGAGCCTGCTGTGTGTGTGAGAGACAATTTGGCTCTGGGGGCGGTGGTCGGGCAGCTGCCGAGCAGGACTAGGTAAATTCTCCATGGTTACTGCTGTTTGTAATTCGAAGGACATCCTTTACCCGCCTAATGGCCACTTGGTTGCCATTATGGGTCTGCATGCTCCAGCCAGGGGCCTCCTCATTCCACATCCAGGGGATGACAGTCTGCACTGGGCTCTGGGCCCTGCTTTGTTCTTGCTGCTGCACCTGGATAGTGTTTCTCAAGGGCTGGATTCCAGACATGGGGTCTTTGGCCCCTCTTTTTGGAGTGCAGAGTGCATGATGTGTGTGTGTTTTGCATAGACAGTCGGGAGTTCTTTTCTTTCTTTGGAGAGGGGATGAGAAGCCCAGAGGGGTTGAGGGGCTTGTTTGAGGCACAAAGGCTGTTCTCCAGACCCTGCTTTGTGTGCATGCAGGGCACCTGTCTCCCTCTGGGGTTCTGTGCCTTGAGGCCTTTGCTAGTCTGTCTTGCTGTATTTGTCCAGCACAGGTGGATGCATAGGAACACAGAGGTATAAGAACCTTGCTAGTTGCCAGTCACCGGCTGTAGCTCTGGTTCTGAGTGGGGACTGGGATGGGGTCAGCAAGGATTAGGCTGAACACAGCCTCCAGCTTCAGTTTTGGTAGTGGTCTCTAGGGGTCACGTGCACGGGCTGGGGAGGGCTGTCTTTTGAGTTGCGAGGTATGTAGGGAGTGTCTGCCTTATATACTTCCTTCCGGGCATCTAGACTACTGTCTGGGCTCTGACCATTAGAGGTTGAACTGAGGTCTCTGTCCTGTAAATCAAAAGTTTACAAGTGGGGGCCTAGATAGGGGGATTGTTGCAGTACCCAGTGCCCTTTGCTGTAGCTCTGACTCCTCCCTCCTCTTTACTGCAGGAAGTGTCCACTCGCCTTCTACTAGTATGGCGACATCCTCCCAGTATCGCCAGCTGCTGAGTGACTATGGGCCACCATCACTAGGCTACACCCAGGTATGGCAGTGTGGGTGATGGGAGGGCTCTGGGGGCAGCCGAGACATTCCACTGCTGGTAGGAGGCATTGAGGGGACAGAAGTGGATCAGAGCAGTCCCCGTGTTCTCCTGCATGTCCTTAGCCATTGCTGGGACTTTGCTCCCATTCTTCATTTGATGCATTAGGATGCAGGGCAACTGGGACTGTCCAGGGGACTTGAGGGATGCGGGGACACAGGAAAGGGCCAGGGATCACCGTGCTGCTCCAGCCACCAGGAGCTCGTTTCCTGGGCAGATAAGGTTCACCTGGTGTTGGACCTCCATGCTGTGACAGAGAGGGGACAGCATATTGGGAGCTGGAGATGAGTATGGTCCCAAGTCATTTTCTAGACCATGACCCTCTTGGAGACCCAGATCTCTTATCAGTTCATTGCGGTGACCTTAGGGTTGTGATCAGGGGGCAACTGGCTGCTATGCATAGAAGTCTTTTACAACCCTGGTTGCCAACAGGAAAATTCTTTCTGTGGGCTAAGCCCCAGCCAGTGTTCTGGGGTTGCCATGGAGGTCTCTCCTTGGCACAACCTCTAGCCATGCCCCGACAGCCTGTCCTATCCCAGGAGGAGAAGGAGGCTAGGGCCCGGGAGCGGGACAGGCTGAAGAAGCGGAGGCGGCGGGAGGACGGGCTGAGGCGCAGCTTGGAGCGGCAGCGCAATGCCCTGGCTATGCGGCGCCGACGTTGGGAGAAGCGGGAGGCCAGGAGGCGGATGTGCCAGGAGGCTGAGCTCCTGGTTTGCAGGCCGGGTGGCGAGGCTTGGGAGTGGAAGCCGCAGAGGCGAGAGGAGCAGGCCAAGGCCCTGGACAGAGAGCTGGCTGCCACGGTCCAGCTGCGACAGGAGGAGAGGACCGAGCCAAGGCCCTCGTTGATCTGGGTGCTTGCTTAAGCCATAGCCTGGAGTCAGAGACTGTCTGTGGGGAAGATGTGGTGTGTCTGTTAAGTTTTAGCCCCATCCTGGGTCCTTAGCGATGGTTGAGGTCCTCCAGTGGTGACCTCTGTCTTCCACCCATTGTGGATGCTTGACTCCTAGGAGACACCCCCTCTCCTCATGGATTCAGGTGTCCCCTGTTACTTGTCACTTTAACGCCAGATCTTTCTTCCTGTGTGGATGGTAAAGTGGTTTCTGGATGGGGACAGCAACTGAGGGCCTCTTGCCCTATACTAGAGGTGTACCTATGTGACAGCCCTGGCTGGGCAGTCCTGAGACCCCAAGGCTCTCTTTCCTTCCACCCATGTGTGGCCACTGGGGTGGATCCGTCCAGCCAAACCCTTGTTTTCTGGTCCTAGGGAACTGGAAATAGCCAGGTGCCTCAGAGTAAATACGCAGAGCTGCTGGCCATCATTGAAGAGTTGGGGAAAGAGATCAGACCCACATATGCAGGGAGCAAAAGCGCCATGGAGAGACTAAAACGAGGTAAGCAAGGGGCATGGTTAAGGGTCTTAAGGTTGCCTGTCACTGTTGAAGATTTCTGTTTTGTTTTTTTTTTTTTTGTTGTTTTGTTTTGTTTTTTTTTGTTTTTTGTTTTGTTTTGTTTTTTTGTTTTTTCGAGACAGGGTTTCTCTGTAGCTTTGGAGCCTGTCCTGGAACTAGCTCTTGTAGACCAGGCTGGTCTCGAACTCACAGAGATCCGCCTGCCTCTGCCTCCCGAGTGCTGGGATTAAAGGCGTGCGCCACCGCCGCCCGGCTGTTGAAGACTTCTGAAGTCAGCATGCTGGTGGGGTACCTGTAGTCCCACTCCTTGGGAGGCTGAGGCAGGAGGATGGTTTGAGCCCAGGAGGTAAAGAGGTCTCCTAGAGGATGCACTGGAGGTAGGTTAGTGATGCACACGGGTGCTGTTGCAGGTGTAGCAGTTGGGTCTGAGGGGCTCGTGGGGTTTCTGAGAAGGGGTCACCCCTCACTCCTGTACCTTGTCAGAGAGGCTCTATGGCCCTAATGGAGTGTTCTCCCCATCTGTGCTCTGGGGGAGGGTGGGTAGCTGTGACTACAGAGGCTCTCCTGAGGGCTGGAGAGATGGCTCAGTGGTTAAGAGCATTGCCTGCTCTTCCAAAGGTCCTGAGTTCAATTCCCGGCAACCACATGGTGGCTCACAACCATCTGTAATGAGGTCTAGTGCCCTCTTCTGGCCTGGAGACATATACACAGACAGAGTATTGTATACATAAAATAAATAAATAAATATTAAAAATTTACTGGGTTCTAAAAAATTATTTAAAAAAAAAAGAAAAAAAGAAAAGCAGAGGCTCTCCTGATCAGGATAGGGAGCAGCTTGAGAGTTCCTTTTGTGTTTGTTTGTTTTTGAATTTTTTTTTCAAGACAGGGTTTCTCTGTATAGTTCTGACTTTATTGGAACTTGCTTTGTAGACCAGGCTGGCCTTGAACTCAGAGATCCACCTATCTCTGCCTCCTGAGTGCTAGGATTAAAAGCATAAACCACCATTGCTCATCTGATTTTTTTGTTTGTTTTGTTTTTGTTTTTCGAGACAGGGTTTCTCTGAGTAACAGCTCTGGCTGTCCTGGAGCTTACTTTGTAGACCACCAGGCTGGCTTTGAACTCACAGAGATCTGCCTGCCTCTGCCTCCCAAGTGCTGGGATTAAAGGCGTGCGCCGCCACTGCCTGGCCCCATTCTTTTTTTTTTAAATTGTGGCAAAATATATGTAACATATAATTTAACATCTTAACAACTGAAGTTTTTTTTTTTTTTTTGGTTTTTCGAGACAGGGTTTCTCTGTAGATTTGGAGCCTGTCCTGGAACTAGCTCTTGTAGACCAGGCTGGTCTCGAACTCACAGAGATCCGCCTGCCTCTGCCTCTCGAGTGCTGGGATTAAAGGCGTGCTCCACCGCCTCCCGGCTGAAGTTTTTTCGTATTATTGTATAACCATTACACTGTGTGTATCCAGAACCTTTTATCATACAAATTTGAAACTGCTTATTAATTCAAATGGTCCCCACTGCCCTTGAGATTCTTTAGTGTCTGAAAAGGGAGACTGATGTCACAGAAGGCAAGGGAATCAGGTGTGAGGTGTGAAGGATGCTGAGCAGTGTGCTACCTCATGACAAAGCTGCTGAGGCGAGGGGACAGGCACTCTATTTAGAAGTTATCAGAGGAGCCAGCGCTGTAGGTTCATTCATGACCAGGAGGTACTTGGTTGATGAAAACATTACAGAATGAACCTGGGAGAGAATGGAGATGGCCTGGACCTGGAGGTCCCCGGTCTGTGCCAAAAGGCCACACTGAAGTCGGAGTTGCCAACCACAGCTAGGCCAGGTCCGGATCGGCTGAATCTGTGGAGTCTCTGTGAAGGTGACTAGACTGAGTACGCATGGGGACAGGAATGGAGATGGATGGCCACCGGCAGTGAGACAGGATCCCCGGTGGCATCGATACTGCTGCTCACACAAGAGCAAGTGAGATAATTCTGAGAACTGGAGAGCTGATTCCAGATAGAGATTCCTGGGAAGATGCTAACTTGTGACGTCTTAAGCAAATTTGCATTCACCCCTAAAGCCAGTGGATTGAATTATATATGGATGTACCAAGTGGCGATTGCAGGATACATCCTGAGGGAGCTGTTGGCCCTACAAGAATGAGAAAGATCTTGTCACCCTAGCCAGCTGCTGAACCCATACAAGCACGTCACACCGGTGTGAAAAGATTTGAGGCTGTCTTGAGAGTACTAGGGTTGCAGTGTGAGCAACCTGGGCATGGCACTGCGATTTATTTATGTTTTTGTTTATTATGTATACAGTGTTCTGCCTGCATGTATGCCTGAATGCCAGAAGAGGGCACCAGATCTTATTACAGATGGTTGTGAGCCACCATGTGGTTGCTGGGAATTGAACTCAGGACCTCTGGACAAACAGCCAGTGCTCTTAACCTCTGAGCCATCTCTCCAGCCCCATTGTGATTTTTTTTAAAAAGGAGAGAACTGGATGTTACAGGCCTTGAACTCCTAGGCTCAAATGACCTCCCATCACAGCTTCCTTAGCAGCCTGGCCTTTGCAGGTGTTTGGATAGAGACCCTCTATTCCCCTCAAGAGTGAGGACTTCATGACTGGGGTTTAACCAACAGGTTTTCTTCCTGCTCTGTGAATGGGCTGATGCCCGTCTCTGCTTCTCTTGCAGGTATCATTCATGCCCGAAGCCTGGTTCGGGAGTGCTTGGCTGAAACGGAACGTAATGCCAGGTCCTAGCCCCTGGCCAGTCTGAAGGCCCATCTCGCTACCCCGTGGAGATGAGGCTTTGTTCAAAATGGCAGTAGTTTTCCTGCCATGATCATTAAGCTCTGAACCCACATTCAGAAGATTGGGAAGACATTTTGCAGTTACTGACGATGTGCATTTTAAGTAGTTAGAAATGATCCAGCTCCTTTTTTCTTTCCAAGCATTGATTTGAAAGATGTTTGTGAAGCCACTTCACAGCAAGCTATTGTTTGCCCCCAAATACCAGTGTCCCCTTTAAAATCTCCCTTTGGATACACTTGCCATTTGCCTCGCCCCAGCTGACTTCCTTTCCATGAGCTCACCTGCCTCTGAGGACTTGTGCAGACCACAGCACATCTGCTCAGTAGCTGGCCTGCCTGTGCACAGTGTAGACCCTGCTTTACAGAGCTGCTCTGCTTAAGCCTTTGCATGACTGAGTGCTTTGAAGTCAATCTTAAACATGCACAAGTTATAAATACAGAAGAAAGAGCAATCTACCCAACCTGCCACGCGCCCTGCAAATGTCCATCCTGAGACTGTGGATCTCAGTTCCGTGTTTACTGTGAGACGGTCACAACATCCGGAAGACAACGACTGCACCTGTTGCATCTTTGTATTTATTACGTGATGTAATAAAGTTATTTTCATTAACAGTTTGTATTAAGATGTGGGATCCTTGGGTCTTCAGTGCTCGTTTTTCTTTATGGAAGGACAGTTTTGCTAATTATAGCGACACTGGCCTTGAGCTCACAATCCTGCCTTGGTTTCCCCAGGGTTGGGGTCACTATTGAAGCTCCTGACGGAGACAGAGGGCTTGAAGATACCTGCTAAGGCATTTCCTGTCCGACTCAGAGACATCTCACTAGCACAGCAGGCTGTGAACTGTGTGCCTGAGTCTCAGGGATAACAGGCCCACATGTGGCCCTGTGGGAGGGAGGCCTCAGCGGTGAGCCATGGGGCGCTGCTCCACTATCCAGCAGGTGGGTGCTTCAGGGATCTCCTGGGCAGTGTGCTCACTCCTGCAGCCCCAGAACACATACTTTGTGCCAGCCAGAGCTTCATGGTGAAACATTGCTTTAAAAAAATTAATAATGTTATATGCTCCGGTGCTGAGGAAAACGAGTCGTGCTTGGATATATTGAGTCACTGTGGTCTCCACAGTATTTACCCAGACAAGGAGTTTCTGCCGTGTGAAAACTGGCCCTGTACAAGACTTGGCTCTGAGCTGGTTGAAGACAAGTATCAGATGTACAGTGTTGTGGGTGAGAAGCAAAGAGCCCATTCACAAAGTGCTCAAAGGCTAGTGGAGGGGACCCTGGGCTTTGCAGCATCTCCATGGCAGAACATCAGTGTGTAAAAGGAAACAGAAGCTGTCCTTCCTAGCTACAGTTCTAAATTTGCCTTCCTGTGAGTTTCTTCTGCCTCTTTCCATAGCTCCCTATTCAAGGGAGCCTGATTATAGGAAGGATCTACTGTTACAACAAAGGGATCCCTGTTTGGAGTGTCCCAGGGAGCAGCTTCCACATGTATGTAATGCAGTGTCCAGCCTAGAGCAGCTTAATGAACTGTGCTCCCCAACCCTTAGGTGAGGCAGGTAACAGTGAGCCTGTTTCTCCCTATCTGTAGATCTATAGCCACATGTAAACAGAGGTTTCTCTGTCCTGCCCCATCCCAGAGTCCCTTCTGAGCGGCTTAATGGCCAAACAGCTCATAATGCACAGACACATATGGTGCATTAAAAAGGAGGGAGTGGTACTTTGGAGGTGTCAAAGACTCACCAGATAGAAGATATAGAACATCAAAGTTTCCATGTCAGGTGATGCCAGTTAGCCTGACTTGCCATTGTCTACTACCAATCACAAAGCCTGCCTCCATATGTGAAGCCTTCATACAGTAACTGATGTTGACCAGAGGTCATGCACATACCCCTTCTAGAAGACATATAAGACAGTCACCTGGCATGCAGACTCCTGCCTGTCCGGCGGGAAGTTCAAGTCTTCTGCTCGCGGCTTGATTGTCTTACTTGGAAGTCTGATTTGGCGTTGCCCTCCTTATCCTTCTCTGGTTTTATTTTTCTCCTTGCTTCCTCCTCTGCCAGGGTACACCTGTCCCTCTAAAGTGACATCAGCACACCTGTCTTGGCATTTCCCCTGCTTGAGATAGGGTCTTACTATGTAGGCCAGGCTGACCTCGAGCTCACAGCTGGGATTAAAGATGTGGACCACCTTTGGATTCTAACAGGGAAAGCAAACCAAACAAATGAAAAACCACCTGTAGCTTTGTGTGGTGGTGCATGCCAGTAATCCTTGGGGAGGCAGAGACATGAAGACCAGGAGTTCAAGGCCAGCCTGGGCTACATGAGACCTTAACTCCAAAACCAAAAAGACTGTAAGGTCCAATTGGCAAGTTCCACATCCATTTCTTTTTTTTTTTTTTTCTTGATGACTCCACAGATAAATCCACAACCATTTCTGTTGCTGTGATAAAATACCCTGGAAGAAAGCAACTTAAGAAAGAAGAATTTATTTTATATTTATTTATTATGTATACAATATTCTGTCTGTATGTCTGGAGGCCAGAAGAGGGCACCAGATCTCATTACAGATGGTTGTGAGCCACCAAGTGGTTGCTGGAAATTGAACTCAGGACCTTTGGAAGAGCAGGTAATGCTTTTATTTATTTATTATGTGTGGCGGTCACACCTACATTTCGCCATTACAAGATGGTGCCGAGTGCTGAAGTAAACAAGTATGTGGCGCGAACTTTTCGCGCCACATCTGCCTAGCAACAGGTTTCCACCAATCCTTTTCTGCCACGTCACCTAATCAGTAGACACGCCCCGTCCTCCTGTATATAAGCCGCCACCCAGCCCGGCTCGGGGGGGCCCCCTGCTTCCAGCTCTCCCTCAACCAAGCAGCGCTTCAATAAAGTGTGATCAGAGAAGAATCCTGTGTCGGTGGTGATCTTTCCCTGCTGGTCGGGATCGCTCGCCGCAGCTGGTGCCGAAACCCGGGAACTTTGGCGGACACACGCGGGGGGGTCGAAGAGGATTCAGAACTCTACACACAAAGCGGTCGGCGCCGGTAAGTATCCTCAGGTATGCTTCTTGGAGGAATTAGTCCTTTGTGGTTTGCATTAGCAGTGGTTGTTTTTGCTGTAGTGGTTTATGCCTTTTGCATTTTTATCCGTTGTCATAGACCAGGAGAGGAGTGTCGCTGCTGCAACATCTAAAGCGAAAGTAAGTCCGTGGCAGATAATGCGATTTTTCTGCCCTCTTGTAAGCCTCTTGTAGAAAAGTAAGCAAAGATGGGCAACGATCAGTCTGTCTCCTGTGCATGCGATTTTGTAGATCCTATACAGCGGTTACTACAGGAGAGAGGATTGAAAATCTCGAAATCCACCATAAAGGTGATTGTCGGGGATATTGATCGCACGGCGCCGTGGTTTGCGGTGTCTGGGGATCTAAATCTGCATTGCTGGAGAAAGCTAGGCAAAGATTTGGAGGCAGCAAAGGAACAGGGGCAATTAAAGAAGGGAACTTATCCTTTTTGGAGATTAGTACACTCCTGCTTGAAAGACGGAAAAAATGTAGAGGAGTTAAGAGAAGGAAGGAAAATGTTGGCAAGACACCAGGACAGCCTTTCAGAAGCAGGTTCAAAGACAGAGGAGGATACTGAAGAAAAGTGCACGGTAATAAGGAACAAAAAAGGGGAAAAGAAAGATATAAAAGAAAAGGAGGATCCTAAGATAAATAAACCTTCAGCACCTCCCCTGTATCCGGTGCTGGATGAATTCGCAGCCTTGCGGCTGTCTGAAGAGGAGCTGTCAGAGGCAGAGGAGGAGAGCTTAGAGGAGGAAGATGCACGTTATGAGGAGGAGAGATATGGGCCAGTTCTAAAAGCGCCCACTAGAGAGCTTCCCCCTCCTTACGTGCAGCCCAGGAGTAGCTGCCATTTCATCGACAGGGGCACTCTTGCGCAGTTAGCTGTGCATTATCCACCTTCAGTGGTGGTATTTCCTGTCTTTGAGGATCAAAATCAACAAAGATATCATGAGCCAGTCCCTTATAAAGAGTTAAAAGATTTAGTGGAAGCAGCAAAGACTTATGGAGCTAATGCGCAGTATACCCGCACATTACTGACTCGGTTGACCACCAGAGCTATGACACCAACAGATTGGTGGGAAATTGCTAGAGCATGCCTTTCTACAGGTCAATATCTAGATTATAGATCTATAGTGGTAGAAGCTGCTCACACTCAGGCTCGAGTAAATGCGCAAACGCCAAATCGAGCTCCCTGGAATGCAGACATGTTATTAGGGCAAGGGCAATGGACGGCTAATCAAACAGCCTATCCAGTGGAGGTTTATCAACAAATTAATGAAATTTATACAAGAGCATGGAAAATGATACCAAAAAGAGGTGAAGTAACGGGCAATCTTACGAAGATTATTCAAGGCCCTACTGAACCATTTTCGGAGTTTGTGGCTCGCATGATGGAAGCTGCAGGAAAAGTTTTCGGTGAGGCGGAAGAAGCCATGCCTTTGGTTCAGCAGTTAGTGTTTGAACAGGCTACTAAAGAATGTAAGAGAGCCATCATGCCGTGGAAAAATAAAGGACTGGATGCTTGGCTCAAGGCCTGCCGAGAGATAGGCGGCCCTCTAACTAATGCTGGTCTAGCGGCTGCTATGCTAGCAGTCTCCAGGGGGCAGGGAAGATCAGGTACCTGCTTTAATTGTGGGAAGCCGGGGCATGTACGAAAAAGTTGCCCCCAAGGCACACATAAAAAGAGCCAAGGTCAGAGACAGCCGGGCACATGCCCGCGGTGCAAAAAGGGAAAACACTGGGCGAATGAGTGTCGATCCGTAAAGGATATCAATGGACAGCCCATACCCAATGCCACATCAGCCATGTCAAAAAACGGGCAGAAGGGCCCACTACCCCAGGGCCCGAGAATTTATGGGGCAATTCAGGAGCCAAACATGAGACCACCCCAGTCATCAGAAGGGCCACCACAGGCTCCGCAGGGTTGGACCTCCGTGCCACCACCGGATTGGTACTGACTCAGAGTATGGGTGTTCAAGCTATAGACACAGATATGTCAGGACCTCTAGAGGAAGGAACAGTGGGACTAGTTTTTGGAAGATCCTCCAGTACTCTTAGAGGGTTATTAGTGCTACCTGGAGTGATCGACCCTGACTACAAAGGCATTATTAAGGTAATGTGTCATTCTCCGTTTGGCATCATTTCGATTGCACCCGGAGATCGTATTGCACAATTGTTAATTCTTCGATCAGACCATGAAAAATTTCCCGCTTGTGAGAAAGAGAGGGGCGAGCGAGGGTTCGGCTCCTCTGGGGTTGAGCTAGCATGCTTGTCTATAGGACTTGATGATCGCCCCATGTGTACCCTAGAAGTAGAAGGAAAGCTCTTTACGGGCCTGTTGGATACCGGAGCGGACAGAAGTGTGATGCGTAAACAGGATTGGCCGAAGAGGTGGCCGTTACAGACGGCTGCACAAACCTTACAGGGTCTAGGATATCAAAATACTCCAGATATGAGTGCTAAGCAATTGCATTGGAGGATGGAACACAGTCAAGGCACTTTTCAGCCTTTTGTCATAGACCTTCCTTTAAATTTATGGGGAAGGGATGTACAACAACAATTAAAATTGATAATTACCAATGATTATTCTCAAGTGAGTAAAGATGTCATGAAGGCACAAGGCTTTGTGCCAGGAAAAGGGCTGGGGGCTCGCCTTCAAGGTCGAAGTGACCCCGTGTTGCCCACTCCCAAATCTGATCGGAAGGGCTTGGGTTTTTCCTAGGGGCCACTGATGATGCGTTACGCATCCCCTGGGGCACAGATACACCCGTTTGGGTGCCTCAGTGGCCCCTGTCTATGGAAAAGCTCCAGGCCGCACACATATTAGTTAAAGAACAACTTCAGCTTGGTCATATTGAACCTTCTGTGTCTCCTTGGAATTCCCCTATTTTCATCATAAAAAAGAAATCAGGAAAATGGAGGCTGCTGCATGACCTTAGAGCAGTTAATGCACAGATGCAACTCATGGGATCTGTCCAAAGAGGGTTGCCTCTTTTAAGTGCTTTACCAAGAGATTGGCCTGTTTTTGCCATAGATGTTAAGGATTGCTTCTTTTCTATACCCTTGCATGTTTTAGATAAACATCGTTTTGCATTTACTGTTCCCTCTATAAATCATGAACAGCCTGATGAACGCTATCAATGGAAGGTCTTACCACAGGGTATGGCCAACAGTCCCACCATGTGCCAGCTATACGTGGATCAGGCGTTACAACCAGTGAGACGTAGTTTTCCCAAAGTTAGGCTGATCCATTACATGGATGATATCCTATTGGCAGCAAAACAAGAGCATATGCTAGAACGGGCATTAGTTGCCCTGGAGGCATCCTTAAAACAAAAGGGGCTGATTATTGCTGCCGATAAGATTCAAAAGACAAGTATTATAGAGTTTTTAGGAGCCCGTGTTACCCCAAAACAGATTTTTCCACAGAAAATTTGCATTCGTACATCACATTTACGCACTTTAAATGATTTTCAAAAGTTGCTCGGAGATATAAATTGGCTGAGAGGATATCTCCCCATTACCCGTGAAGCTTTGCAGCCGTTGTTCTCAATATTAGAAGGAAATCCTGATGTTACATCACCTAGAGAACTTACACCCAAGGGAAAAGAAGCATTAAAGATAGTGGAAAAGGCCATAGAACAAGCGCAGGTTCTTCGGTTTGATCCAGAACAACCATTATTGCTTTGCATTCTGCGCACTGTTGGTCATCCTACTGGAGTATTGTGGCAGACAGGCCCGATTTGGTGGATACATGGTCATACACTTGGTTCGCGCACGTTAAGCTATTATCCTGATTTAGTGGCACAACAGGCCTTATTGGGAGTGAAGTTCAGCTTGACCTCCTTTGGCAAAATGCCAGAAAAGTTAATATTGCCCTATACCAAAGATCAAATTGAGGTTTTGACAGGGACTACTGATGATTGGGCCGTATTGATTTCCTCATATTCAGGCGTTATTGATAATCATTATCCGTCTGATAAATTGCTGTCCTTTATGGCACAGAATGTTGTATATTTTCCAAAGATTACCAGTGCTTCTCCTTTGAATAATGGCTTGACTATTTTTACTGATGGGTCCAAAACTGGAATTGGAGCCTATATGGTATATGGCTCCCCGCCTGTTACTCTGAAATTTCGCTGTGGAGCACCCCAAGTCGTGGAGTGTCAAGTAGTATTGGAGGTCTTTAAGGCCTTTCCCCATCAGCCTTTTAATTTGTATTCTGATTCATGCTATGTAGTTAATGCTGTAAAACATCTGGGAGTGGCTGCATATGTTAAACCTAGTAGCATGGTTGCATCTTTGTTATTACAAATTCAGAGTTGTATAGTTCAACGTGCTAAACCATTTTTTATTGGTCATATTAGAGCTCATTCCGGTCTTCCTGGACCTATGACTGAAGCTAATGATATGGTTGATAGGGCTACCAGGGAAATGGCTTTAGTTGCCCTGGATCCTATGCAATCGGCTGAACAATTTCATAGAAAGTTTCATGTGCCTGCAAATACCCTTCGCCTTAAGTTTAATATTACTCGCGACCAAGCGCGTGAGATAGTTAAACAATGTTCCTCCTGTGTGATTTTTCATCATCCGCCTCATATTGGGGTTAATCCACGTGGGTTAAAGCCACTTACCCTTTGGCAGATGGATGTTACTCATGTTTCAGAATTTGGCAAACAAAAATATTTGCATGTTTCCGTGGACACTTGTTCAGGTGTTATACATGCCACCCCGTTATGTGGTGAAAAGGTCCTTAACGTAAAGACCCATTGCCTAGAAGCCTGGGCTGCTTGGGGCAAGCCTTATTCTTTAAAAACTGATAATGGCCCGGCATATGCCTCTAAAAGTTTTCAACAGTTCTGCTCTATTTTTGAAATTAATCATATTACTAGTTTGCCCTATAATCCACAAGGACAAGGCATCGTGGAAAGGGCTAACCGCACCATTAAGGAATTGCTTCAAAAACAAAAAGGGGGAATAGCCGAGGGCGCATCCCCGCGAGATAGAATATCTCTCGCTCTCTTTACATTTAATTTTCTCACCTTGGATTCCAATGGCCGTTCAGCCGCGGAAAGACATATGGACCACAGACACAGAAATACAGAATTAGTAAAATGGAAGGATGTAATTGATAATAAATGGTATGGACCGGACCCTGTGATACAGAGGTCCAGGGGAGCTGTTTGTGTCTTTCCTCAGAATCGGCCAGACCCGGTGTGGATCCCTACCAGACTGACAAGAATCGTGACAACACTGGAACAGCCTGACGAAGAGCAAGGAGATGTTGCTGCTCCTGATCCTGTTGGTGAACCTACCGGTTCCAGTTGAATCTGAAGAATCTTATTTCTGGGCTGTGGCCCGTACATGGCCCATTCCAATTCCTGTTCACAATGAGTCCACAATATTGCCACAATTTTTTGTTGATAGTTGCCAATTGAACTTAGTTTGCAAAAAGGTGGATGCACAGGAACAAAAATTTAATCAAACTGTAGTGCCCCTAGCAGGAACTTTATGTTTTACCACAAATCAGAGCACTTCTATCTCAGACTGCATCTTGCTAGATGCTATGAATCTTACTGTAGCTAGAGATCCATTTTTAGAAGATACCCCCAATTTTTTGAGAAAAGCCATTAGCGTAGCCCTGCCTCAGGTTAGATCTGGAGCTAAATCTGGATCTGGCTCCTATTCCGGTTCCAATGATACTGTTAATGTTACCACTTATGGGATCAGTTGCAACCTTACAACGCCCAATTGGGTACAGGTTAGCAAGGTTAATAATAGTGATTCACAGGTTGGCAATAGTAATCATACTAGTAATAATATTTTTTCTTGGTCTGTCCCTAGATGCTCTGGTAATGATTTGAGCTATCCCCCTGAATTTGTGGATTGCAGAGGACGATATGATAAGTTTTACAATAATTCTGGATGGGTTCTTAGGAATCTTAACCATTTTAAGGTTAAAAGAAAACTTATGATAAAGGTTGGATCACTCTTTACTCTGTGGATACTTATGAATTCCAGAGGAGCTATAACTGAGTTGTCTCCATTTGCTACATTTGTTCGCTCTGGAATAATTATGTTAAATAATTATACAGGGATTATGAATCACACTTCTAAAGAAATTAATATAACTAGTGTAGAGAAAAAGCATAATACTACTCTACGGCAAACCAGAGTTTGCCTGGATCCTCCCTTTGTCTGGCTTTTGTTTAATACTACAGGGAGTTCAAATAATACTGCAGTTGATTGCAAGAAGGATAATTGCTCTCTGTCACAATGTTGGAATTTCTACCATTCAGGTGCGATTGTTATGCGCATCCCTACCTTTGTGTTTTTGCCTGTAAAAGCCAATTCTAAGAACTTCCCATTAGCCACCCTGGTTCGCCGGAAAAGGGATTTTGGCATTACAGCAACTATTGTGACGGCTATTGCAGTGTCTGCTGCGGCGGCTGTTACTGCAGGAGTAGCTATGGCCAATCAAGTTCAGACAGTTACTATTATCAATTCCGTGGTTCAAAAAACCTCGGACGCTATGTATATACAAGAAAAGATTAACCATCAATTAATGTCAGGTATTTTATTGTTAAATAAGAGAGTTGATTTGGTGGAAAGAAATATGTTAGAAATGTTTGATATAGTTACCTTTGGTTGTGTGGATCGTACTAAGCACTTGTGTGTTACCCCCTATACTGCTACCCTTAATGAATCCCGAGCGATTTCTCAATATCTAAATGGCAATTGGACAAGGGAATTGGAACAATTGCAAGCCAATTTTAGTTTGAAGATTTTGGCTTTGAATCAAACCCAGGCGACTATGGTTTCGCTGGGGGAATTTACAGATTGGCTGGTAGATACATTTTCATATATTAAGGAATGGGCAGGGTTGGCGTGCTAGGATTAATATTAACTTCGGGAGTGATATTGGCGTTGTTTCTGATTCTAAGGCTGATTCGGGTAAGGAAACAGGAAAAGGTGGCCATTGCACGTGCCCTCGCAGCCTTGGAGGCCGGCAACTCCCCCCAAGCTTGGATCAGCATCTTACAGGACTCCTGACCCTAATCCCTGCTTTTGCACCCGAAGGCCATTGAGCCATTGCACTCGGAAAGAGGGATCAATGAGGTTCCCCTGAATCTGGGGATGTGTTGTCCTGGACAGGAGGTTTTGCACCTAAGAGTGCACTGAGTAGATCCACTCAGGAGATCATGACCTTATGCATATGGGTAGTCCCGCTTATTTTTCCCATCCCTGAGAAAAACGGGACATGTCTACATTTTCAGGGTAAGGTCCTCTGACCTCAGCCTTGACTGTCTTTTAAATTTCATAAAATTAAAAGGGGGGAACTGTGGCGGTCACACCTACATTTCGCCATTACAAGATGGCGCCGAGTGCTGAAGTAAACAAGTATGTGGCGCGAACTTTTCGCGCCACATCTGCCTAGCAACAGGTTTCCACCAATCCTTTTCTGCCACGTCACCTAATCAGTAGACACGCCCCGTCCTCCTGTATATAAGCCGCCACCCAGCCCGGCTGGGGGGGGGGGGGGCCCTGCTTCCAGCTCTCCCTCAACCAAGCAGCGCTTCAATAAAGTGTGATCAGAGAAGAATCCTGTGTCGGTGGTGATCTTTCCCTGCTGGTCGGGGATCGCTCGCCGCAATTATGTATACAATGTTCTGTCTTCCGAAGAGGGCGTCAGACCTCATTACAGATGGCTGTGAGCCACCATATGGTTGCTGGGAATTGAACTCAGGACCTTTGGAAGAGCAGGCAATGCTCTTAACTGCTAAGCCATCTCTCCAGCCCCACACGTAATGCTCTTAACCGCTGAGCCATCTCTCTCAGCCCTGAAAGAAGAATTTATTTAGCCGGGCGGTGGTGGCGCATGCCTTTAATCCCAGCATTTGGGAGGCAGAGGCAGGAGGATCTCTGAGTTCGAGGCCAACCTGGTCTACAAGAGCTAATTCCAGGACAGGTTCTAGAAACTACAGGGAAACCCTGTCTAGGAAAAAAAAATTATTTAGCTTGCTATTTCAAGTTACAGTAAGTCATCTTGGGGGAAGTCAAGGTAGGAACTCCAGCAGTATCATACCACATCCAGTCAAGAGAGTAAAAGCATCGTTGCTTGCTTTTCTTAGCTAGCTTTCTTGTATTCTGGATTCCTGCCTAGGGAATGATGCTGCCCACAATGAGCTGGGTTTTCTGACTTAATTAACAATACAGATAATTCCCACAGACATCCTTGTAACTTCTCACTTAAACTTCCCTGGTGATTCTAGCTCGTGTGAATTGCTAAAACCAGCAAGCACAGCAGGTAACTTAGTGCCACTTCACTGACAGTTCGCTTTCTTTACCAAAAACTAAGGCTAAATGACACCTTAAGGCGGCTCAGCAATGTTCCGCGAGTTGACAAGATACCACTAAGTGCTACTGTTTGGTTCAACTTGCCATAAAAGTGGGGTTAACTAGTATCAGTACTCTTTCCACTGTTTTTATCTCAACCTGGTATTGCTTGTTCATTGTTGTGTGTGACAAGTGTGGGCACACATGGCGCAGTGTACATCAGGAAGTCAGACGACAACTCTGGAGTCAGTTCTGACCTTCCACCCTTATGTGGATTTTGAGGATTAAACTCACTTGTGGGGCAAGTGCTTCTGCTCAAGCCCTAGCCCTCCTGAGTGCCGAGACCGCAGTGTGTACCACCACTCCCGCCTTCAGGACGCTTTCTTTAGATGTTGCAACACTGGTGCCAGGCATTACCACCGCTATTCCCGAAAGCCCCCTGGCACACCGTCAGCACCGGTCCTTTCCTCAGGGGCGTGCTGACTTGCTTCCCACAGTTCTTTCAACAGCTTCTTTTTTTCTAGGGTCTCCTTTGCTCTTTTCTTCCTCGCTTGCTTTTTCCTCCCAGCCTCCAGCTTTTCTTTGTGGACACGGCTGTTTTCACCATTGTAGAAAATATCCACTTTCTCCTGGAGGATTTTCCGAGCTATCTTTCTGTTTTGATCCACTGATCGTGTTTGGTGGCACTGCAAGAGATCATAGCAGGAACGTGAAAACCATGGCTGTGGGGAGACGGGCAGGAACTCAGAAGCCCTAGTCCCTCAATCCACCCATTCTTCACAGAGGGAAAGGCCAGGAGGGCAAAGGCATGAGCCCCTTGAGTCAGCCATGTTGGTACTAGGAATCAAACCTGGGTCTTCTGGAAGAGCAGGCCAGTGCTCTTAACCACTGAGCCATCTTTTCACCTCCAACAATAGGTTTTAATTAATTTAAGCAGTTTCCAAGTAATAATGGAAGCATTGACTGGAGTCTAGCTTGTGGTGAGGGAGCGACCCCTGTGGACAATCCGTATGTCATTCACAAGCGTGCATCTGTCTGGGTAACAGCTTGTTGTGAAAGTGAGGTGGCCGGGGCCCAGCAGAGCTGAGGGGCAGAGGAAATGCTGTGGCAAGGGGGGGGGGTGGGGGGGGAGTTTCCAAAAGGAAAATGAAGCCAGTGGCAAGTGCAACAAAAAATGCTTTTGGAGTTTTGTTATGAATGAGGGTTTTAACTTCTGTCTTCTTGGTCCCAGAAACTGGCCATGAAGCAGCTAGCTACTGTGCATCTGGACTCCCCTTGAAGGACTGTGGGTGAGCAAGTTCCTTGTCTGGTCAGGCAGTAAGCACTGTTTTCAGGCCTCAGAGCCAACACACAGTGCCTGCCCCTAGTGGGGAAGTACCTGCTGGTAGACTGGCTGAGCCTGGGCAAAGCTGCTCTGCCTGCATGCTCCTTCAGGGCTGTGTGGCTCTGGGGCCCTCTAGTGATGGACACACGCACAGCAGTGGCCGTGGCTGGCTGGTAGCTCTACAGGCCTCACTCCTATTTCAGAGGCAGTGCGGTGCGGCACTCTGGGCTAAAAGGCTCTCGGCCACTTGCTACACCTGTGGCTTGTTAGGGGCTGCGCCGCCCTTGACCAGAGACTGCCTTCTTTAAGGAAGGTTTACACTGGCAGCTGTGAAGAGCGCTTTGCCTCTGCTTCCCCTCCACCTCATCTTTTCCTAGGAAGGGCAAGTGTTGGAGATGTTTGCAAAGCAGGGCAGAGGGACATGGAGAGCTGCCCTACCAACTGAGGACTGAGATAGTTAGCCAGAAGCATAGTTCCATGCGCCGGCAAGGGGTGGCTTTGGGGGCAGCGGGCTTAACCACAGCATCCCTTGCTGGTGACACACAGCTAAATTCAAGGACAGCGGCAGAGACTGTCTGGCTCCTGAGACTGGGCAGGAGGTTCATTTCCGGAGGGACAGACAGCTCAGGGTTTGGGTACATCTGCAGTGCCCTGATTATACTGGGTTGGCAGAGCAGGCCAGTGCCTGAATGGGCATGCCCCTTACTGAAACCTGCTGTGGCTGCAGACCTGGGCTCCTCTCATCTACCCGCCCCCTCCACTCTCTACCTTGACCACAATGCCGGAGGGCACATGTTTGAGCACTACACAGTTGCTGGTTTTGTTGGTGGCCTGGCCCCCTGGGCCATGGCCTTTCACAAACTGTTCTTCAAGCTCACTCTCATTCAGAGGAAGCAGAGCAGGATAGTCCTTCCTGCCTGCCACCTGCACTGCAGTGGCAGCCATTCCTGGGAAGAGCAGTGCTGGCTTCTCCTGAAGCCCGAGTCCCCAGTTCCCAGAGCACATCCTGATCAGCGGTGCAGGAAAACGGAGCAAAGCCCAGGTGCTCATCGTGGACACAAGGCGGTGTGGCAGGACCTGCGATGGAGAAAGAATGAGGCCATCTTTTCACTTTGTTCTCCAGAGGACAGCCAGGCTTCAAACACAGCATTTTATATAGCCTCCGTGACAGCCCTTCATGTCCAGGGCACGTAGGGGACAAGCAAAAGCAGGCTACTCAGCAAGGCACGCCTCTCTGGGCTCGAGTTGCCCAGAGTTCTAACTGTCCATGCCCTGTCAGCTAATACATGTATTATTTCCTTTCTTCCTTTCTTTTTTAGCCTATAGCATGGGGTATTCCCATCCAAGTACTGACCAGGCCTGACCCTGCTTAGCTTCAGAGATCAGTGCTTTCGGGGGCGGGGGGTATGGCCACAGACTACACATTTTCTTAATAACACACCAAAAATATCTTCTGAGCACCTGGAGGTGCCATCTCCTTAGGCAAGAAGTACTGAGTGTGACATTTAAAGGAGCAGGGCTGTGGTTTGGTAAAGACATTAATGAGCACATTGAGGAAGAATTAGGACCTGAGTCAAGGACAGTGTTTAAATGTGAAATCTATATTTGTGCAAAGATGACAGTATCCGTCTATTTTATAGCTGAGCTTAAAGTCTGACATAGTAAACCCACAACAAAACTTCACTGTCAATCAGTGCCCTGACTGTTGGCTTGTAATGCTGGCAGTTTCACGGATCTGAATGGGAACATCTGCCCTGGGATGCACTGCCAATAATGTGATCCACCTGGCCTTGTTAGCAAATCAAGCAGTTTCTACTAAGGCGCCTGTTAGGCCTAAACACCACCAAGGATGTGTGACCCATGAGCTAGCCAGAGAAGACACTCAAGACTATGTGGGGAGTGAGCACCCATGCACATTCAACCCATTCTTAACAAGTTACACCCCCAGGGTCAGAAAAGTCTGCTTTTAAACAATGAAAGAGTTAAATAAAGCTAATCCTAACACTCAGGAGGCTGAGGCAGAAGGACTGCCAGGAATTTGACCAGCCAGGTTATAAGACCCGGTCTAAATATCTAAGATTTAACTAATAACTCAAGAGACAGCACAACATTGAGATCACTTAGCTGGCAACTGATCTGGGCAGGGCATTGTAGCTACAAGGACATGGTCAACCCACAGGCTTTTGAGGCTTTCAAGGGGTCAACGGTAAAAATGAGCTGCTAAGACTCCTTGTGAATTTGCTTTTCTCCACACACCTCACATTTGGTAGAAAAGAGCAAAGGAGAAAGTATTCTGGGGATGGCTCTCCTAATGATTCTGGGGCTCGGCAGCCAGGTAATCTCAGAATCATAGCTTATTTGAGGACTGTGCGTCTGTTGAGGGTGTGCAGGCACCAAGCGTAGGGATGCTACTTTCACACAGCTCTCCCTGAGGCTCTCAATAGCAGCCGAAACCTGGTGACAGAGTCCTGGCAGCTGGTCTGTGACATATGGAGGAGCTAGCTTCTAAGATGCCAGACCTCCAGGACAGAACTGCCCAAGCTGCATTCAACCACCTGTGACTGCTGATTCCTGCTGTGTCTACCCAGGTGAGTACTGGGGAGGGCTCCTGATGAGGCACACTGTACTCTGGAGCTTTAAGGGAGGCTCCTGATGAAGGCACACTGTACTCTGGAGCTTTACTTTTCACTTGGTTTATTTTATTTTATTTTTTTGAGACAGGGTTTCTTTGTAGCCCTGGCTGTCCTGGAACTTGCTGTGCAGACAAGGCTGGCCCGAACTCAAGAGAGTGCCTGTCCCAGTGGTGGATTACAGGTGTGTGCCACCACTGCCTGGCTTGTTTATTTTTTTAACTTTATTTATGTAGGTTTTTAAAACTTATTTTATTTAATCATCATCATCATTATTGAGGCAGGATCTCTATTATGTAGCTCTGGCTATCCTGGAACTTGCTGTCTAGACCAGACTGGGCTCAAACTCCCAGAGATCTGCCTGCCTCTGCCTCCTGAGTGTTGGGATTAAAAGCATGTGCAACCATGCTCTTTTAAAATTTTCTGGGCTGGAGAGATGGCTCAGTGGAAGAGCATTGCCTGCTCTTCCAAAGGTTCTGAGTTCAATTCCCGGCAACCACATGATGGCTCACAACCATCTGTAATAAGGTCTGGCCTGCAGACATACACACAGACAGAATATTGTATACATAATAAATAAATATTTAAAAAATTTTTCTGTATTTGGTGTCTTGCCTTCATGTATGTATGTGTATCATGTGCATGCCTGGTGCCACCGGGGCCAAAACCCTCTGCTACTGGAGTGGCAGACAGTTGTGAGCCACCGTATGTGTGTGTGTGTATGCTGGGATCTGACCCCAGCTCTTAAAAGCTGAGCCATCTCTCCAGCCCCTACTTAATTTTTTCGTCTGTTTTGAGATTGGACCTGAGGCTGGACTTTCTCGCCCCCCGACACCCACCTCCTAAGTTCTGGAATTCCAGGTGTGCAACACTGTGCACAGCTCCTGCTCCTTTCTTCTCTCTCCCCTTCCTTCCTTCCATCCATCTCTCCGTATTTTGAGGCTGGCCTGGCACTCTATAGACCTAAGACTGAGCCTTTCGGTGTAAATGCAAGCTTCTGAGCAGCCAGAAGAGCTGACAGCTGCGATGCTGGGTGTCTCTGAACCTCTTTTTCTGTGGGAAACGAACATGATGAACAGTAACTCACGGTCTTCTCAAGCCTTGCTACTGCTTGCTTTCAAGTCTATGATATGGGTCATTTTGTGAAATTTAATGTGTCCTGCCATAGTCATGGGTGATATTTAAGACAACAGTGGAAGGGGCTTATGTGGAGAGGCATAAATCAAAATCCAGAGCAATGAAAATGGTGCTTTAAGAACTATTTTGCAGGGGAGGAGTCTGGAGAAATGGCTCAGTGTTAAGAGTGCTTATTGCGCCAGGCAGTGGTGGTGCACGCCTTTAATCCCAGCACTCAGGAGGCAGAGGCATGCGGATCTCTGTGAGTTTGAGGCCAGCCTGCTCTACAAGAGCTAGTTCCAGGACAGGCTCCAAAAGCTACAGAGAAAAAAAGAAAAGAAAAGGAGTGCTTATTGCTGCTACAGAGGACATGAGTTCAGTTCCCAGCACCCACATGGGGTCACTCCTTCTAACTCCAGTTCCAGGGGATCCAATGTGCTCTTCTGGCCTCTGAAGCACTGCACACACACAAGCACACACACAATAATTAAATCCAAATGCAATAATCTGAGTTTGGTCTTGGGACTCTTGGTAGGAACTGACTCCCTCTGACCTCCACATGAGCACCATGTAACACACAAAAACATGTTTAAAAATACTTTTTAAAAGCACTAATAAAAATACTGGTTTTGTTCAATGAGTCTGAAGTATTTTAGAATTATCCTTAAGAAAACATGAGTGAGCAGGGTAGTGGTGGTGCACGCCTTTAATCTCAGCACTTGGGAGGCAGAGGCAGGCGGATCTCTGTGAGTTCTGGTCTAAACAGAGAAACCGTTTCAAAAAAAAAAAAAAAAGGAAATGATAAGTGATCAGGATGTGGTGGTCCCCACCTGAAATCCCAGAACTTGGGAGGCAGAGGCAGAAGGATCTGAAATTCAAGGCCAGGCCAGGAGTCCTAAGACTTAGTCTCAAAAGAACAATAACCAAGGGCAGGTGCAGTGGGTAAAGATGCTTGCCACCAAACCTGATGGCCTGTGTTCTCTCCAAGGAACTCATAAGATGAGAGAACTAGCTCCCAAAACTTGTCCTCTGACCTCCAGATATGTGCTGTGGCATGCACCTCTTCCCTGACAAAATAAAATGTAATTCAAAAGAAAAACATCCCCAAATAACAAAGAAAATGTGACAAACCCAGACACTATAATCAGGGACAGGGCTAAGTTCATGTCCAGAATTGCCTTTCCTTATTTCTGCTCTCAGTGTACGGAACAGATTCTTCTGTGTAACAGAAGGCTTCGAGTCCCTCGGGAGGCTGACCATGGAATAGGAGCCCAGGGTCTCTCCCGACTGTCTCTTCCGCAGGTTAGTGAGCAGACCGGACAGGACACGGTGATAATACAGCGCCTGACAAAGACAGGCCAGACTCCCAGACAAAGGACAGCAGGGAGAGTGCTTTCATCAGCAGCCGTCACAGCTACCGGCCCCATCTCTGCCCTTCTGTCTTAGTTCAGAGCTGACGGGCACCCTGGAAGATCTCCCACCCAGCTGAGTTCAAGGAGGCCCCCAGTGTTCAGTGACTGAGAGCTCTGTTTAATGGCTAATTCCAGCAGCCAATCAGACAATGCTAGACACTCCAGTGACTGCTAAAAATGACAAATACACTATGGCTCTGCTTCCCCAAAGCCAGACTGGATTTCAGGTTTTGTGTCACCACAGGGCAACCCAAAGTCTTCAGGGACAATAGAAACAGCTCAAATTCTAGCTCATTGTGACATTAGAAAAATACGAGAGAAAATGTCAAAAAGAAGTGTTAGTAAGGGGAGACCGGCAGCCGGCAGCTCTGCCCTAATTCCTGTCTGGGAATATGGGCTTTAATGTGGGGCTGGCTCTGTACCTGACTTCCCTGGCCCTCCTTTTTCTTTGATGATGGCTTCAGCCATTCATGAGCCGATGAAGTTTGGGTTAAAGCCTCCCACTGTCTGAGTCCTGACTTGGTCAAGTGTAGAGAGAATAGACCTGTCAGATCTTCCACAAGGGACTGAATTTGTCTGGTAGAAAATCTGATTAAATACTTGCTAAGCATCAGGCAAAGGCCTCAAGGAGCATGGGCTGTTTGCCCATCACAGAGACACGAAGGCATGTATAAATACAACAGATGCTACAGCCTAGGCTGTGCCAGCCGTAGGCCCCAGATCCCCACAGCGCTCTTGTCACCATTTTTGGATCACAGACATTTTCAAATCACCCCAAATCTGGGAGGGTACAGCTGCAGGGATGGTCTGCGACAGAGCTATCCCGGGCCAAATGAGATGTTTCCACATCCTGAATGCTGTGAATGGAAGCAGGGGGCCTTTTTATATCTCTTGAGAAACATGAAGACTCGGGCTGGGGGTTCAGTGGTAGAGTTTTGCTTGCTTAGTCTGGCCCTGGGTTTCATTTCCCAGCATTGCAATAACTGAGTCAAGCTGCAGATTTTTAAAACCAATGGGACTAGTGGTCTGGCTCAGCACGGAAACCGTAAAGGAGCCTGTCACCAAGTCTGAAGACCTGTGTTCAATTCCTGAAGCCCACTCTCACAAGTCGCGTCTCTCCCTCCACCTGTACACGCACACACGCAATTAAAACAACCCATGAAGAATATGTCTGTATGAGTTCAAGAAGGTTCCCAGTATTCAGTGACTGACTGCTTTGTTTAATGGTTAATTCCAGCAGACCATTCTTTCTACACTTGACCAAGTTAGGACTCAGACAGTCAGAGGCTTTAACCCAAAATTTGGTTAGTCCATAATTTTGTGTTAATCCTGTGTTAGACTTGGGTGCTGGGATTATTATACCCAGATCAGGAAAGGGAATTTGATTTCAGTTTCAATTAGGAAAGCCCATGGGTTTCAATCTAGAATTGCTGTTTCTTTAAAAATGTACCGCTTAGTTTTCTTTAGAAAGGTAAGGTGCTCAGCTGTGCGGTGGCGGCGCACACCTTTAATCCCAGCACTCGGGAGGCAGAAGCAGGGGAATCTCTGTGAGCTCAAGGCCAGCCTGGTATACAAGAGCTAGTTCCAGGACAGGCTCTAAAACTACAGCAAAACCCTGTCTCGAAAAAAAAAAAAAGTAAGGTGCTCAGAAGTCTCCGGAGCCACAGCCTGCCACGGCGTGTCAGCCTTGCAGAAGCTTCATCAATACTAAGCAGAGAGAACCCCTGTAGAGAGAACTCCACAGGGCAGTTAGAAGAGATGCTCTCAGGACGTCTGGCCATTCTTCAGCATGCAACTTGGGCAAGCAGAGAATCAGACTCTGTTTTCAGAATCTCTGCTTTTTGTTATTATTGTTTTGAGTCAGGGCCTCTCTATGTAAGTCCCAACTGGTCTGGGATTCACTATGTAGTCCAGGCTGGCCTTGAATTCAAAGAACTCTGAGATCTGCCTCTGCCTCCTGAGTGCTGGAATTTAAGATATATGCCCCATGCCTGGCAGACTGTTTTTTTTAACTAGCCCCCACGGTAAGGCCGTTACTATTGGTTCAGGGACTGCACTTGAGTGGCATTCCGAAGGGCTTTGAGCAGTATTGTCTGCACCCTGACACTTAGGATGGCAAGACTGATGAGCGGTTTGGAATCATGATGGCAGTGAAGCGGATCAGGAGTGTGATGGATCAGTGGTTCTCAGCCTTCCTGATGCTGCGACCCCTTAACAAAGTTCCTCAGGTTGTGGTGACCCTCAACCATAACATCATTTTGTGGCTATGTCATGAGGCTCTGGGTCTATCCCCAGCAGAGCATAAACAGGCTTGGTGGTACATGCCTATAATCCCTGCACTAGAGAGGTGGAGGCAGGAGGATCATAAATTCAGGGCAATCCTCAGTTTGACAGCAAGCTGAAGTCAGCCTGGGACTACATGGACCCTGCTTTGATCTGGGAGAACAGTGGCAGTGGAGACCACTCTGGGTCTGGTCTGAATTTAACAGGTTTGTTGCTACCTAGGTCAAGAGAGAACTAATGAAATATATAAAAGAACCAGTATCCTTTTTTCACAATACCAACATTCTATTCCTCTTTTTATAGTAGACACTTTCAATGCACCGAGAATTACGCCTCTATTCATGGCATCTCACAGGAATCTTCTCACCTATCAGCAACAGTGTAAGCACACAACAGGACACTACAAAAGCACAACTAGCGACACAACCCTCTATCTGAAACTCCTTAAAGCCTACGTAGCATTAATGTGTTCAGTATTTGTTTAGTACTCAAATGTCTTCATCGACCCTTCACAATATAGTAGTGAGCTGGCTCTGGTCGTGCAAACCTGCAATTTCAGCACCTTTGAGGCTAGCCAGGCTACACAGACCCAACTCCCTTAAAAAAAAAGCTAAACCAAAAATGATGGTATAAAGAAAATAAAAAAGGGACACTGTGTAGACTCATTGTGGAAGGTCCTGAGGTTTACAAAAAACCAGGGGATCGTATGTTTAGGATGGCCTCAGACTTACTACAGAGACTAAGATGGTCTTGAAATTCTGATATTCCTACTGAGTTGGAGTACAGGCCAGCTGTTTTCAACTTTGAGTCAGGGTCTCATTATGAAGCCCTGGCTGGCCTGGAACTTGGTCTCCTGCCTCTGTCTCTTAAGAGCTTGGATTAAAGGCGTGTGCCACCATGCCCCACTGTTTTTCAAGACAGGGTTTCTCTGTGTAACCCTGGCTGTTCTGGAACTCACTCTGTAGACCAGACTGGCCTCAAACTCACAGAGATTTGCCT
This sequence comes from Arvicola amphibius, assembly GCF_903992535.2. Lineage (NCBI taxonomy): Eukaryota > Metazoa > Chordata > Mammalia > Rodentia > Cricetidae > Arvicola > Arvicola amphibius. The sequence continues at coordinate 82,440,463 of NC_052056.1, read as the reverse complement.
CTAAGTGTTAGGATTAAAGGTATGTGCTTTGATTTCAACTGTTTGAAACTAAATTTATCTTTTTCCAAGCATGTTTCTTCTTTTTTTTTTTTTATATCCAAAATGTGTTTATTGGGATGGTTCCCACTCATCTCGAATCAGGTGCTTTTCAGTGCTGCTTGCTCCTGAAGGAGCATCCTTCTGTCAGTCTTGCTTCCCGCCTGTAGGCTGACAGAGGACAGTGGAGCGGCCGACACACAAGACTACCGCCTGTGCATGGCTAAAGACCGTGGTGATTTTATAGCATCCGGGCACTTCACATCCCTAAAGTAGGAATTGGGGCTCTGCACCAGGCGCTTTTTCTTGTATTTCCTCTTTTCCTCCTCTGGAGAGGGATGAAGGAGATCCTTTGCGAGAGGCATGTTCTCGTAAGGCGGTCGTCACCGCCAGAGAAAGCTCCAAGCATGTTTCTTAACATCTCCAATGTGCTCTTTATTTCTATTCCTTAAAAAAAGTTTGCTCACTTTCCTTAACCTTCTCTTTGAGTATGTCTCTCATTTTATCACAGAGAGACTATACCACAGAATAGAATAAGCTTTCTTTCATTTCCTTCTCCATTTGCATGTTGGGTGTGTGAATATGTGCTTGCAGAGGTCCACAATGATGCTGGGACCCCTCCCCATTGCTCTTTCACCTTACACATTGAATCAGGATCTTAACTGAACTCAGAGTTCCCTCGTCAGCTTGCTCTGGGATTCCCCCACCTGACTTCCAAGGCTGGTCACTGGGCATTTCATGTGAGTTCTGGGTATCCCGAACTCTGGTCCCAACATGCGAGCAGCCAGTGCTTCGACCCGCGGAGTCGCTCTCCAGCCCATCACTTTATTTCGAGACAGTCTTCCTATGTAGCCCAGGCTATCCTTAATCTATTATCCTATTGCCTCCAGTATCCCAAATTCTGGGATTACAGGCCTGTGTTATGTTACCATGGAGAATAAGTATAACTATGTAGTTCTCAAGCCTAGAGTTGTGATTTACTTACTCTACAGTTATGGCCATGTCTCCTCATGTGTAAAGGGAAGATCTTACCATGTAGGGTGAGGACAAAGCCATGTATGTTGTTGCCACAGACATAAAGCTTTTAGTGCATTTTAGGTGGTAGCACATCACCCTTAAACTGCACAACTGGGGGAGCTTTTGACTCCCAGTCATTTAAGCTGTGGTCTGATAGCATAATACCCAGCCTGGAAAAAAAAAAAAAAAAAAACAAAAACTGTCTCATGGGTATTTTAAAGCTCAAAGTGAAACGGCATCCAGAAGAGTGACCTGAAAGTTATTTTGTTTGATTTGGTCCAGTTTAAGAAGTACCTGGAGCTAGGTGGTGGCAGTGTATGCCTTCAATCCAGCACTTGGGAGGCAGAGGCAGGTGGATAGCTTTGAGTTTGAGGTCAGCTTGGTCTACAGAGCGAGTCCTAGGGAGCCAGGACTGCACAGAGAAACCTGTCTTGAAAACCGAAACAAACAAGGTATCTGGAAACCATGAGAATATCAAAGAGCTGCTGTTTGCTCAGATCATAATTCTGGTGTGGTGAGATCATGGTGCCAAGGAGATCATTATGATGCCAAAATTCCAGCCTGCCTTCTTTGCAGGTTCACAATGACACACCAAGCTGCCTTGATTGAACCAAGTCCTGGCTGAAATAACCTCAGAAAGTATGGAATATAGTAGAAAAAAACCAAAATTTAAACATAGGGTTGGAAATGTGGGCTCTTAGAAGAATAACTGCTTAGCTATGGATTTCAGCACCACAAAATGAATCAAACACAAATATAACCTGATAACTTTCCATGTTTACTAGGTAAGCTAGATTTGGTTTATTGCTTTTTATTTTTTGCTGTGAAGGATGTCCCTCCCCAAACCGTTTGCTAGAGAACGTCAGGAACACAAAGTAACACCCGCAAGTCACACCAAGAAACAGGAGGGAGAGCCAATTCCAGCACACGAGTGGCAGGAGTTCTAGGCCAGCAAAAGAACTAACGAATGAATGAGACCTTACCAAAAAGCTTTACCTAAGGTAAGAAACACGGCATGTACAACCTTATCTGTGTCAATGAACAAAACAGTTTAGCTGGGCGGTGGAGACGCACGCCTTTAATCACAGCACTTGGGAGACAGAGACAGGCGGATCTGTGAGTTCGAGGATAGCCTAGTCTACAGAGTGAGTTCCAGGACAGCCAGGGCTACACAGAGAAACCCTGTTTCTAAATAAAACAAAACAAACAAAAACAACAACAACAAAAGAGCCAAAACGAAAACCAAAACCAAAAAAGCCAGTTTTAATCACAATGCTAGTTCCTGAACATTTGACTTAACACATCAACAAATTAAAAACAAATTCTCTAAAAATTACCTAAAATGAATATACTGAAACTGTGTTGGTACACACTGATTGGTCATCCCCAGAATTTGTGAGGTAAAGGCAGGAAGATCAAGCAATCAAGGCTAGCCTTGGTACTGAGTAGGTATACCAGAAGGTCAACTGGGGCTATAAGAGAGACCGTCTCAGGCTGGAGAGATGGCTCAGTGGTTAAGAGCATTTGCCTGCTCTTCCAAAGGTCCTGAGTTCTATTCCCAGCAACCACATAGTGGCTCACAACCATCTGTAATGAGGTCTGGTGCCCTCTTCTGGCCTGCAGGCACACACACAGACAGAACATTGTATACATAATAAATAAATATTAAAAAAAAGAGAGACCCTCTTTTAAGCAGCAAAACAGAACTCAAGAAAATCCTACTACTCAAACGATACTGTGAAAACAAAACAATCCAACAACAAAAACCTCTCCCAAATTTACAGAGCATTTCTGGTCTGTGGCCATGACTTCTGTGTGGTTAGTAGCTAGTAGTAGCTGCCTTTGGAGTTAATGTTCATCTGTTGGAGCTGTTTGAGAATTCCTAATTCTCACTTATCTGAATGCAAGATTCTAGTGTCTCTAATTGTTAGTCTATTAGATTAAATCTGGACCAACTGAAATAAGTGAGAAACATGTTGAAATATGAAGTCACTGAAAACATCTGTGTGCTTAAACATCTGCTTTTGGTTTGAGGTATGGTCATGATCCTGATGAGTGGGTGAATCAGTGGAGACTTTGATCCACGTACACTTTAGATCTAGCATACACCTGTAATTTTGGAGTCGCTACTTAATTTCACTGTTGATATGTGTCTGGCCAGGCTTGAAAGCATAGGCCTTTAATCCCAGAATCCCAGCATTTGAGGGACAGAAGAGAGCGGATTTCCGTGAGTTCAAGGCCAGCCTGATCTACATAGTGAGTTCTAGGGTAGCTAGGGTTATACAGTGAAGCTGTCTAAAACATTACTAATAAAAACAGGTGGTGGGGTTTTAAGGAGGAGAGGAGGAGATGTTTCTTTGTAGGTCTGCCATTTCAAGGGCAAATACATCTCCCGCATCCTGACTTCGCAGTAGCAATCCTGAACTTGAATGACATTGCCCAAGCATTGCCTGGGCAATATTACGTGCTACTCCTAGTATTGCACTTGCTGCAAGACACGATCCACTGCCTAAGTATCGACACGTTTCTCCTTGAGCCTCCGAAGAGCTACCTTCTCCAGAGCAGCCAACTCTCCCCCACTCCTCGCTGGAGACTGGAGAGAGACACAGCCAGTCTCTCTAAACTTAGGGTAAAGAGTCCAGACAACTTAGCTCAGGAGTCAGGCCAAGTAAGTGACGCAAGTCGGAAGTAGATCAGGAGTTCTAGCTTCAAGATCTCGTCCCAGAGCCAGTGACAGTAGTAACCAGGCTCGTCGGAGCCGGGCCTTGCAGACGCTTACCTGTTTTTGCACCGGCCTCCAGCCGGAAACATTCAGCAAGAATCTAAACCACGGGAGAATCAAAGGTGAAGTCAGCGTTGGTTCCCCCACTCCCCAACAACCACCAGTCTGCGCACGCGTCCTACTCCTTTGGCGGCTTCCCTAGCCTGCCAGAGGCTTCATTCTCATTAACTACGCATGCGAGAAACCGAGGCGTCTTCCCGCAGTTTCTAGAGAACCAATCGGCGGGGGCCCTTGGCCTCAAGCCCCACCCTCACGCCGCTTGCGTCGCCCTGCCCCTCTTTGGCGCGAGCTGCGCGTCAGAGAAACGAGGGAAGGCGCTTGTCTGCGGCGGCTCGTCCCTCTCCCGAGCAGCCAATCGCCGGTGAGCCGCCGGGCACGCGAGCGCGCGCACGCCTCCTGGAATTTAACGGTCGCGTGAGGCCAATTTCTCGGGCCAGGCTAGGCAGAGGCGAGGAGGCCAGGTAAGCGGTCGCGGCTTGTGGGCAGCTGCGGTGCCGCGAGGGCTGAGGACCGAGTCCTAGACGATCCCATCAGAGGGGACCCCCTTGGGTGCGTTGACAGGCTAGGTTGAGGGACTGTGGCTACCGCAGAGCTAGCCGGACCCGCTTGCGTGTGCGGGTCCGCTATTGCGGGCGTTCTTTCTAGACTCGCGCCCTTGAGTGACATCAGCGAGGCCCCAATCGGAGGGCGGCCTTTGCAAGAGGCGTGGGTGCTCGCCCCCTCCCCCCTCGGTAGTGGTACCCACGCTTCCATTGGAAATGACAGTGATGTGAGCGGCTCTCCATCATGCCTGCTGCCTTGTATTCTCCTCGCCTCCGGTCTTGAACCGATAGCCGCTACCCGCGACTAGGGTCTGACTTCTGCCCCTGAAACCACCCTCGTACTGGTTCCTTTCAGCCTCCCCGCAGAGGAAGCCCTGTGAACTTTCAAATTGTTAATGCTACTTCCGTCCCTCCTGCTTCCGACTCCAAAGGGTTGTAGGGTGAGGGACAGAGCATCGTTTTTTTGGTGTGTGAAAATTATACTTAGAAATGTCTGTTCCTGTATTCAGTTTCTATCAAGTTTATTTCAGATTCATAGCGGTTTCCCCCTGTTCTCCTCGCCCTTCCCTGTCCCGGGAGAGGTGTCATTGAGGTTCTAGTGGTGTTTCTATCTGAATCTTGCATCCCCGGATTACCTTAGCGGAGGTGGATGTAGGGGAGGGCCCGTGAGAAGAGATGGAAACTGTAGATCTACCTCTCTGGAGAATTTGTGGTCATTTGAATCCACGTATTTTCGTTGCCAGTTGGAAGAAGCAGCCCCTGGCTTTTTCAATACCCCATTTGTCACTGGTGATGGGCCAGACACTGGGGTGGGAAGGTGGCGGAAGTCAAATCCATTTGGTTAGATCTGGTCATCCTTTGCCTCTGGACCTGTCCTGGAGGCAATGGCTTCTTTAACTTCAATGAACTGATTGTGTTCTTTAAGTCCTGGAAAGTGAGAGTTGGGTGGAACAGGAATGTGAGAAAGTTCTTTCCGATGCAGTCTCTAAACTTCTCATTTATAAGCAGCATGTTTTTTTTGTTTGTTTGTTTTGGTTTGGTTTTTGTTGTTCTCCCTCATCTTTTTCTCTTCCCCCATCTCTTTGAAATCAGTGGATTCTGAAAGATGAGTCATAAGGTTGGGCTTATGACAGCAAGTTTAAATCTGTATATCCAGATTTAGTAAAATTTTAGTTAACTTGTTCAGAGTACAAAGTTTTAAGGACTTGTACATTCCAGTCATTTTTAACAGTTAAATAGCTCTTAAACGCAAACGTAAAGACTAAATAGTTAAGTCCTGTTAGTGGCTACATAAGTTAACAAACTTTCTGCAGTGTAGGACTTACTAAATAAGTGAACCAGGCCTGAAAGTATTCCATTTATTATGTAATAGAGAGCACCTAGAAACCTTGATTATTTAAACACAAAATTCTGAAATATTGCCTGTAGGAGATAATGTGATTGTTACAAATTACCTTAAAAAGACATAATGGTTCCTATACATAAACTGCATCCTGTTGAAAGTGAAAGTATGTGATTTAGGGGTTTTAGAAGAAGACATGCTATAACTCCAGAACTTTCATCACCCTGAGGTGAAAAGCGAGTGCACTGCAGTGGCCTCCTTTCTCCTGTCCTCCTCAGGCTTCGTAGTCTGCTTTGCCTGTGGGTTTGCCAGTGCTAGATTCTTCATATAAATGAAAGTCATAGAGTAGTAGGTTTTTTTTTTCCTGAGACAGGGTTTCTCTGGGTAGCTTTGGGAGCCTGTCCTGGAACTCTCGCTGTAGACCAGGCTTCAAATTCACAGAGATCCGCTTGCCCCTGCCTCCCGAATGCTGGGACTAAAGGTGTGCACCACCACTGCTCGGCCTAGCTGCTGTTCTTTATGTAGATGAATTTCAAGGTCTCCAAAGCCATGAAAAGATAGTGGTGTAAATTGTAAATTTAATGGTTTTTTTCCATAGTTTTCCCTGTTCATCTTCAGACTCTTTGGAAGCCTAGCAGACTTCACAGCTCTGAATGTCAGCTGCTGAGGATGCCGGTAGAACGATGAAGCGCTGAAGAGGAGCCGGAAGCAGCCTCCCTCCTTCAGGAGAAGCAAGAGTGTTTCCAGATGACAGAGCTTAACAATTTCTGTACGATATGGAAGATTTGATTGGCGGAAACTTTACAAAAATCTTCATCTTCTGCAGACTCTGATATCAAAAAGTACTCCCCATTCTCTCGGATTGAGCTTGCGTGCTAATAGGTAAGAATTGTTAGATACTATTTCCTTTCTTTTTTCTTTTTTTTTTCAAGAATAGGATTTCTCTGTGTTTGTCTGTTCTGGAACTCTCTATAGACTTATTTTCATGTGTTAATAACCAAAATAACTTTATTTTGCAGAACTGACCAGTTGATCTAATCAGTGTCATTGTTGCCTTAAAGAACAAACAACCCATCTCTAATGAGGAACTGTTTAGGTACAGTCCTGGAACTCACTCTGTAGACCAGGCTGGCCTTGGACTGAGAGATCTGTCATTATGCTTTTTTTTTAATTTTGTAACTTACAAGCATATCTTTAAATTTGATAGCCTATATATATTATATATACGTGTGTGTGTGTGTGTATATGTGTGTGTGTGTGTGTATAAATAATTTTTTGAGGTAAGACCTCTTATAGCCAGGCTAACCTGACTCATAATGTACTCAGAGATAATCTTGATCTTTTGATTCTCTACATCCTGGATAATTGCCTAGTTATTTCTCTCTCTTTTTTTTTTAATCTTTTTAATTTTTTTTAAAGAGACGGTCTCGTTGTGTAGCTTAGGCTGGCCTTAAACTCAAGGAAGTCCTCCTGTCTTAGCCTTCCTAGTACTGGTGTTAACAAATGTGAGCTACCATACCTGGATTATTTCTACATTCTAAATTAATAGTATAGATAATATTTTATATTGTAAAAGCATCACACCAATCTGGGAAACAGGTAATTTAAAATGTGTATTAGGACTGGACAAGTGGTGGCGGCACGCCTTTAATTCCAGTACTTGGGAGGCAGATGTAGGTAGATCTCTGTGAATTCCAGGACAGCCTGCTCCACAGAGCTAGTTCCAGGATAGCTAAGCCTACCAAAGAAAACTCTTTAAAAAACAAACAAACAAACCCCCAAATAATCCCAAAAAGCAAAAAACAGATTGAGTTGACAAAATGGCCAATAAAATCCTTTATGTATTTAGTTATTGATTCAGTTATTTAGGGTCTCTATGTCCCTGGCTGCCCATTTATATAGTTCAGATTGGCTTGGAACCTGTAGTAGTCTCTTGACTCTTCCTCCCAAGCTGGGGATTATGGCTTTGTGAAGACACATGTACACACACATTTGGGTGCTCGCTCCTTCCTTCCCTTCCCTTCCCTTCCCTTCCCTTCCCTTCCCTTCCCTTCCCTTCCCTTCTCTTCCCTTCCTCTTTCCTGTTCCGTCCACTCCCTCCTTCCTTTTTCTTTTTTTGGGTACAGGGCCTCTCTATATAACCTTAGCTCTCATGAAACTCATATTTTGACCAGGCTGGCCTCTAAACTCATAGAGATCTATCTACCTCTGCCTCTAGAGTTCTGGGATTAAAGATGTGTACCACTATACTTGGTAAGGGTCAGATAGCTTTAAATATAAAAGATTTTGATGAATTTGTGTATTATAAATTAACTACCTTAAAAACTGTTCATTCTCTGCCTTCCTTGTGAGGAATTTTGAAGTAGTAATTATCCCACGGGTAAGGTAGTATGAGAGAAAGATGTAAACGCCCGAGACATGTCTGCTGCAGTGCTCCACCTTGAAGCTGAACTCTGGCCATGTTTACTTCCTGTGTCATTTGGTGGCCCCTCTGAAATCTACTTCTAGAAGAAATTCCTTTTAGTACTTTAATTGCCTGTCGAACCTAAATGTACTCTCATGAAATTGATGTCATTGAATTTGAATCTCCTTTCTTTGTGACTGACACTTAAATCCACCATGTTGAAACTAGATTATTGCAACTCTGTAAAGTTCTTATGTACAACATATATTTTAAAGAGCTTAGTGTAGTCTTGCTCTTGAATTTTTTTTCTGCTCCTAAGTTTATTATTTTAGTATTTTCATTTTGGTTAGTGTGTGTGTGTGTGTGTGTGTGTGTGTGTGCGCGCGCGCGCGCGCACGTGCATGTATGCACACATGTGTGCGTGCGTGTGTGTGAAACAAAACAGATCTACATAGTAAGTAAATAAAATTGCTCAGGGACTGGGAATGAATGGTTGAATACTTATTCGGCATGCAGGAAGCCTGGGTTCCATTCCTAGCACAGCAGAAAATCAGGAATCATACCTGTAATTCCTACGCTTTTGAAGAAAAAGGTAGGAAGAATAGCAGAACTGAACAGAGCCTGAACAGGCTCATCTTCTCCTATGTAGTGAGTTTGAGGCAGCCTTACATACATGTGGTTGAAAAATAATAAGAGTAAATTGAGGAAAGATGGCTCAGTGGCTACGAGCACAGACTAACTCTTCCAAAGGACCCAGGCCTAATTCCTAGCACCCACGTGGCAGCTCACAACTGTTTGTGGCTCTAGTTCCAGGGGTTCCAGCACTCTCACAGATACATATATGCAGGCAAAACACCAATGCACATAGGATAAAAATAAATCATTGAAAAAAGAAAACATTTGGCTGGGCAAGTGGTGGTGCTCGCCTTCCATCCCAGCACTCGGGAGGCAAAGGCAGGTGGATATTTTTGAGTTCTAGGCTAACCTAGTCTATAATAGCTAGTTCCAGGACAGGCTCCAAAGCTACAGAGAAACGCTGTCTCGAAAAAACCAAAAAAAAACACAAAAAAACAACAAATAAAAAGAAAACAAAAAACAAAACAAAAAAAAACAATAAAAATGCCCTTTTAGCCTACACACAGATCTAATGTTCTGAATTGTATTTGGGGTGTTCATAAACAAATCTGAAGTCGTCCCACATTTGGAAGTCTTGTGGAAAGTGTTAGTGTTCCATTACACACCATACAGGCTCAATAAATCCTATCTATTGACTGCTAATTGGGTTGGCAGAGCTTTCATTCAAAGGCAGTTCAGTGATAAGCACAAGCTTATCACATGGAATCTGAGGATCTGGTTACGGGATTGACTGTTGGGCAGCAGAGAGGACTGCTTAGTGCACAATGGAGGGCTGTTGTTAAAGTGGGCCAGATGAGCCTCTAGGATAATTAAGGAAGCTGTGACATCTTCCCTGTAGTTTCTGCTGGGCTTTGGGGCGTTCCCTCGGTGCTGGAGAAGGCTTCTCATAAAGATGTGGTGTCCCTGTGTGGTCAGGTTTTCTAAGGAGGTGCCATGAGGAGGATTAGGTGTCTGGTTGGTGTACTGCTCTGCTAGATCTTGAACTGCTGAATTAGTCAACTCTTCAGTGTGAATGAAGAAAACCATTTGAATTATTTATGTTTCAACAGAAGTAGTCCCCACCTTAGTACAAATGGGGTATCCTCTTTCTCAGGGAAGACCGGACCACCTGTCATTCAAGGCACAGTCGAAGTCCTCACTGCTTTAACACAAGAGCTGCAGAACAGTGGCCGGACTGACTCAGAGCTTTGGAAGAACTATGAGGTATCTCATTTTGTTTTATTTGGGTGGTTGTGGTGCTCTTTACATATTAAATAAATGTGGCTCTACTGAATTGTTAGAAATAGAAATTTATGTCCAGAAAAGCATGATATTTAACCTTAGTTCTCTAGTCAATGACCAAGCATAAGATAAGATAACTGATACTGAAGGAACAAGAAAAGGGAGGGGACACCGTGGCCACAGAGGCAGACTTGGAGACTCCCTGTGGACCGAAGTTTTTTGTTCCGAGGCACACCTGGGACTGTTACAGTTGTTACTAATTCAGTCTTCTAAGTGACTCTTCAAGTTGTCCTCATTTTCAAAACCTAAATCTTCTTACCCGAGAGTATTTTGAATGCTCTTATGATAAATTAAAGGCCTCTATTTTGTGTTTTGTGCCTAACACATTCTTCTGATGCACTGACCTTTCCTTTGCTTTTCAACGGAGGAAGTGACTTCTTTGGTTTTAAACGTGATGGAAATTTAATTCTTAGGAACATCTCCCAGTGAAGTATGGGAGGTTGGTGGTGGTGTGCGCTCCTAGCCCTGGGAAACAGCCAGGAAAAAGGAGAATCACAGAAACAAACTTAAAGACTGACACATAAAAGGATTCTTACAAAAAAAAAAAAAGGATTCTTACAAATTTTGTTTTGGAGAATAATAATCAAGATGGCCTTTTCTCAATTGTTCGTTTGTTTTTTGAGACAGGCCTCTTTACGTAGCTCTGTCTGACTTGGACTTACTGTGTAGACTAGGCTAGCCTCAATCTCATAGAGATTTTTCTAACCCTGCCTCCTGAGTGCTGGGACCTAAAGGTGGACTCTACCATGCCAGACTCTTTGCTCTTTAGACTACATAAAAGGTTTGTAATGTTTTATAGAAATGCAAACGTAATTATCAAACTCTAAGCAGTAGATTTTAACATTAATTGTACTTTAGAACCATAACTTGGGTTTTTATAATATAAAACTGAAGAAGAAGATATTCCTGGTCCTAAGAATTAGTAGCGTTACCCCAAATATAATGACTTCAAAGAATTTGCATTTAAAATGAACTTTTCAGAATTTTGGGTGGTTGTGGTCGTTTGCAGCAGGGTTCCACTTTAGCCCAGGTCTCACTCTGGGACTCATTCTGCCCCAGCCTGGCCTTCAGTTCTGGCAGTGTTCCTGCCTTAGCCTCCCAAGCACTGGGGGTGGGGTTTCAGTAGTTGACAGCTTTTCATTTTTCTCCAGTGGTTTTTTATGTTTTTACCTAGCAATCATTGAACCAATGTGGAAGACCCATATTGTGTACGATGCCATTAAGACTCAGGGTGGCTTGGTCTGGAGATGTAGCTCAGTGGCATGGTACATGTTTAGCATTCATGAGACCCTGGGTTCTAATTCAGCATCTGGGGAAAACAAGTTTGATGAACTACTTTTCCTGTGTGTCTATTCATTAACCTGTGACTAGTAACATGTAAATAGGACCAAGAGCAACTACCATAGCACAGTTTATTTCTGACAACTTGTGTTTGATTAGAAATTGTTTTTTTTTTTTTTGATTAGAAATTGTTACTTTAGTACTTTGAATTAACACCTGAAGTTAGAGAGAGACTGTATTTCCGAGTTTAATGTATTGATTTAAAAAAATGATTGGGACTGGATTTCCTTGTGGATGATTCCAGGCTCATAGTCTGGCCCTGGGCTCTCGTTTGCAGAGTTCAACCTTGGTTGATGCAGAGTCAATGGAAGTCTGAAGAGGAGGAGACTGGGCTAGAGTTTGTTTGTTTGGTTGGTTGGTTTTTTGTACACAATTGTATACAGTGTCCTGCCTGCATATATGCCTGCAGGCCAGAAGAGGGCGCCAGATGTCATTACAGGTAGTTGTGAGCCACAATTTGGTTGCTATGACTTGAACTCAGGTCTATGAAAGAGCAGCCAGTGCTCTTAACCACTGAGCCGTCTCTCCAGCCCTGGGCTAAAGTTTTAAAAGCATGTTTTTGTTTGTGTGTCTTCACTGAGGTTATGTTTTGTGAATTCCCACCTGACTGCAAGGTTGTCTACTCAGTGAAGAGCCACTTACTGCTTTTTCAGAGAGGACAGTGCACTCTCTGGTCACTTCCATAGGACTTCCTGCTTTTATTTAGTGTGCTTTTGTAGTTGTGTGAAAACAACAGAAACCGCCAATATTTTGTAGTAGTGTTTTAGGATCAGAAAGGTCAGGTGTTATGCAAGCCTTAAAGTCTGATGGTTTCCCCCTGAGTTTCTGGTGTTCATGTCCCTTTTGGAATACGATTGTGTGTATTCCAATTAGTAGAACTAATCTACTTTGCTAAACACAAAACCTTCCTTATATTCTGAGTGCGCAGTGACAATATCCTTAGTTTGCTTCAGCTAGATGTTTTTAGCCTTTAGCACTTTGTGTTATGTGTACAATAATACAGTTATAAGATGAAAAGAAAAGAGGTGTTTACAGTTTTTTTTTTTCAAGACAGGGACTCTCTGTGTAGCTTTGGAGCCTGTTCTTGAATTAGCTCTTGTAGACCAGGCTGGCCTCGAACTCACAGATCCGCCTGCCTTTGCCTCCTGAGTGCTGGGATTAAAGGCGTGTGCCACTACCACCCGGCAAGGTGTTTACAATTTATTGTCTCTTTGCTAGGTAGTGTAGCTACACTTTGTAGCACTTGCTTTTATTAGACCTGTGCCCACCCCCCTTGCCTTGAGCTTCTCTGTGTAACAACTCTGACTGTCCTGGAACTCCTTCTGTAAACCAGGCTGGCTTCGAACTCACAAAGATTTGCCTACCTATGCCTCCTGAGTGCTAGGATTAAAGGTGTACGCCACCACCACCCAGCCTGTAGGCCTCTTTTTATAATAGTTTTTTTAAACTTCATTCATCCATCTATCTATTTATTAATGCGTTTCCCTCAGTAGTTTTGTTTTTTAAAGTAAAATTAGTTTATATTATTCTGAAGTGAAAATTATAGGTAAAATAACCTATTTGTACTAGCTTTTAAAAATTAGTGTAGGTGGTGGCACACGCCTTTAGTCCCAGCACTCAGGAGGTAGAGACAGGCAGAGTTCTGTGAGTTTAAGACCAGCATGGTTTAACCAGAAAGTTCCAGGACTGCGAAGAAAAACCCTGTTTAAAAGAGAAAAAAAAATAGCAGGCCAGTCGGTGGTGGTGCATGCCTTTAATCCCAGAACTCAGGAGGCAGAGGCAGGTGGATCTCTGTGAATTTGAGGCCAGCCTGGTCTGCGGAGTGAGTTCCAGGACAGGCTCCAAAGCTACAGAGAAAAACCTTGTCTCGAAAAACAAACAAACAAAATAGTATAGGTAACAGAGTGCTTGCTTATTATTCACCTAGGCCTAAGGTCAGTCTGCAGCCATGCGTGCCTGCTGGTGTGCATGGACACACACACACATCACACCCCTACCTAACTGTGATATAAGGGAAATGGAAGTTGTTTATAGCAAAGACTATTATAATATGTAAGTGCCACATCCATGTTGATAGTGTGTCTGTGAAGTTCTCTGGTGTCTCTGCAGTTTATAGACTCTGTGAGGGATCAGCTAAAGAGGGAATCTACTATTGATACCCTGATGACTGAGACTAGAGTAACGTTCTCTTCTGAGCTAGTGACCAGGTTCATCTCTGAAACAGACTTCAGTGTGCTTGGGGCAATATGCACAAAACTGCACAAAAGTAGTTACTATTTTTTTTTAAATATAAAACAGAGACAAGTCAAAAAATAGAAAAATGCTTGGGATGGTGGGAGAAGGAGATAGTCTGGGATTGTAGGCTGACAGCAGTGTGTATGAAGAGCTGGGCAGGGAGCTTCCAAAGCTGGGAGGTGAAGGCATTTCTACAGGCCCAAAGATCAGGAAGAGGTGCGGGGGCGGGGGGGCAGGGGCGAAGTTGGAGGAGTGTGCAGCCAGGTAGTACGAGGCAGACAGCAGTGATAGGCTGGAAAGGCTGTAAGAGGCGAAGAGCAGAGCTGTTGTGCAGGATGCTTTTCACTGATATCGTGTGCCACTTACACACCATCTATTGCTGAGCAGGTCGGCACCAGACTTACTATGGGATTCATCCTTCTGGAGAATCTGTGCCCTAGTCTGGCTTTGTGTCTCTTTAGGGAAGTGCTTACTGCTCTTGGTAGTCAGGAGGAGTCATGACCTTAATGTGGGCTCTGAAAGGTAGTCAAGGCCAGTTCCACAGCATGCCAAGGAATCAGCTTTTTGTTCCTTGCACGTCAGCTCTGCAGTGTTTGGAACACTTCAGTAAAAGTAAAAGCACTCTACTAATTTATTTTTATTTTTGTATGTGAGTGTCTACTGGGTACATTTCAGTTCTTAAGGAGATTGTTAGCTTTTATGAGGAGAAAGGATGAGGAACGGAAGACAAATCTAGAGGCTGGGGAGATGGCTTAGTTGACAAAGTGCCTGCCACATAAGTATGAAAACCTGACTTCGATCCCTAGCACCCACATAAAAAGCTGGGTAGGATGGTGGCTCTGGTAACCCTAATGCTCTCAAGGTAGGACTGGGGTTCCTAGGCTAGCTTCACATAATTGGCAAGTCTCAGATCCCAGAGAGAGACCCGGTTTCAAAAAACAAAGTGTTTAGCTCGCACATTTCTGTCTGGTTTCCATATGTGTACACACATACATGAATGCATACAGACATATGCACATGCACAGACAAAGTGCAGCTATTAGGTCTTTTGTCTCCATGTGTAGTCTAGACCAGTCTCCCTCCTGCTGAGTGCTATGACTATAGGTATATACTGTTGCACTTGGTAGTACTTTGTTATTCAGAAATAACGGGGCTGATGATGGCTCAGTAGGTAAGGATGCTTGCCTCCATGCCTGATGACCTGGGTTCACACCCTGGGCACCACTTGGTGACAGGAAAGAACTGCCTGCCATAAGTTCTTTTTTTTTTTTTTTAAATTATTTATTATGTATACAATATTCTGTCTGTGTGTCTGCCTGCAGGCCAGAAGAGGAGAGGGCACCAGATCTCATTTCAGATGGTTGTGAGCCATCATGTGGTTGCTGGGAATTGCAACTCAGGACCTTTGGAAGAACAGGCAATGCTCTTAACCGCTGAGCCATCTCTCCAGCCCCTGCCATAAGTTCTTAAAAGAATATAGGAACGACCTGGAGAGATGGCTCAGCTGGTTTAGAGCACAGGCTGTTTTCCAGAGGACCAGTGTTCCATTCAAGCACCCACAGAATGCTTATCACCTGTAACTCCAGTTCCAGGGATTTCTGATGCCTTCTTCTGGCCTCCTCCGTACTGGGCAACAAAAGAAGACAATTTAAGATTCCATTTGAGGGGCTGGAGAGATGGCTCAGCAGTACGAGCACTTGACTGCTCTTCCAGAGGACCTAGGTTTATTTCTCAGCACCCACATGGTAACTCACAACTGTCTGTAAGGCCAGTTCCAGGGCATTCAGCACCCATCACATAGACATACATATAGGCAAAAACACCAAGGCACATAAAATAAAAGTAAATATTAAAAAGATTACATTTGAAAAATAAGGCACAGATTATTCTTTATAAGGCATAGATTATTAAAAACAAGATTTTGGCAGATTTTTTCCAGATTGCAGATTACATAAAAGATACTTACTTTGCCTTTGTAGTATTGCACTGAATATGTATTTTGCATTATTTAAACTGGCCCTATAAATTTTACATTAAAATAATAATTAAAAAACAAGGTTTGAGGGGCTGGAGAGATGGCTCAGAGGTTAAGAGCACTGCCTGCTCTTCCAAAGGTCCTGAGTTCAATTCCCAGCAACCACCTGGTGGCTCACAACCATCTGTAATGGAGTCTGGTGCCCTCTTTCTGGCCTTCAGGCATACACAGGAGACAGAACTATTATATAATACATAAATATTAAATAAATAAATAAATACATAAATAAAATAAATAAGAATTGAATAAAAAAAGAAAACCCAAAATAAAACCAAAAATCAAACATATTTTTTTTCCAGGCTTGGTGCTATAATCCCATAATTTAGGAAGCTAAGGTAGGGGGATTGCTGCGAGTTTGAGCCCAAACTGGGCTGCATAGGCTCCAGAGTGAGACCTTGTCTAAAAAAGTCAGACAAAGAAGGGGGCTTTGTTTCTCACTAGAGCATTTTTCTTGTGGCGTCTTAGGTTAAAATTGTTCCGTGCAGATTCTTTATAACTCCATAGGCCCCGTGGCTTGCAGCTGTTTGAGTGTGGTTGAGCGGACAGTGCCGGGAGCAGATTGTTGCCCAGCAGGAGCAGTTTCATAGCCAGATCCAGGTGAGTCCCTCAGACATGGATGCTTTGCATTTATGAGATGGCAGACAAACAGTTCATGCAGTAATTTTCGTTTTGAAGGATAAGACATCACATTTTAGAGTAATAGAATTGGGACTTTTCTTAACATTAAAAAATGTTTAATATAAGCCAGGTGTTGGCAGCGCAGCCTTTTACTTCCAGCACTCGGGAGCAGAGGCAGGCAGCAGATCTCTGTGAGTTCAAGGCCAGCCTGGTTACAAGAGCTAGTTCCAGGACAGGCTCCAGAACTACAGAGAAACCTTGTCTCGAAAAACCAAAAAAAAAAAAAAAAATTGTTGAAAGTACTTCTCTACACTTTTGCTCTCAGTGCATCCAGGAGGAGATAAAGAAGTTGGTGAAACTGCAGCTCAGCGCTGCTTCCTGGCCTTCCTGGAGCAGTGGCTCCGTCAGTGAACAACAGGTGCCATTAGAAAGCCAAATGGGCTGCTTTTCTGAAAACAGCGAAAGAAATGAGTCTGTTACCAGTTACCCAGAGTCTAAGGAACCCGAGACACAGCCAGAACTCTCCACGTCCCACCCAGACTGCAGTGTGGACAGCAGCTCAGTGAGCAGTGGCTACGGCACCTTCTGCATCCTGGAGATGAACACACACAAGGCTAAGGAGCCCCCAGAGCCCATGGAGCCTGAGGAGGCTTCCAAGGGGCAGCACACAGCCCCTGTGATGCAGGCACATGCCCCTGCAGGTGGCACAGCAGCCATGAACTTTTGTGCACAGACCCCCGAAGAGCTTTGTGCGCCTCTAAAGGAAGATGCTTCCACTTTTCCTGGTGAATTTGAACACTGTTTTCTTAGTGGAAACAAGATTTCAGAAGCATACAGTGGAAAAGCAAATAGGTAAGTAGAATTTCTCAGTAATTTTAAGCGGCGTTTGCTTGTTTATTAATGACATTTAGAATACAGTAAATAATACTTTTTTTTTTTGTTTTGTTTTGTTTTTTTTGTTTTTCGAGACAGGGTTTCTCTGTAGCTTTGGAGCCTGTCCTGGAACTAGCTCTTGTAGACCAGGCTGGTCTCGAACTCACAGAGATCCACCTGCCTCTGCCTCCCGAGTGCTGGGATTAAAGGCGTGCGCCACCGCCGCCCGGCTTAAATACTTTTTTTATTTGGTCCACAGTAGAATGAAATATTTTTGGACACAAATCAGCTTTTCCATTAAAATCTGACTCTTACATTGGAGCTGCATGTGGAGAACTGAAATAAACAGATCCAGTGTATAATGACCCCCGACTTTTCCCATGTTCAGTGCTTAAGACTGTTAAATGTGGGGCTGGAGAATGCTTGGCAGTTAAGAGCTCTGGATGCTCTTTTACAGGACCTGAGTTCTGTTCCCAGCACAAACATGGTGGCCAACAATTGTAATTGCAGTTCCAGTTGATCTAATACCCTCTCTTGACCCCCTAGGACACTTTACATGTGTAGTGCAGTGTGTATATATATATATATATATATATATATATATATATATATATATATAGCATGCAAGTAACACACCCATAAACAAAATCAACTTTTAAAAAGACTTTTTTTTTTCTTTCTTGAGACAGGGTTTCTCTGTGTAGCTTTGGAGCCTGACTTGGAACTCACTCTGTAGACCAGGCTGACCTCGAACTCACAGTGATTTGCCTGCCTTTGCCTCCTGAGTGCTGGGATTAAAGGTGTGCACCACCACAGCCTGGCTAAAAAGACTCTTAAATTTAGGCTGGGTGTGGTGGCACATGCCTTTAATCCCAGTACTTGGGAGGCAGAGGCAGGAGGATCCCTGAGTTGGAGGCCAGCCTGATCTACATCCAGGACTGTCCTGAAAAGAAAAAAATAAAAACCAAAAATACTTCAAAGTCAAAAACAACAATAAATCTTATGAAATTTTGTGGTTTCCCATAAGTTTTCACTTTTACACATCTGAAATGTGTTTTAGAAGCTGGGTATGGTGGTGCATGCCTTTAACCCTAGCAGAGGCAGGTAGATCTCTGAGTTCAAGACCAGCCTCGTTTATATAGCACGTTCCAGGACAAGGGCTGTATAATGGAGAGACTCTTTCTCAAGAAAGAAAAAAAAGAAAAAAAGAAAAGAAAAGAAAGGAAAGAAAAAGAGTTAGGAGAATCAGGCAGGACCAGTGGGATGGCCCTGGATAAAGGTGCTTGCCTTGTAAGTTTAATGACCTGAACTCTACTCCCTTGACCATGGTGGAAAGAGATAATTGATCCCACAGACTTGTTCTCTGGCCTTTATGTGCCCACTGTGGCACACATACACCACTCAGATACAGGGATAAATAAATACATCAACGAATGAAGGAATAAAAATTTCGGAAAAATTTGCAGTTGGAGGGATGGTTGAGTGGTTTAAGAGTGCTTGCTGCTGTTCCAGAGGACTGAGCTCCCAGCACACACACAGTGGCTCCAAGGGTAGTATACTAATGTCCTCTTTTAGCCTCTGCAAGCACCAGACCTCTGCAGGCCTGTAGCATTCACAAATAAACATAGGCAAAACCTTTGAATCCATAAAAGTCTTTTTACTTTTTGGCTGGGCAGTGGTGGTACACTCCTTTAATCCCAGCACTTGGAAGATAGAGGCAGGCAGATCTCTGAGTTTGAGGCCGTCCTGGTCTACAGAGCAAGTTCCAGGATAGCCAGGGCTACAAAGAGAAACCCTGTCTCAAAGGAAAAAAAAAGAGACACTTTTTACTTTTTATTTATGTGCATTGGGTTTTGCTTGCAGGCATACCTCTGTGAGGGCGTTGGATCACCTGGAAGTTGGCATTACAGACAGTTTGAGCTGCCATGTGGGTGCTTGAAATTGAACCCATTTCTCTTTATCTCTGAGCCATCTCCCCAGAAAAAATAAATCTTTAAAATAAGAAAGTTTAGCATGAATTCTAGTTGGTCCTTAATAATATAAAAACCCCGAGTCAGATACAGGGGTCAATTGCTGAAGATCAGGAGAAGCAAAAGCAGCTAGCCACTGGAGAGTTCTTTTACCCCTCTCAGTGCTCAGACTGAAGGAGCCATCCGGTCCTCAGATTGTCTTCTCAGACTTCATACTCAGACTGCACTGTTTTCTACAAACACCTCAGACTGCACTAAGCTCCTGCCTCCTCCCCCTTATATTCCTCATTCTGTCCAGCTATATCATTCCTGTCTACCTACTTTCAGTGCTGAGATTAAAAGTGTAGTGATTCTCAAGGTCCTGGGATCATGCTTGTGTGAACTCTGTTTCTCTTTTAGACAGATTCAATCTTGTGTAGCCCAGTGTGGCCTTGAACTAACAGAGATCTGTCTGCCTCTGTTTCCCTAATGCAAGTATTAAAAGCGTGAGCCATCACTTCCTGTCCTCTAGTGCATTAGCTCTGCACTTTGATCTTCAGGCAAGCTTTATTTGTTAAAACGCAAACAAAATATTACTACATGAAAGAGTTTTAGGAGAATCAGTAAAACATCATTTTTTTTTGTTTGTTTTTGTTTCTTTGAGATAGGGACTCTATATAACCCTAACTCTCCCAGAACATGCTGTAAAGACTAGTCTGGTCTCACACAGAGATCTGGAATCTGAGTGCTGGAATCAAGGTGTGCACCATTGCCCCTGCCCCGTTTTACTACTAGTAGAAAAGCAAAACACTGCCCATTGAAGCACTAGGTACTGTGCTGACTAATGGCTTTTAAACTAATTTTGTTTTTCTCCTTTTAAGTAGTAAGTCTATAACATCATGGGCACAAAAGCTGAAGCAGAACCAGCAAAAGCAAGCACATACAGAAGATGGCTACTCAAGACCTAAGCCAGGGAGCGAGTTAAACCGGAAGCCTCCAGTTGAAACAGTAGGTGATAAGTGGTCACACTGGGGTTGCTGTGTTTTTACTCCTTTGTTTATTTACAAATCTTTTTTGTCTGTCTGTCTGTCTGTCTGTCTTTTCCCTCCCTCCCTCCCTCCCTCCCTCCCTCCCTCCCTCCCTTCCTCCCTCCCTTCCTTCCTTTCTTCCTCTTTCTTCTTTTTGGAGACAAACCAAACCAAAGAAACAGACAAACAAAAAACAAAAACAATCCTCCAAACCCCAGTTCATTAAAAAACCAAAAAAGCTTTGGCTGGGGGTGTAGCTCAGTGATAGAATACTTGACTGATGTGTGCACATGAGCACCTGGGTCTTTTCTCTAGCATGGCAAAGTATACCTTCAAATAGTATCTCTTGCTAGTACATTGCAGCAAAGTAGTACTGTACGTACTGAGCACCTTTGAAATACCTTTCTTAAAACTGTTGAAATTTAGACAATTCTGATTTTATAATCTGAATTATAAATTGGTAATAGATTAATTTTTGTCTGTGGTTGGGTTTGCTGTCTAACCCAGGCCGTCTCTTCCTCTTGCCTCAGCCTCCTGAGTAGGCAGGACTGTGGCAGTACACCACCATGCTCTGCAAGATTGAAAGTGCTTACACTCTGACCCAGCGACTTGCTTAGTAAAGGGTCATAAGACACAACGTTCCAGTGTCCTGTTGTTGCTCATTAATGGCCTCAATTGTAATGGGATAGATAGTACCACTCAGTGCCCCACATGGACGTTTCCCAGATCAGTCCTGGACAAGCTGAGAGGCCCAGTGCCTCAAGAACTAAGTCCTGATTGTCCTGAGCGTGGGGCTTGCTGTACCCTAGGAAACATTCATAAGTGTTCCCAAGTCTTGTTTTTTTGTTTTTTTTTCATTATCTGTTTACTCTTTACTTACTTTGGGTGTGGGTGTACACAACTGAGCTCAGATGTGGACGTTCAGAGCACTGGAGATTGAGCGCAGGCTGTCAGGTGGTAACAGGCACTTGCACCTCTGAGCCATCTCACCATCCTTGTCCCCCAGTCTTTAAATTTATTTTTTGCACTCGGGAGGCAAGAGGCAGGCGGATCTCTGTGAGTTCGAGACCAGCCTGGTCTACAAGAGCTAGTTCCAGGACCGGCTCCAAAGCCACAGAGAAACCCTGTCTTGAAAAAAACCAAAAAAAAAAAAAAAATTTATTTTTTGAGTCTAGATCTCACGTTGTAGTCCTGTCTATCTGGAACTCACTTCTGTAGCCCCAGGTCTGGCCCGGAACTCAGTGACCCTATCTTTGGATGTGTGGAGAGTGAGACCGCAATTTCAGTGGAAGTTTTATAAAACAGGAAAAACTGTTATGTAGAAGAATGTTCTCCCTTTATTGCCAAACTACTACAAAAAAGTAGCAATTTTCTACCCTAATCTCCAAATAGAGTTTCAGACCACCATTCCAAAGAGATGAACACCCCACTATTGATGGCACAGCGGCTCACAGTGAGAGCCCCACTCAGAGCGCTAAAAGGACCTTTCCAGAGTGCACTCCACAGAAGGTGATTTTGAGGTAGTTACTGGATGGTGACGGGGGGATGGCATGCCCGATGCATTTCTTTGTTGGAGAATTCTGGATTCACAGAAGTTGGACACTCTTGAGCCTTCTCTGTGCCCAGTGTTTTTAGTTTTTATTCCGCAGTGGGAACTGCTTATCAGAATTCTCCTCTGATGGGGTTTTCCTCTTGCACAGTGCTGGTTTATTCTGGGAAATAGCTACTTTGAAGTCCGTCTTGACTTGGTGCATGTGTGGCACAAGCACTTTCCAGGCCTAATTGCTCTGTTCTTTGGTCATTTGTTTCCATTTCATGAACTGAAGGACTTGAGTTTTCTCCCATGGGCCCTTCGACTATGCTCCTGAGTAGGTCCCTTGTGAGCTGGGCTCAGGCCAGCAATCTTTGGCTAAGAGGGCTTATATTAGAAGGCCTTTGGTTGAATCATGCTGTACTTTATTTCAAGTGGCCCTTTCTTCAGTGGATGGCCTTTTAATGGTGGTGGTGGGAGGGAAGGGATTTATTTGCCCAGAGGCTTGCAGCCAGCCATTTGCTGTTATAGCAGTGTTCTAGTGCATGGTGTGTGTTTGCTCCTGGCCTGGGGACTGAACCTCAGAAGCAGTGTGAGTTCTAAATATTTTACTTGGGAGTGCTTGACTTGGTCCTTGATAATCACTTTTTCCAGACTAGAACAGTCAGGAGTTCTAAGAAACAGTTTGTATCTTGATAAAAAGAGGTTGGAATGGTACCTTTGTACAGCAGACTTGTTGATTAACTTTTTCTTCTAATAAAGTATTGCCCAGGTCTTTGACTTGTGGAGGATGAAAAGAGGAGGAGCACCTAGTAAGATATTGGGTGAAGGTGTTGCTCGGGTGTGGCTGGCACACACGCCTTTAATCCCAGCACTCAGGAGGCCGAGGCTAGCAGATACCTGAATTAATAGTTCCAAGACTGCCAGGGATACACAGAGAAACCTCGATACATTCATAAAACCAAAAATAAATTTAAAAAATAAAGAAAAGGAAGAGAAAAAAGAAATGTCCTTGCTAAACATCTCTGTTTGAGACAGCTTTTCATTTCTTTGTAGTGGTAAGCATGGAAACCTAGCAGAGGCTCTTTGTGTGCAGCCAGCATTCCACCATTTGCTTGCCCATCCCCAGAAAATAATTCTTGTGTGACGGACAGTGTTAGAGGGTACTAGGATTCGTGTGTGTGTGTGTGTGTGTGTGTGTGTGTGTGTGAACACCTGCAGGCACCTATGGAGGGCTGGAAGTTGTAGGTGGTTGTAAGCCATCTGATGTGAGTGAGGGCTGTGAACTGAATCAGGTCCTTTGCAAGAGAACTACTTGCTCTTAACCCCTTAGCTGCTGGGTCACCCTCTGAACGCCATGTTTTTTGTTTTTAATCAGAAGGGGTAATAAGCACTTTTATTCTTTGCTGTGACTAGCAACCATTATTTGTTATATGAGAAATACACAGGCTGAGAGCCTGTGCCATACACCTGTAATCCTAGCACTTAGAGGGTAAAAGGCATGATGATCATGAGTCCACAGTCAGCCTGGACTCCATAGTGAACTCCAGATAAGCCTGGGCTACATACGCAAGTCTCTGTCTCAGCAAAACAACGGTTTGGGCCTGGAGAGATTGCTTAATGTTAAGAGCTATGGGCTGTTTTTTCAGAGGATCTGGGTTTCAGTTCCCAACCCTATATGGTAGCTCACAACTATCTGTAACTTTTAGACTCAAGATTACCTGATACTATCTTCTGACATTCCTGGGCACCAAGCACCACAAATGGTCCTATGGGCATACAACGCAGGCATAATACCCAAATAACATAATAATAATGATGATGATAAAAAATTAAAACCCTCAAACACACGGGCTAGGAAATGTTAGTTTATGGTCAAAGTGCTTATTCTAGCTGGCCAGTGACCTGGTTTGATCTCTGTCACCAAAACACACACACACATCACACACCACACCACCACACACACACACACACACACACGAGTCTATTACTGGGGATATTGAAGGTAATGAGTTTCAGGTCATCCTGGGCTTTTAGCAAGACCCCTGGTCTCACACAAACAGAAGGAAGTGTGAATTGTAACTTAGAGGTATGAGCATTTTGCCTAGTTGTGCCCGGGGCCCTGGGTTTAATGTTGTTCACAAACAACCTCAAAATTAATTTGTTATTTGAGGTTTCATATTGATTTGTGATTTTGAGTCATTTGATTTATTGACGTTGTGATGATATAAACAGATTAGATTAGTAGGTTACACCCCCCCCCCCCCCCCCCGCAGGGTTTCTCTTTGTAGCCGGATGTCCTGGAACTTGCTCTGTAGACTCAGACTAGCTTCAAACTCACAGAGATGCCTCCTGCTTCTTCCTCCCAAGTGCAGGGATTAAAGGTATGTGCAACATGCCTGACTAATTTTTTACTAAATGACTAATTCTAGATTTCTCAATTACTGTCAGAAATCGATAGTAGACTATAAATACAGTTTAGTTCTGAACTCATATATTACCACCTTCTCTAGCTTTCTAGTTCCTTCTAACGACCCTCTAGTTCCATAGTGTTCAAAAAAGAAGCAGGCAGCAGCAGCAGCAGCAGCTTTGACAGATGGTGCAGGGAAGAAGCTGCACTGTTCATCTTTCATACTGTATTCTTGCAGCTGCGGAGATTCAACACTCTGCTCTTCGTGGCCTGCTGAGGCCCCTGTCCTGGGTCAACAGTGTGTGCCACAATTGCATTTAACTGCCCCCAATTGTCCTTCTTCCTCTCTTTCAGTCCACCTTGCTGCTCGCCGCTGCCACACATCCTTGTGCCTTTTACCTCAGTAACCAACTGAAAGCCCAAGTTCTTGCTTGTCTGATTCAGGAACAGGTATTGGAACTTAAACTATTTTTTACATTTTTCAAGACAGGTCTCACTATGTAGATCTAGCTGTCCTGGAATTCCAATATATGATTAGTCTGGCCTCGAATCTCTAAGCCCCCCTATGTGCTGAGATTAAAGGTGTTTCAGCACATGGCTTGGAACTATTAAATTTAAAAGAAAAAAAAAAATCTAACCTTTATTTTGATTTATGTATATGAGTGTTTTGCTGACATGTGTGACTGTATACCATGTCCATGCCTGGTGCCAGTGGGAGGCCAGAAGAGGATGTTAGGTTCTCTGAAGCTGAAATTACAGATGTGACCTACCATGTGGGGGCTGGGGAATTGGACCTGGGTCCTCTGTAAGAGCAACAAGTGCTCTTACTACCAAGCTATCCCCTAGCCCCCTGAACTTACAGAGTTTATTTTACCCACCAGCTTGCTTTCATTTTCCACTGTGGTATGAGAAGTGTGTGCAGTATCCTCTGACTTCACCAAAAGCACCTTGTGTTTCTCTCCACCATTTTCACAGCTTTCCCGTTTGCCTTAGTTTGTGTTAAATTCTACAATAATGGAGTGAGGCAGTGCACCCCACAGAGGCTCCAGACAGTTGCAGAAACCATTGCAGACGTTTTCTGTTGTCCACAGGGTTCAGCAAGTTCCAGACCCTCTGCAAATCGTGGCCAGCTCTTCTGTCTTCTGGCTTTATTTGCTGACTCCCTTATTTCAGCTCCTTTACCCACATGGCACATCCACTTATCAGTTTGAATTAGCTTTGCTTGAACAGAAACTGGAATCCAGTGCCTCTCTTCCTGTTCCCCTGCTCCCACAGCTGTGCACTCCCTTTCTGCCCCCTTCGGGACCTGCCTTCCTGCCGCCGTTCTACTCCACCCTTCTTCAGTCAGTGCTGCCAGCACTCCCATTTCCTCAGAGTAAACAGCCAGCATCCTTATGGAACCCCACAAGGCTCAGCAGGATGGAGCTGATTGCCTTTTCCTCTGTGATTGAGACTCTGTCCACTTTTGCCTGAGGTTTTTTTTTTTTTTTTTTTTTTTTTTTTGAAGACTTTGCCTGACCACCTCCTCCACTCAAATATTTTCCTACTGATGGGAGGAAACTCTCCTAGTAGTTACTTTCTTAGTGAACCAGCCTTTACCATCCTTTTGAAAATAGTTCCTGCCCCCAGAACCCCACCCACCTTTTATGTGAACCTCTTTTCTTTTGAAAAGATCCCGTGTATCCCAGATTGGCCCAGTTGCTGTTTAACTGATGAGAACTTGAACTCCTGTTCCTCTGCCTCTCCCAGTGTTAGGATTATGGCAGTGTGTCAGCATGTTTTAATGCGGAACTCAGGGCTTCATGCATGCTAGGCAAGCACTCTTCCAGCTGATCTACGTCCTTATGTATGTGTGTGTATATTTGCAATACATGCATGTTCTTGCATGTAGGGACACACAAGCACATGTATGTGCATGCTTGTTGAGGCCAGAGGTCAACCTAGGGTGTTTGTTTGTTAGGAGCTATCTATATTTTTTGAGACAGAGTCTCACTATGTAGTCCTGGCTAGCCTAGAACTCACTATGTAGATCAGGCTATCTTTAGTCTAGGGTCACGCTCCCTGCCTTTGCCTTCTAAGTGCTAGGATTACAGATATATGCCATTATACACAGAATTTAATGGAGAATTTGAACCTCTTTACATGATTATATGGAAGTCTGTAATTTGTAAATAACATTCTCTTAAGTTACATTTTTAGCTATTACTAATTCATTTTGTTTGTTATATTTTGAAGCAAGTTTTTACTACATTTATTATTGTTTATTTGGGCTAGGCGACAAGGGGACATACCGTTGTGTGTGTGTGAAGTTCTCTCCTTCTAGCATGTGAATCCTGGGACCAGAACTCAGGTTATCAGATTTGGAAGCAAGAATCTTTAATCTGAGCCCTCTCACTGACCCGTGATTGAACTGTCTGTGTAGAACCTTTCCTCACTCCGTTTTGTTTCTCTGTGTGTGCACATCAGGGCTGACGTACTGGAAGCTGGAGGAGAAGGACATGTATCACTCTTTGCCTGACACTTTGGAGAAGACTTTTGCACCGTCCTCCCTAGACAGACCACTGAGCCAGGTAATGCAGGGTACTGCGTGTGTGCTTTTGTTTTTATGATTGGAGATAACTTTGTCATCATAGATTTTTTTTTTTTTTTTTTTTGCATTGTTTCAGTTCCAAAATTCTGGGGAAAGCATAGGGCTTGAGAGTCAGATTGACTTTTCAAACTAGATCTCACCTCATTTCCTGCAAAAGATTACTTTAAAGTGGAATTAAGCTAGGGGGTGGTAGTACATTTTCTTACTCTTTTCTTTTTCTTTCTTAAGACAGGGTTTCTCTGTAGCTTTTGGAGCCTTGTCCTGGAACTTACTCTGTAGACCAGGTGGCTTTGAACTTCCAGAGATCAGCCTTTCTCTGCATCCTGAGTGCTGGGATTAAAAGTGTGTGCCATCACTGCCTGGCTCATTTCTTATTCTTAGTACTAAGTATGCTGAGGCAGGTGGATACTGTGAGTTGGAGCCAGCTGGGGGAACATAGTGAGATCCTAGTTTCAAGAAAAGCAGAACAAACAACAGTGAAAAATAAAGGCTGGGGAGAACGAACTCGGTCAGCACGGAGTTTGCCTTACAGTCAACAGCCCCGGCTTTTAATCCCCATGATTGTTGTAACTACGAAAAGCTTGCGTGCTGACACATGCTTCTCACACTGCCCCAGGCAGCTGGAGCTGGAGCCAGGCAGTTTTAGGGTCAGTCAGTTTGTACTAGCTGGGAAGTTCCAGGCCAGTGAGAGCGTCTGTCTCAAAAATAAAGGTGAATGAGGAAGAGGTTGTCCTGTGGCCTTCATATAGATAAACAATTTTGTTGAACACACAAATGCACAACACGGACAGACATAGACCACACAGATATTAAAAACTAACAAGTAAACATGTGGAAGCTGATGTTTTTTGGAATTAAATGTTTCTTGCCTACTGTTTCTTTTCTTTCTCTTTTTTTTTTTTCCTCTGGTGTAGTAGGTTTATTGGCAATTAATTTTTTCCCTTTCCCTTTTCCTAGGCCTGACTGATGTGTGTCCTTTCAAAACTCTACTTGATGCATTTATAACATAATTATGAAGCCTTTAACTTACAGTATTTTCTTTAAGAAATATATTTTGTGTCTTTTACTTTTTTTAAAGACAACGTTCAGGTAGTCCCAACCTGACCTTCAACTCATTGTGTAGCTGAAAGTGACTTTGAACTCTTGATCTTTTTGCCTTGCCATCCCCAGGTCTGGGATCCTAGGTGTATGCTAATCCTCCCAGGCCTTCTTTCTCTTACATGCGCTGATGACGTAAGGAGGAGAGTGCACTGGGGAAATGCAAGCTTTATAAGCAGTGGCACTGGGGGTACGGATCAGACGTGGAGCTCTTAAGTTGCAGCGCCCTTGAATTGATCCCCAGCATCACAAAACAAAGACCCCCCCCAAAATAAAACAGGGAAATAGAACAAGAAGAAGTAAACACACACACACACACACAAACACACACACACACACACACACCACGAAAGGGTGAGAGATAAAATAAAAATAAGAAAAGCCTAGTGTGGCAATAAGGTAGAGACAGGTAGATTGCTGGAAGCTCAGTGACTGCTAGTCTAGCCTGCTTGGCAGAACTGTAGCACAGTAATGAGAGACTTGTCTCAAGCAAAAGGGAGAAGATTGCTTAAGGAATGATACCAGAGTTTGCCTCTGATTTACACACATACACGAACCCACAAACATGAACACACAAGTATGATTTCTGGTAAATTGTGTATATTAGTGTATGCTTATAGTACTATGCTTGGGAGGCTACAGTGGGAAGATCACATAGGTCCAAGAGTTTAAGACTAGCCTAGGCAACAGAGGGACCTTGTCCACACCCCCAACAAGAAAATCCATGGTACCTTTGTGGGATTTAGTAGGGTCTAAGTTTTTAAAATATATGATGGTTGGGAAGATAGCTCAGCAGTCAAGTAAAGGTACCTGCCCACCAAGCCTGACAGCCTGAATTCAACTCTTCAAGCTGCTGTGGCACATGCCACGGTACACATAAGATCATACATGAATGTAATACAAATTTTAAAGTTCTTTTAAATAACAAAGAGAGAGAGAGTGAGAGAGAGCGAAGCCTATATTTGTATTGTACTGTGTGGTTCTAGGAACCTGTGGAAGCCAGAAAAAGGGTATTGATTTCTTGGGATTTGAGTTAAGGGTGGTTGTGAACCACCATGTGGTTTCTGGGAACTAAAAGCCAGGTTGTCTGAAAGAACAAGTGCTTTTTTACCTGCTCAACTATCTTGCCAGCCTCTGTTCTTGTTTTCATTGTCTTATGTAGTCTACTCTGACCTGGCATTCAGTATTGACCTTGACTCCTGATCTTCCTGTTCCCACTGTTCCCTGTTCTGTTCTGGGGTTATAGGTATTGCTCAGCTAAAACTTGGTGTTTTTTAAAATACAGTATTTTGGACTGGAGAGATGGCTCAAGAGTACTGGCTGTTCTTCCAGAAGACCGTATAGAAACAAATAATAAAAGCCCAATGACAAAAATTGGAGTTCAACCCCAAAATGGCTTAGTTTGCTGTTGCCCAGCCTTGGTAGAGGTAATACGTCTAGTCTAGGGGCTTGCCTGTCTTTTCTGGTTTTTGGGTTGACTTCCAATTTCTGTCTCTGGGCTTTTATTATTCATGCTACAGGACCCAGGGTACAATTCTTATACTGCGTAACTCCAATTCCAGGGGATCTGATGTTGAGTTTTGGCCTTCTCAGGACCCCCAAAGATGCCAATGGTAGCCAGTCATATATGCAAGCAAAACACCGATACACATTAGAAAAAAAAAAAGGAAAGAAAGCCCACACATAGTAGGGTTTCTGTAAGACTGGCCAGTGCTCTTCACTGCTGAGCCATGTCTCCAGCCCTCAAACACTTGTTCTTTTGAGTAGGGAGACAGAATTTTAGTCAGTTTTCCATTGTTGTGAGAGAGAATGTATCAAAAAGGACAAGAGACTTATTCATGGCATCAAAGTTTCAGTTCATTGTTATTTCAAATTGCTTTGGGGTCTGTAGTGAGGCCAAAGGTCATGGACAGACAGCAGAGAAGACGGTCCGTGAAGTAAAGAAAAAAGAGAGGAAAGGACCAGAGTTGTCTCTTGGAAAGGACATGTCCCTGGTGGCCTAGCTTCCTTCTACTAGGCTCCACCGCTTCAAGGATCCAGTGTTTTCTGATGTCACTGTCAGCACATAAGTCTTTGAGGGACGGTGAGGCTCCAGACCATGTCAAGGACCGCCGAGGATTATATTTGTGGACCGCTAACCAGGTCCCAATGTCCTCTTAGTCCCTATTGTTAGGAGATAAGCAAGTTTCCATTCTGAAGGAGGCAGCACCAGAAAGGTCTTCAAAGCTGATATTATTAATTCGAAAGTCTAGATTTTCAGTTTATTTAAAAATCTTCCACAGATTTTTTTTAAGGTGCTGATCTTGATATCAGATTTTTTCATTGTTAATAATACCGTTTAAATTATTTTGTTTCGTATCTTTAAGTTTCGCGCCAGTAATGAGATGAAAGTGACTGTCACTGTTCTATCCTAGAAAACAAAGTGAAAGCAAAGCAAGTTTCTTTGATGGGGGACCTCACCCTTGGCTTCAGTCCCCAGTCACCTGATGAGTGACAGTAGGATGTTCTCTTCAGCCTCACTGTCCCTCAAAGACTGAGAGCTAAGCCCACTTTTCCTGATAGCCAGCAACCCAGCCTGATCACCAAGGCCTCAACCTGATGCTTGTCCATCTACTTCCAGGTCCTGACTCTGGATCCAACCATACATATGAAGCCAATGGAGAAGGCTGCGGGGATTCGGCCCCATGGCTTTTTTGAGTGCTCTTGACGACAGAATATCCTTTTCTCCAGACTCTGTTCTGGAGCCAAGCCTGTGCAGTCACTCTGACCGTGACTTGTTTTCACAAGCAAGTCATATGCTTCTCAGCTATCTTGGTTTCCCCAAATATCCTTCAACTACGAAAGCGTCACCTGTGGACACTTGGAAAAGCCATGCATTCCACAGTGAAAGTAGGACGGTTCCACGGTCCCTTCACTCTGCACCATCACTAGCAACGATATCTCAGTCAGAACTGTAGACGAAGAAAACACTGTCACAGTGGCTTCCGCCTCAGTCAGTCAGTCCCAGCTTCCAGGTACAGCCAACAGTGTCCCAGAATGCATTTCATTGGCTTCTCTGGAAGATCCTGTGATGTTGTCTAAGTATGTATTTCAGCAACTGACTTATACTGCTAATTGTTAATAGACTTGTGATGTCTGATTGAATGATGAAAATGGTTTTTATTGGACCACAGTAAAATATAAAATCTTAATGAAATATAACCATGTGTGTTTTTCACTATTGACAGCTATGTTGAAGTGAAGGATGTTGATAAAGGTTGGGTATGGTGGCACATGCTTGTAGTCCCAGTACGTTTTGAGATAGAGGCAGGAGGAATCTCTGTGAGTTCAAGGCCAGCCTGGTCTACAGAGGGGAGTTTTCAGGCCAGCCAAGGCTATGCAGAGACCCTGTCTTAAAATCAGAAGCAAATGGAGCTAAGTAGAATGCTTCTATGTCTGGAGCATATGGGACGTCTGTTTGTGTTTTCCAGGGTGGATGGAGGAACAGTTTGAACTCTGGCTGTGAGAATGGCTTGTGGTGTGGTTTGTAGCTACTTTTCTCATCCCGTGACCAAACACCTGGCAAAAGCATCTTAGGAAGGAAGGGCTTGTTTTTGGCTGACAGTTTGAGGGGTACAGTCCAGCACAGTGAGAAGGATGGTGGCCGGCGGCAGACATGAGACTGCTGGTCACGCCATATCTGCAATTGAGGCACAGAGAGAAGACACTGGTGCTCAGCTTACTTTAACCTCTTTGTCCTTTTTCTTTAGTCTGGGACCCCAGCCCATGGACATTCAGAGTGGGTCGCTTAAACCTTTCTGGAAACACCCTAACAGACACACCTCTG
The DNA here is from genome assembly GCF_903992535.2 of Arvicola amphibius. Classification (NCBI taxonomy): domain Eukaryota; kingdom Metazoa; phylum Chordata; class Mammalia; order Rodentia; family Cricetidae; genus Arvicola; species Arvicola amphibius. Next base: position 82,408,889 of record NC_052056.1, on the reverse strand, counting down.
TTTCTCTTAGGTGACTTCTGTCAAGTTGCCAGTGAAGATTAATTGCCATCCCTTTCAGTTAGCCCTTTCAGGTCCATCCCTTTCAGTTAGCCCTGAAACATGTGGCGTGACTGTCTTTCCTTAGAACATCTTCCCTCTCACCAACAGAATCCGGCAGAACCTCAAGGAGAAGCACGCACGACACATAGCAGATCTTCGAGCTTACTATGAATCAGAGATAAATAGTTTAAAACAGAAACTGGAGGCAAAAGACACTTCTGCCGTTGAAGAGTGGAAGAAGAAAAATGAAATTCTTATAGACAGGTAAGGCTACCATGGAGCTAGTGTTTCTCCACCTTGTGTAGATTGCTTCCACAAAGTATATCATGGTGTGGTATAAAATGCTGTGATAAACGCGTGCTTTGTATCTGAGAATTTACCATACAGACGTGTAAACTAGGACATGTCTGGAGACACAAGGGGTTAATTCTCGAGTAACTGACACAAGCCATGCCTTTTATGTGGGTAAAGTTCTGAAGGAGTAGAAGTCAGCAAATGAAGAATAGTTTGTGGATCTTTACCACTGTGGAGTCCTGGGATGTGGGCTGGTGAGATAGCTAAACAGGAAGCACACTTCCCACCAAGCCTGGTGAGCCCAGCTTGATCCATGGTACTCACATGGTGAAGGGGGAAACTGACATTAAAAGTTGTCCTCTGACCTCTACTCACACTATCCATTCACATACACACTAGGAGTATACATACAAAATTAGAATTCTAGCCAGGCAGTGGTGCATGCCTTTAATCCCACAATTTAGGAGGTAGAGGCAGGCGGATCTCTGTGAGTTCAAGGCCAGCCTGGTCTACAAAGTGAGTTCCAGCACAGCCAGGGCTACACAGAGAAACCCTGTGTATGTGGGTGGGGGGGAGCGGGGAAGATGAAGAATTCTGGGACTTTGAGTGCTAGGAGTGTAGCTCATTAGTAGAGTATTGGGCTTAGTGTCATGAGACCTTGTGTTTTAACCCTAGCTTTATAACGAAAAAGAAAGAAAGAGAATGTGACAACTTTTGTGTGTGGTAGAGGGGGGGCAGACAAGGGACGGGTAAAGACTATATCATATACATGTATGGTACAGGCAAAGAACAAATTTAAATAACCATCTGAAGAGATGCATACTGCTCTTCCAGAGGTCCTGAGTTTAGTTCCCAGCACTGATATCAGGTGGATTACAGTTGCCATTAATTCTAGCTCCAGGGAATAATGGTAGGGGGAGCCCACTAGAGATAACCACTTGGATACAGTATAGCCAGTTGAAAGTCTTTATTCCAACTGGCTGGAACCACATCCAAAGTGTCCATAGACCTAGGTGAGGCCCCAAGTGTCCAGAACATGGTTTTTAAGGGCAGAGACCTCATCTAGTAATCTCTTTTGGAAGCTGCAAAAATAGGCAGTTTGAAGCAAGCAGTTTTTGCTTTTTTGTTTTGTTTGTTTGTTTTTCAAGACAGGGTTTCTCCGGAGCCTGTCCTGGAACTAGCTTTGTAGACCAGGCTGACCTCAAACTCAAAAGAGATTTGCCTGCCTGAGTGCAGTCCTGAGTGCTGGGATTTGTGGGGTTTTTTTTGTTTGTTTGTTTTGTTTTTTTTTTGAGACAGGGTTTCTCTGTCGCTTTGGAGCCTATCCTGGGACTAGCTTTTGTGGCCTCGAACTCACAGAGATCTGCTGCCCGAGTGCTGGGAATAAAGGCATGTGCCACTGCTGTCTGGTGAAGCAGAAACTAACATAAGCAATTAGGTGAAGGAGGTTCCATACAAACAAGCAGTTTTAACATAGGCTAAGATGAGTTAGCTAGTACATCCTGACATAGAGATGGGTAGTTTTCCATGGGATTCTAGTTAAATCTAGAAACAGCCTCTGGAAGAATATAAGATGGAGGAACTTCTGTACTGTCTTTCCCCTTCACAATCTGGTGCCTGCTTATGAACTGCGGATACCTGTGGACATGTGTGATTCTCTCTCTCTCTCTCTCCCTCACATACACACACACACACACACACACACACACACACACACACACACACAGACACAGACAGACACACACACACAGACACACACATACATTTTAAAAGAAAGATTGTGAGACTGAATGTAAAGTGTTTAATGTAGACCTGGCATGTAAATCGGTTAACCTGATTTATCATTAAACACTGAGTCAGATGGTAGCTGAATTTTGTGGACCTTGTTGAGGTCTGCGATAACTTGCAAAGAATTCTTTAAAGAAATCGTAATTTAGGGGCTGGAGAGATGGCTCAGAAGTTAAGAGCATATATTTCTCTTCCAGAAGATTCCAAGTTCACTTCCCAGCACCCATTACAGGTAACACATAACTGCCTGTAACTCTAGCTCCTGAGATTTCCTACCTCTGGTCTCTGATGGTATAGACACACACACACACACACACACACACACACACACACACACACACGATTAAAAAGAAAATAAACCATTGTCCTGGAGATGGCTTAGCATGTAAGAGCACTTCTAGGGAATCTCACAGCAGCTAGTTACTGTCTGTAAGTCTATGCAATTCTATGTAATTCTAGTCTCAGGTGAGCCAGTGCCCTCCCAGGCACTGCAGTACTTACGTGGTGAACAGATGCTCATGCAGGCAAAATACCCACACACAAAAATAAAATCTCAGAAGAGTTTAGCTAAAAAAAAAAAAATAAACATTGGACATGGTGTCGTAAACTTTCAATTGTAGCACATGGGGAGGCTAAGATAGGCAGATCTCTGAGTTTGAGGCCAGCCTGGTCTATAAAATGAGTTCCAGCACAGCCAGGGTACACAGAGAAACTGTGTCTCAAAAAGAAATGAAAAAAAAATAGTATTTCAGGGCTGGGGAGATGGTTCAGTTGGCAAAGCACTTCAATTGTAAGTGTGAGGACATGGGATTGATCCCATGGCCTGTGTGAAAAAGAGCTGGGCACTTGTATTCCAGTACCATGGAGTTGGACTCAGAAGGCTCCCAAGGCTCATTATTAGCTGAATTGGTGAGCTCCAGGCCAAAGATACCATTTCTCAGAGGAAGCAGGTATTGTTCCTACATGTGACAGCTGATCCTTCGAACGTCTACACACATGTATACATTTAATAAAAAGAACAGTGCATTAATGTTGAGTTTGAAACAGTTCAGAAAGATGCTGTGCCCTGACTCCATATAGCCCAGCTCTATATATCCTGGACACGTGTGTGTTCAACCAGATTTTCCCATGCTAACATCAAGCTATTTTGTACAGTTTTCTCTATTTAAAAAAGATTTAAATATCAAATTGTGTATAATGAATTCACTGTTGTAAGTGTGCAGTCCAGCAGCTGAAATACATTAACACTACTGTGTAGCCGTCCAGCACCGTCCGTCTTCAGAACCATCTCCTCTTGTAAACAAACTCTGGTAAAAGTGCCTGCTGCCAGGCCTGGCAACCTGAGTTCTATTCCTGGAACCCACGTGGTGGAGGAAGAAAAGAGGAGATTTTTGCAAGTTGTCTGTACACACACACCAAACAAACAAGCAAACACATGGGAATAAAACTAACTCCTGAAATTCTGGTCTGGAGATGTAGATCAGTTAGTAGAAGGCTTGCCTAGCATGTGTGAGGTGCTGGGTTCAGTCCCCAGTAGGCACTTCCCACTCAGTGTCAATAGATAAATATTGGGAAAAGAATAATGAAATACAAAGAGCAATTAAGAGCTGAAGCCCAGTTCTCATTAGACCCTTATCCCCACTCCACCACCTTTCCCCTGACATTGGTTACCTCTGTCCTGTTTGTCTCCATGAATTTGAACAAATACTCTGCAAGTGGAATCACAGTATTTATCTTTCTTTTTCTTTTTCTTCTTTTGGTACTGGGAATGGAACCCTGGCTCTTGCAGAGACTAGGGATATGTATTTTGCTACTGACATGTAGTGGCAGACTCATTTCACTCAGCACATCCCCAAGACTGGTCCATGGTATTAGAATTTCCTCTTTGTTGGTGGTTGTGGCACACACCTTTAATCCCAGCATTCAGGAGGCAGAGGCAGGGGGATCTGTGAGTTCATGGCCAGCCTGGTCTACAAGAGCTAGTTTCAGGACTAGGACTGTTACACAGAGAAACCCTGTCCCAAAAAACCAGAAAAACAAAAACCAACAAAAAAAGAGAAATTATTTTCTTTCCTAACTGATTCTAAATTTGCCTTTTTTAGATGTGGCCAGCTGGACAGTGCGTTGAATGAAGCTACTAGTCGTATGCGATCACTTGAGAACAAGAATAATTTGCTAGAAGTAGAAGTGGTAAGTATTGTTTTATATGGCTGGTTCTAGTGTCATAATGTCTAAAAGGTATGTATCATCACAACTTTTAATTTTGTTTACTGGATGTATAGCGCGTTGTGCAAAAGCTTATTTTAAAAAGTGTGTAGCTCCTGCTTTCCTAGAACTTGCTGTGTAGACCAGGTTGGGTTTGAACTCATGGAGGCCCACCTGCTTCTGCCTTCCAAGTGTTAGGATCAAAGGCATGCACTACTATGCCTGACTTAAACTTTTTTTGGTTTTTCGAGACAGGGTTTCTCTGTGGCTTTTGGAGCCTGTCTTGGAACTAGCTCTTGTAGACCAGGCTGGTCTCGAACTCACAGAGATCTGCCTGCCTCTGCCTCCCGAGTGCTGGGATTAAAGGCGTGCGCCACCACCGCCCGGCCTGACTTAAACTTTTATACTTTTATGTTATTTTTTTCTTTTTCTTTCTTTTTTTTTTCGTTTTTCTTGAAACAGGATTTCTCTGTGTTTAGTCCTAGCTGTCCAAGAACTTATTCACTAGACCAGGCTGGCTTTGAATTCACAGAGATCTGTCTGCCTCTGCTTCCCAAGTGCTAGGATTAAAGGCATGTGCCACACCACCCAGCAATAAGTTTTATTCTTTTTCTTTTTATTCTTTATATATTACCTTATAAGCAAAATTTTGGGGAAAAATACCTGTTTTGTTCTATGCATTGCCTCTGCTTTGATGCCTAGCTCCCTTCTGAGTAGAATTTAGGTCCTAACCAAGCTAGGCCAGTGTCTAATAATTGAGTCATTTTGTTGGCTTTATCTAAATGATAAACTCTACCATGAAGTTAGGGACTAGTATTTTGGCTATCTTGCTTTCTTGCTTTGTTTAGAGATGGGGTCTTGCTCTGTTCTAGCTCAGGGTGGTCTTGGACTTGTGCATAAGCAGCCATTGCAGTTCAGCCTTCTAATCAGCTAGACTGCAGGCAGGAGGCTTTGCGCTCAACCTTCATCTTACATTTTGGCATCCTGTGGCATGGCACCTATTTGGTATTTCAGAAATCACCATTGAACGAATGTTAACACATGAGGTACATTTTTAATTTTGTGTTTCTATAGAGTATAGAGAATCCCCAGCCCTCAGCATATGAATATTAAACAGTTGATTCTAGTCACAGTTTCAGAATTCCTCTCATGCTTGTAGTTGTTTTTTTTCTTCATTAGGTTGATCCACAGACAGTGCTGTCTATGCAAGTCCTAGAACCCTTGTACCCCTATGTGCTGTTTTCTGTTTCCACCTTTGGATAATCTCATGGAGTATCTCCATTAGAGTGGTCCTCTCTAGTCTTTGTCCCAGGACACAACAGGATGTCAAATAGCTTATTTCCATTGTATGCGTTTTTTTTTAATTTTAATATCCATAATTGATCAGCTAATACGGAAGCACTGTTTTCACTTGGAATGATTTATCTCTGTCTTTACTGTGTAGAATGATTTGAGAGAACGCTTCAGTGCAGCCAGCAGTGCCTCCAAAATTTTGCAGGAACGAATTGAGGAAATGAGAACAAGCAATAAAGAAAAAGATAACACCATCATTCGGCTAAAATGTCGGCTGCAGGATCTGGAAGAAGCATTTGAGAATGCTTACAAACTCTCAGATGATAAAGAAGCTAGGCTTGAAACAAGAAAACAAAATGTTTCAGGATGTAAGTACCCAGTGCACTGTGGCTGCTTGTCTTGAGTCCTCTGACAAAAGCTGCTTGAGGAGACAGGGTTAATTTGGCTTCAGCTCCAGAAGGACAGTCTTCTGTCATGGGAATGGCTGCAGGCGGGGGAAGTGTGGTGGCAGGAGTAGGAGGCTGTGTGGTCACATTACATACGTCATACGAGAAGCAGAGTGACTAGAAAGTTCTTTCAGGCCATAAAACTTCAAGGCCCAGCCCTTGTGACTCGTTTCCTCTAGGAAGTCTCCACAACCTTCCCAAACAATGCCAACAGCTTGGGACCAAGTGTTCAAACGGAAGCCTGTGGGGGCCATTTTTCCCCAACTACAGCTGGCCAAAAGTAACGTCTGAAGCTAGTGTGCCCTCAGAAGCTGTGGTGACTTTCTAGGTACATTTTGGTCTAAGCTGCTTGTAGCTCCGCATACCCTACTGGTGGCAGCGGTCCCTGGCACCTTGCGTCAGAGCTGTAGAAAGATGGCTGAAGTCCCTCACTTTTCTTTTCTAGTGTGTCACCTTTTGAGTTGTCATAGCACCTGTGGGTGATAGGGTAAAATGATATAAGCCAGATTCAGGACAGGGCTTTTTTGAGAGAGGGCCTTGCTTTATTGCTCGCACTGGTCTTGAACTTGTAATTCCCTTGTCCCAGTCTCTTGTGTGCTGTAGTTATAGGTGTTCATACCCATGCCTGGCTATTTGTTATTGTTTTTAAGTGTTGCCAGCCCCCTCCCCACATTCCATTCTGCAGTTATAGTCTAGAACCCTAATGGTATCATTGCTTGTGTGTGTGTGTGTGTGTGCTGTCTGTGGTGTTCCATTATTATCCATTCCCTATTCCCTGCCCGGGGTGCTAGGATAGAGTCTAGAACAATGTTCAAGGTATGCTACCAATAGAGCTGTGTCCATGGTCCTTTAGAGATAGATTGTTTTTTGTTTGCTTTGTTTCAAGACAGGGTTTCTCCGTGTAGTCCTGGCTGTTCCAGAACTTGCTCTGTAGACCAGGCTGACCTTGAACTCAGAGATTAACCTCCTGAGTGTGCCTGTCTCCTGAGTGCTGGGATTAAAGGCATGTGGCATGTGTGACCACTTCCCAGTTCAGTTTGATTTTTAAAATTTTTTTTATTTTATGTGCTTTGGTATTTACCTGCATATATTGTGTGAGGGTATCGGATCCCCTCGAACTGGAGTTACAGTAATGAGCTGTCATGTAGGTGTTGGGAATTGAACCTGGGTTCGCTGGAATAGCACCAGTACTTTTTTTTTTTTTTTTAATACTTATTTATTATGGATACAATATTCTGTTTGCATCTATGCCTGCAGGCTAGAAGAGGACACCAGACCTCATTACAGATGGTTGTGAGCCACCATGTGGTTGCTGGGAATTGAACTCAGGTCCTTTGGAAGAGCACACAATGCTCTTAACCGTTGAGCCATCTTTCCAGTACTGTTTGATTTTTTTTTTTTTTTGAAACAGAGTTTTGCTGTAACTATCAAGCCTATCCTGGACCTAGCTCTTGTAGACCAGGCTGGCCTCAAACTCACAGAGATCTGCCTGCCTCTGCCTCCCAAGTGCTGGGATTAAAGCCGTGCGCCACTACCACCTGGCGATTTTTTTTTAAACTTTATTATGTGTGTGTATGTGTGAGTGTTGATATGTGTATGGAGGTCAGAAGACAATTTTGAGGAGTTGCTTCTTCCACTGTGGATTCCAAGGATTGAACTCAGGCTTACATATCAAAAGCTTTTGCTCCCTGAGCTGTCTGCTCAACTCAGGTTTGAATTTTTTTAAAAAGATTTATTTATTTTTATTTTGGGTGTATAAGTATTTTGCCTGCATGCATGTGCACGGTGTGCAAGCTTAATATATACAGAGGCTGTAAAATGGCGTCAGCTCTCTTGGAACTGCAGTCAGATGGTGGTGAGCTGCCAGCGAGTGTAGGTGTTGAACCCAGATCCTCTAGAAGAGCAGCCAATGTTCTTGCCACTGAGCTGTCTTTCTAGACCCTAGCTTTGAATTTTTTATTTTGGTTTAATTTCACTTGAAATTGGATTAATAAAACATTGATAATGGATTGGTTTCTAGGTTGTATTTTTTAATAAGGTTTCTTTTTCTATTTTATCATCTATCTATCTATCTATCATCTATCTATCTATCATCTATCTATCTATCTATCTATCTATCTATCTATCTATCTGTCTATCTATCTGTGTGTGCATACATGCATGCACATATACCATGGCACATGTGTAGAGGATAACTTGTGGGTCCTGGAAATCAAAATCAGGTTGTCTTGCTTTTAGGCAGGGGCTTTACTTGCCATCTTGCTGGCTCTCTAAGATTGTTATTATTTTTTAATATCTGGATTCTTAAGTTATGTTACTTAAATGATCTGAAGTCACTTTGTCTTGAAGTCTTTCTGGTAGCTTTGATTGTGCTTCTTCCTTTGTTCCTAGACTTTATTGTCGTGGAGTTAAATAGAAGTGTTCCTCAAGTCTGAATGAGGACAGGGCTGGTGGTGAGACTCTCAGACACTGTAGTAACTAATTCCACAGCTTCTAGTTGCTCTAATAAGTTTGGTCATGGCCTGTGACTTCTGCCTTCCAGCAGTGCTCTTATGGTCAGCTGGTCTTTGTCACCGTTTTTTCCCCCACTCTGGGGGCTTTGGGGCCGTGCCCCATTGGAAATGATGCAGTTTGGTTCTCTGTTCATTGCAGCACCTAAGAGACTGTTCACTCTGGGAATTTTGTTTTGTAAGTTTGTTTTTCTTTCTGTTCTTTATAGATTTTCTTTTGGGGGGGGGGTGGTGTTTTGAAGCAGAGTTTCTCTGTAACAGTCCTCCCTGTCCTGGAACTCTCTGTAGACCAGGCTGGCCTTAAACTCACTGAGTTCTACCTGCCTCTGCTTGCTGAGTGCTAGGGTTAAAGGTGTGTGCCACTACCGCCCAACTTGTTTTTGTTATTTTAAGAACCATTCCTATACCTTCTGCCATAGCAGTGTGTTCTGTCCTCATCCTGGGCCTTTCTGGGTTTCTCACTATGGAGGTCTGACTGGCCTCAAATTTGCCGTCTTTCTCCTGCAGCCCCTGAATACTGGATTGCGGGGTGTACCATCATATATATTTTTAAATAATACTAGGTTTTTTTGCATCACATTTTTATGTTATAGAATAAATGTAGGAAAGCATAATATGAATTTTATGTAATAAATTTTTAAAAGACAATACAAATACATTTTACTAGTACATTGAGGACTCGATTTGCTATTGCTCTGTTTTACTTTTTAAAAAAAAATATTTATTTATTTATTATGTATACAATATTGTGTCTGCATGTTTGCCTGCAGGCCAGAAGAGGACACCAGATGTCATTACAGATGGTTGTGAGCCACCATGTGGTTGCTGGGAATTGAACTCAGGACCTTTGGAAGAGCAGGCAATGCTCTTAACCGCTGAGCCATCTCTCCAGCCCTCTGTTTTACCTTTAAAATTGTTTCGTACTTAAAGTGCCTTCAAACATTTTATCAGGGTTTGTCCCATTCCTTTTTCCAGAACCACTGGTTCTGTGTTGGCCTTCCTTTCCTGACACTGGCAGTTGAAGGGTGCTGTTCCTCTGTTACCTGTTCAGTCCTGTGGTACAACTCTTCTGTTTTCTTTGCAGCTCTTAGGCGAGTACGAGTCCCTCGGAAAAGAGCACGGGCGTGTAAAGGTAATGGGCAAAGACCTGACCTTCCTCATCATCTCTCTGTCTGGAGCAGTTTGAACCAGTTCATGTATTTACCCTTCCTGAGTTAATACCTTTATTTTCAGATGTCTGCCCTACTTGGCTGAACCTTTGTGAGATCTGCTAATTTGCCAAATATTATTGAATGGCTGTTATATTTGATGTGAGTTGAGATGAAACTAGGCAGAATTTAAGTAATGCATAGGTTGTAATCCCTGTACATATAAAGTTAACATTTTCAAAGCATTATTCTTTAATGGAGTTGTAAGGATTTACCCTTTGCGTCTGATGGTAGCTGACGCACTGTTTGCAGGTGTATAGCTGAACTTAGTGAAGCTCCACAGGGAGTAGGCAGGAAGTGCTTCCAGCCAGTGTGCTGCATGCAGGAGGAGATCGTGCACTTGTAAGGTTAGTGAAAAGCTACAGCTGAGACTGGGTTCAGAAATAAACCACAGTGTCTGAAACACCACTTCAGGTTTTTGTTATGCCATTCTGCTAAGCCTTCAGTCACGGTCGTAGCTAAAATAGATCCTTCTTAGTGTTGGGTTGTTTCTAGTTAAGCAGGCAATGGGTCGCATCTGTTAGAGTCCCGGGTATAGGCCAGAGTTCATGCTATCACTTCCCCCTTGAGTTGCCTGGATTGGTTCCACACTGATGCCATCCTTGCTGAGTTTCATGGTGATTGACAGCTGGTTGTTTAGCCTTACATTAGCTTTCTATTACACACTTTGAAGTAAAAGTTTCCATCTGCATGCTTCTCTTCAGTTACGGAATTTTTTTCTCCCCTTAGGATACATTAAACACAACTGAGAACAAATTGCTTGATGCACACACTCAGATTTCTGATTTGAAAAGGTAAATGTCCTTTTTATTCTTCTGTGTAAATTCTTACTGCAATAATAAAATATGCTGCTAATCGTCCTTTATGTTTGTATTGATAATGAGGAAAATAAACTCTCTTGAGGGTGTTTAAAATTGACAGCTAGTTTTATCCTAATCCTTGGACATGGAAATACATTACATTTTAGCTCAGGAGATACTTAAGTGATTAGAATATATTGGTGGTTTGTAGCACGAATAATAAAAGCCCAGAGACAGATATTAGAGTTCAAGCTGAAGATCAGAAAAGCAAAGCAAAAAACCACTAGAGAAAAAAAAAATTAAAAAACAAACAAACAAAAAAAAAAACACTAGAGAGATCTTACCTCTATAAAATCTTCAGACTGAAAGAGAGTGAGTTCCTGTCTCATCTTGCCTTATATTACTCTCTAGTGCTGGGATGAAAGGCATGCACCACCATCACCGCCAGGCTCCTATGGCTAACTAGTGTGGCTTCTGGGATTAAAGGTGTGGCACCATTGCCTGACCTGTATGACTGACTAGTGTGGCTGTTTTGTGTTCTGATGTTTAGGCAAACTTTATTTATTAAAATACAAATGAAATATCCACTATATTCCCCCCTTTTTGTCTAAAATTTAAAAAGGCTATAACTAATATAAGAAAAAATACATACACTAAGTCCAATTACTATATACAATATATACAGCCAATAAATATATTAACAACGTCTAGTACTTTTGGGTTTTACAAATTCAGAGAAAATACACCATATCCATCCTGTCCTGGTGAGTCTAAAGTCTTGTACCTAATTTACTTTATATCTTAACTTGTTTTAGTGTCTGGTAAACAAGGAAAACTATAAATCTCTAGTCTTCAACTCCCTCAGAGACCCAAGAAGAAAATAATATTAACTGAGTAAGCAGAAAGTGCAAGCAAACTACTTCCAAAATATGTGAGAATTGACAGAAACAGCTGGCTCCCTTGACAGTCACCCAAAGTTCTTCTGCAATGTTAGAGCATCCATTTTCTGCCTGCAGGCCTAGCATAGCTGATACACTTCTCTGTGAAGCAGGATATTCTTTTTTTTCTTTTTATAATTAAAAAAATTTTTTTATTGATTTTATTGAGCTATATATTTTTCTCTGCTCCCCTGCCTTCCTCTCCCCTCCCCTTCTACCCTATCCCATGGTCCCCATGCTCCCAATTTACTCAGGAGATCTTGTCTTTTTCTACTTCCCATGTAGATTAGATCCATGTATATCTTTTTTAGGGTCCTCTTTGTTGTCTAGGTTCTCTGGGATTGTGAATTGTAGGCTTGTTTTCCTTGTTTATATCTAAAAGCCACTTATCAGTGAGTACATAGGATAATTGTCTTTCTGGATCTGTGTTACCTCACTCAATATGTTTTCTAGATCAATCCATTTGCTCGCAAATTTCAAGATAGCCTCATTTTTTCTTCTGTGTAAATATACCACATTTTCCTTATCCATTCTTCAGTTGAGAGGCATTTAGGTTGTTTCCAGGTTCTGGCTATGACAAGCAATGCTATATGAACATAGTTAAGCACATGTTCTTGTGACATGATTGAGCATCCTTTGGGTGAATATCCAAAAGTGGTCCTGCTGGGTCTTGAGGTAGGTTGTATCCTAATTTTCTGAGAAATCGCCATACTGATTTCCAAAGCAGCTGTACGAGTTTGCACTCCCACTAGCACTAGAGAGGGTACCCATAACCTCTCCAGCATAAGTTGTCATCAGTATTTTTGATCTTCCATTCTTACAGCTGTAAGATGGAATCTCAGAGGGTTTTTTTTTTTTTTTTTTTTTTTCGAGACAGGGTTTTTCTGTAGCTTTGGAACCTGGCCTGGAACTAGTTCTTGTAGACCAGGCTGGCCTCAAACTCACAGAAATCCGTCTGCCTCTGCTTCCACAGTACTGGGATTAATGGTGTGCACTACCACTGCCCGGCTAAAAGTTCAATTATAGGTGATTTAACTACTAACCTGCATTTCCTTATTACCCTAAACAGTTGGTAATAATAATTTTCAAGGACTAGAAATTTGCATTACATTGCTAAATGAGTTATATAAGTACAATACCTTCAATGAGAAAGTAGAAATATATGTATAGTATGTTCTAACAAAATTAATCTCAAATTTGTATCAATATACAAAATTGATACACAGTATACAAAACCTTTAAAACTAGTAATTGCTTTTTAAAAGTAGATTCAGTAATATACCTTTTTATCTTACCATATCTATGTCCTCCCCTTTTTTTTTCAAACAAGAACCTTGAATCTAATTTCCTTTGTTTAGCTTTTTTTCCCTGCTCCTGACCATTACCAATAGCAACTTGTAACCAATCCCCTTAAAAATGACAAATATCTGTAACCCACTGACGACCAAAAACTACCACCCCACCTCTTGGGAATGTAGACAGCATATTAAATTTACTTCCTGCTGCTGGTGGTGACAGCATCTTTAGGGGATCCTAAAAAGAGAAATTTGTGTCAATTGTCAAGTCCTGGGAGAGGTGGCTGTATCATTTGCTATCTAGTCTGTGTGTAATAGGAACGTGCAGGGCTCAGAGTAGTCTGTTAGGTTGGATTGTCTCAGCTACCCACCTGAATTATTCTGAGCAGTTTGTAGTCCAAAGCTGATCTTTAAGTGGTGTTTTTCAGCTTAGTGGTGTTATCATGGTCCTGGAGGAATTGTCATTGTGGGGCACCATCCCCCTTATGGAGACTTCAAAGGTCGCTGTTAGGCATGCTCATGGTTCATTGCAGAAAACTGATAGAGACTCAAACCTGAAATCATGTACAGGAAGGCAGATGAAACCTTTTTCTAGAATTAGTTAGTACCTATATGACCATTAATATCATGACAAAAATTTAGAATATATGTATTAATCTTAGAAAATTTATACCTCAAAGAGTCAATATAAAACCAAACAATTATGAGATTAGTGGCAATAAAATAGTCCTTAAATATTTGTTTTTCTTCTGTCCCATAGTAGGTGGTTCTTTGGACATTAGACAGAGATTTTAGATTTCATTTTAATAAGCCTGCTTGGGTTTAGGGAAGGAGAGAGCCACCCTCCAACTCCAAAGAAGAACGTTTGCATTATATATCTGTAGAGAACAGCAGAAACAAATAATTGGGAAGATTTATAAAATATTATTCTGTTGAAAATGTGATATATCAATAGGCCAATTTACTCTTTCTTCAGACATTGTTTTGGGATGATTTGTCCTTTTGATGTCTCATTTGTCCAGTGGTCTTGAGAT